>NW_026061822.1:353169-706339 GCF_023897955.1 Schistocerca gregaria
AAGACCATAGAAATCCGTCCGTTTTCGTCATTAGTTATCGAATCGACTTAAAGCCAGATCGTCACATTGGCCGCTTTTCTCTCTGAGACGGTTACATTTATCGTCTGCATAGCTATGTCGCGTGCTGTGGTATACGGAGACACTAAAAGCACCATAGTAGAACACAGAAGAAGCTTGTATGTTGAAGTAATAGCCTGTAATAAATAGTACAATTCAAGTTTTAGTTGTCGATTATTCACTTTTTAGCCGGCTTTGGTGGCTTGGACATGACCTACGACCTTAAGATTTTGCATGAAAGGAGGTCTAGCAGCCGCGTTGCACGGGTGAATGTGAAAAGTGTTCATATGTAGTAAAAACCTGAGAAATCCGTCCGTTTTCGTCTTTTGTTATCGAATCGACTCAAAGCCAGATCGTCACATTGGCCGCTCTTCTCTGTGAAACGGTTACATTTATCGTCTGCAAAGCTATGTCGCGTGCTGCGGTATGCGGAGACACTAAAAGCACCATAGTAGAACACAGAAGAAGCTTCCAAGTTGAAGTAATAGACAGTAAGAAGTAGTACAATTCAAGTTTTAGTTGTCGATTATTCACTTTTTAGCCGGATTTGGTGGCTTGGACATGACCTAGGACCTTAAGACTTTGCATGAAAGGAGGACTAGCAGCCGCGTTGCAAGGGTGAATGTGAAAAGTGTTCATATGTAGTAAAACCCTGAGAAATCCGTCCGTTTTCGTCATTTGTTATCGAATCGACTTAAAGCCAGATCGTCACATTGGCCGCTTTTCTCTCTGAGACGGTTACATTTATCGTCTGCAAAGCTATGTCGCGTGCTGCGGTATGCGGAGACACTAAAAGCACCATAGTAGAACACAGAAGAACCTTCTAAGTTGAAGTAATAGCCAGTAAGAAGTAGTACAATTCAAGCTTTAGTTGTCTATTATTCACTTTTTAGCCGGCTTTCGTGGCTTGGCCATGACCTAGGACCTTAAGATTTTGCATGAAAGGAGGACTAGCAGCCGCGTTGCACGGGTGAATGTGAAAAGTGTTCACATGTAGTAAAAACCTGAGAAATCCGTCCGTTTTCGTCATTTGTTATCGAATCGACTTAAAGCCAGATCGTCACATTGGCCGCTTTTCTCTCTGAGACGGTTACATTTATCGTCTGCAAAGCTATGTCGCGTGCTGCGGTATGCGGAGACACTAAAAGCACCACAGTACAACACAGAAGAAGCTTCTAAGTTGAAGTAATAGCCAGTAAGAAGTAGTACAATTCAAGTTTTAGTTGTCGATTATTCACTTTATAGCCGGCTTTGGTGGCTTGGACATGACCTAGTACCTTAAGATTTTGCATGAAAGGTGGACTAGCAGCCGCGTTGCACGGGAGAATGTGAAAAGGGTTCATATGTAGTAAAAAAATGAGGAATCCGTCCGTTTTCGTCATTTGTTATCGAATCGACTTAAAGCCAGATCGTCACATTGGCAGCTTTTCTCTCTGAGACGGTTACATTTATTGTCTCCAAAGCTATGTCGCGTCCTGCGGTATGCGGAGACACTAAAAGCACCATAGTAGAACACAGAAGAAGCTTCTAAGTTGAAGTAATAGCCAGTAAGAAGTAGTACAAATCAAGTTTTAGTTGTCTATTATTCACTTTTTAGCCGGCTTTGGTGGCTTGGACATGACCTAGTACCTTAAGATTTTGCATGAAAGGAGGACTAGCAGCCGCGTTGCACGGGAGAATGTGAAAAGGGTTCATATGTAGTAAAAACCTGAGGAATCCGTCCGTTTTCGTCATTTGTTATCGAATCGACTTAAAGCCAGATCGTCACATTGGCAGCTTTTCTCTCTGAGACGGTTACATTTATTGTCTCCAAAGCTATGTCGCGTCCTGCGGTATGCGGACACTAAAAGCACCATAGTAGAACACAGAAGAAGCTTCTAAGTTGAAGTAATAACCAGTAAGAAGTAGTACAATTCAAGTTTTAGTTGTCTATTATTCACTTTTTAGCCGGCTTTGGTGGCTTGGACATGACCTAGGACCTTAAGATTTTGCATGAAAGGAGGACTAGCAGCCGCGTTGCACGGGAGAATGTGAAAAGTGTTCATATGTAGTAAAAACCTGAGAAATCCGTCCATTTGGGTCATTTGTTATCGAATCGACTTAAAGCCAGATCGTCACATTGGCCGCTTTTCTCTGTGAGACGGTTACATTTATCGTCTGCATAGCTATGTCGCGTGCTGCGGAATGCGGAGACACTAAAAGCACCATAGTAGTACACAGAAGAAGCTTCTAAGTCGAAGTAATAGCCAGTAAGAAGTAGTACAATTCAAGTTTTAGTTGTCGATTATTCACATTTTAGCCGGCTTTGGTGGCTTGGACATGACCTAGGTCCTTAAGATTTTGCATAAAATGAGGACTAGCAGCCGCGTTGCACGGGAGAATGTGAAAAGTGTTCATATGTAGTAAAAGCCTGAGAAATCCGTCCGTTTACGTCATTTGTTATCGAATCGACTTAAAGCCAGATCGTCACATTGGCCGCTTTTCTCTCTGAGACGGTTACATTTATCGTCTGCAAAGCTATGTCGCGTGCTGCGGTATGCGGAGACACTAAAAGCACCATAGTAGAACACAGAAGAACCTTCTAAGTTGAAGTAATAGCCAGTAAATAGTAGTACAATTCAAGCTTTAGTTGTCTATTATTCACTTTTTAGCCGGCTTTGGTGGCTTGGACATAACCTACGACCTTAAGATTTTGCATGAAAGGAGGACTAGCAGCCGCGTTGCACGGGTGAATGTGAAAAGTGTTCATATGTAGTAAAAACCTGAGAAATCCGTCCGTTTTCGTCTTTTGTTATCGAATCGACTCAAAGCCAGATCGTCAAATTGGCCGCTCTTCTCTCTGAAACGGTTACATTTATCGTCTGCAAAGCTATGTCGCGTCCTGCGGTATGCGGAGACACTAAAAGCACCATAGTAGAACACAGAAGAAGCTTCCAAGTTGAAGTAATAGAGAGTAAGAAGTAGTACAATTTAAGTTTTAGTTGTCGATTATTCACTTTTTAGCCGAATTTGGTGGCTTGGACATGACCTAGGACCTTAAGATTTTGCATGAAAGGAGGACTAGCAGCCGCGTTGCACGGGTGAATGCGAAAAGTGTTCACATGTAGTAAAAACCTGAGAAATCCGTCCGTTTTCGTCATTTGTTATCGAATCGACTTAAAGCCAGATCGTCACATTGGCCGCTTTTCTCGCTGAGACGGTTACATTTATCGTCTGCAAACCTATGTCGCGAGTTGCGGTATGCTGAAACACTAAAAGCACCATAGTAGAAAACAGAAGTAGCTTCTAAGTTGAAGAAATAGCCAATAAGAAGTAGTACAATTCAAGTTTTAGTTGTCGATTATTCACTTTTTAGAGGGCTGTGGTGGCTTGGACATGAACTAGGACCTTAAGATTTTGCATGAAAGGAGGACTAGCATCCGCGTCGCACGGGAGAATGTGAAAAGTGTTCATATGTAGTAAGAACCTGAGAAATCCGTCCATTTGCGTCATTTGTTATCGAATCGACTTAAAGCCAGATCGTCACATTGGCCGCTTTTCTCTCTGAGACGGTTACATTTATCTTCTGCAAAGCTATGTCGCGTGCTGCGGTATGCGGAGACACTAAAAGCACCATAGTAGAACACAGAAGAAGCTTCTAAGTTGAAGTAATAGCCAGTAAGAAGTAGTACAATTCAAGTTTTAGTTGTCTATTATTCACTTTTTAGCCGGCTTTGGTGGCTTGGACATGACCTAGAACCTTAAGATTTTGCATGAAAGGAGGACTGGCAGCCGCGTTGCACGGGAGAATGTGAAAAGTGTTCATATGTAGTAAAGACCTGAGAAATCAGTCCGTTTTCGTCATTAGTTATCGAATCGACTTAATGCCAGATCGTCACATTGACCGCTTTTCTCTCTGAGACGGTTACATTTATCTTCTGCAAAGCTATGTCGCGTGCTGCGGTATGCGGAGACACTAAAAGCACCATAGTAGAACACAGAAGAACCTTCTAAGTTGAAGTAATAGCCAGTAAATAGTAGTACAATTCAAGCTTTAGTTGTCTATTATTCACTTTTTAGCCGGCTTTGGTGGCTTGGACATAACCTACGACCTTAAGATTTTGCATGAAAGGAGGACTAGCAGCCGCGTTGCACGGGTGAATGTGAAAAGTGTTCATATGTAGTAAAAACCTGAGAAATCCGTCCGTTTTCGTCTTTTGTTATCGAATCGACTCAAAGCCAGATCGTCAAATTGGCCGCTCTTCTCTCTGAAACGGTTACATTTATCGTCTGCAAAGCTATGTCGCGTCCTGCGGTATGCGGAGACACTAAAAGCACCATAGTAGAACACAGAAGAAGCTTCCAAGTTGAAGTAATAGAGAGTAAGAAGTAGTACAATTTAAGTTTTAGTTGTCGATTATTCACTTTTTAGCCGGATTTGGTGGCTTGGACATGACCTAGGACCTTAAGATTTTGCATGAAAGGAGGACTAGCAGCCGCGTTGCACGGGTGAATGCGAAAAGTGTTCACATGTAGTAAAAACCTGAGAAATCCGTCCGTTTTCGTCATTTGTTATCGAATCGACTTAAAGCCAGATCGTCACATTGGCCGCTTTTCTCGCTGAGACGGTTACATTTATCGTCTGCAAACCTATGTCGCGAGTTGCGGTATGCTGAAACACTAAAAGCACCATAGTAGAAAACAGAAGTAGCTTCTAAGTTGAAGAAATAGCCAATAAGAAGTAGTACAATTCAAGTTTTAGTTGTCGATTATTCACTTTTTAGAGGGCTGTGGTGGCTTGGACATGAACTAGGACCTTAAGATTTTGCATGAAAGGAGGACTAGCATCCGCGTCGCACGGGAGAATGTGAAAAGTGTTCATATGTAGTAAGAACCTGAGAAATCCGTCCATTTGCGTCATTTGTTATCGAATCGACTTAAAGCCAGATCGTCACATTGGCCGCTTTTCTCTCTGAGACGGTTACATTTATCTTCTGCAAAGCTATGTCGCGTGCTGCGGTATGCGGAGACACTAAAAGCACCATAGTAGAACACAGAAGAAGCTTCTAAGTTGAAGTAATAGCCAGTAAGAAGTAGTACAATTCAAGTTTTAGTTGTCTATTATTCACTTTTTAGCCGGCTTTGGTGGCTTGGACATGACCTAGAACCTTAAGATTTTGCATGAAAGGAGGACTGGCAGCCGCGTTGCACGGGAGAATGTGAAAAGTGTTCATATGTAGTAAAGACCTGAGAAATCAGTCCGTTTTCGTCATTAGTTATCGAATCGACTTAATGCCAGATCGTCACATTGACCGCTTTTCTCTCTGAGACGGTTACATTTATCTTCTGCAAAGCTATGTCGCGTGCTGCGGTATGCGGAGACACTAAAAGCACCATAGTAGAACACAGAAGAAGCTTCTAAGTTGAAGTGATAGCCAGTAAGAAATAGTACAATTCAAGTTTTAGTTGTCTATTATTCACTTTTTAGCCGGCTTTGGTGGCTTGGACATGACCTAGAACCTTAAGATTTTGCATGAAAGGAGGACTGGCAGCCGCGTTGCACGGGAGAATGTGAAAAGCGTTCATATGTAGTAAAGACCATAGAAATCCGTCCGTTTTCGTCATTTGTTATCGAATCGACTTAAAGCCAGATCGTCACATTGGCCGCTTTTCTCGCTGAGACGGTTACATTTATCGTCTGCAAACCTATGTCGCGAGTTGCGGTATGCTGAAACACTAAAAGCACCATAGTAGAAAACAGAAGTAGCTTCTAAGTTGAAGAAATAGCCAATAAGAAGTAGTACAATTCAAGTTTTAGTTGTCGATTATTCACTTTTTAGAGGGCTGTGGTGGCTTGGACATGAACTAGGACCTTAAGATTTTGCATGAAAGGAGGACTAGCATCCGCGTCGCACGGGAGAATGTGAAAAGTGTTCATATGTAGTAAGAACCTGAGAAATCCGTCCATTTGCGTCATTTGTTATCGAATCGACTTAAAGCCAGATCGTCACATTGGCCGCTTTTCTCTCTGAGACGGTTACATTTATCTTCTGCAAAGCTATGTCGCGTGCTGCGGTATGCGGAGACACTAAAAGCACCATAGTAGAACACAGAAGAAGCTTCTAAGTTGAAGTAATAGCCAGTAAGAAGTAGTACAATTCAAGTTTTAGTTGTCTATTATTCACTTTTTAGCCGGCTTTGGTGGCTTGGACATGACCTAGAACCTTAAGATTTTGCATGAAAGGAGGACTGGCAGCCGCGTTGCACGGGAGAATGTGAAAAGTGTTCATATGTAGTAAAGACCTGAGAAATCAGTCCGTTTTCGTCATTAGTTATCGAATCGACTTAATGCCAGATCGTCACATTGACCGCTTTTCTCTCTGAGACGGTTACATTTATCTTCTGCAAAGCTATGTCGCGTGCTGCGGTATGCGGAGACACTAAAAGCACCATAGTAGAACACAGAAGAAGCTTCTAAGTTGAAGTGATAGCCAGTAAGAAATAGTACAATTCAAGTTTTAGTTGTCTATTATTCACTTTTTAGCCGGCTTTGGTGGCTTGGACATGACCTAGAACCTTAAGATTTTGCATGAAAGGAGGACTGGCAGCCGCGTTGCACGGGAGAATGTGAAAAGCGTTCATATGTAGTAAAGACCATAGAAATCCGTCCGTTTTCGTCATTAGTTATCGAATCGACTTAAAGCCAGATCGTCACATTGGCCGCTTTTCTCTCTGAGACGGTTACATTTATCGTCTGCATAGCTATGTCGCGTGCTGTGGTATACGGAGACACTAAAAGCACCATAGTAGAACACAGAAGAAGCTTGTATGTTGAAGTAATAGCCTGTAATAAATAGTACAATTCAAGTTTTAGTTGTCGATTATTCACTTTTTAGCCGGCTTTGGTGGCTTGGACATGACCTACGACCTTAAGATTTTGCATGAAAGGAGGTCTAGCAGCCGCGTTGCACGGGTGAATGTGAAAAGTGTTCATATGTAGTAAAAACCTGAGAAATCCGTCCGTTTTCGTCTTTTGTTATCGAATCGACTCAAAGCCAGATCGTCACATTGGCCGCTCTTCTCTGTGAAACGGTTACATTTATCGTCTGCAAAGCTATGTCGCGTGCTGCGGTATGCGGAGACACTAAAAGCACCATAGTAGAACACAGAAGAAGCTTCCAAGTTGAAGTAATAGACAGTAAGAAGTAGTACAATTCAAGTTTTAGTTGTCGATTATTCACTTTTTAGCCGGATTTGGTGGCTTGGACATGACCTAGGACCTTAAGACTTTGCATGAAAGGAGGACTAGCAGCCGCGTTGCAAGGGTGAATGTGAAAAGTGTTCATATGTAGTAAAACCCTGAGAAATCCGTCCGTTTTCGTCATTTGTTATCGAATCGACTTAAAGCCAGATCGTCACATTGGCCGCTTTTCTCTCTGAGACGGTTACATTTATCGTCTGCAAAGCTATGTCGCGTGCTGCGGTATGCGGAGACACTAAAAGCACCATAGTAGAACACAGAAGAACCTTCTAAGTTGAAGTAATAGCCAGTAAGAAGTAGTACAATTCAAGCTTTAGTTGTCTATTATTCACTTTTTAGCCGGCTTTCGTGGCTTGGCCATGACCTAGGACCTTAAGATTTTGCATGAAAGGAGGACTAGCAGCCGCGTTGCACGGGTGAATGTGAAAAGTGTTCACATGTAGTAAAAACCTGAGAAATCCGTCCGTTTTCGTCATTTGTTATCGAATCGACTTAAAGCCAGATCGTCACATTGGCCGCTTTTCTCTCTGAGACGGTTACATTTATCGTCTGCAAAGCTATGTCGCGTGCTGCGGTATGCGGAGACACTAAAAGCACCACAGTACAACACAGAAGAAGCTTCTAAGTTGAAGTAATAGCCAGTAAGAAGTAGTACAATTCAAGTTTTAGTTGTCGATTATTCACTTTATAGCCGGCTTTGGTGGCTTGGACATGACCTAGTACCTTAAGATTTTGCATGAAAGGTGGACTAGCAGCCGCGTTGCACGGGAGAATGTGAAAAGGGTTCATATGTAGTAAAAAAATGAGGAATCCGTCCGTTTTCGTCATTTGTTATCGAATCGACTTAAAGCCAGATCGTCACATTGGCAGCTTTTCTCTCTGAGACGGTTACATTTATTGTCTCCAAAGCTATGTCGCGTCCTGCGGTATGCGGAGACACTAAAAGCACCATAGTAGAACACAGAAGAAGCTTCTAAGTTGAAGTAATAGCCAGTAAGAAGTAGTACAAATCAAGTTTTAGTTGTCTATTATTCACTTTTTAGCCGGCTTTGGTGGCTTGGACATGACCTAGTACCTTAAGATTTTGCATGAAAGGAGGACTAGCAGCCGCGTTGCACGGGAGAATGTGAAAAGGGTTCATATGTAGTAAAAACCTGAGGAATCCGTCCGTTTTCGTCATTTGTTATCGAATCGACTTAAAGCCAGATCGTCACATTGGCAGCTTTTCTCTCTGAGACGGTTACATTTATTGTCTCCAAAGCTATGTCGCGTCCTGCGGTATGCGGACACTAAAAGCACCATAGTAGAACACAGAAGAAGCTTCTAAGTTGAAGTAATAACCAGTAAGAAGTAGTACAATTCAAGTTTTAGTTGTCTATTATTCACTTTTTAGCCGGCTTTGGTGGCTTGGACATGACCTAGGACCTTAAGATTTTGCATGAAAGGAGGACTAGCAGCCGCGTTGCACGGGAGAATGTGAAAAGTGTTCATATGTAGTAAAAACCTGAGAAATCCGTCCATTTGGGTCATTTGTTATCGAATCGACTTAAAGCCAGATCGTCACATTGGCCGCTTTTCTCTGTGAGACGGTTACATTTATCGTCTGCATAGCTATGTCGCGTGCTGCGGAATGCGGAGACACTAAAAGCACCATAGTAGTACACAGAAGAAGCTTCTAAGTCGAAGTAATAGCCAGTAAGAAGTAGTACAATTCAAGTTTTAGTTGTCGATTATTCACATTTTAGCCGGCTTTGGTGGCTTGGACATGACCTAGGTCCTTAAGATTTTGCATAAAATGAGGACTAGCAGCCGCGTTGCACGGGAGAATGTGAAAAGTGTTCATATGTAGTAAAAGCCTGAGAAATCCGTCCGTTTACGTCATTTGTTATCGAATCGACTTAAAGCCAGATCGTCACATTGGCCGCTTTTCTCTCTGAGACGGTTACATTTATCGTCTGCAAAGCTATGTCGCGTGCTGCGGTATGCGGAGACACTAAAAGCACCATAGTAGAACACAGAAGAACCTTCTAAGTTGAAGTAATAGCCAGTAAATAGTAGTACAATTCAAGCTTTAGTTGTCTATTATTCACTTTTTAGCCGGCTTTGGTGGCTTGGACATAACCTACGACCTTAAGATTTTGCATGAAAGGAGGACTAGCAGCCGCGTTGCACGGGTGAATGTGAAAAGTGTTCATATGTAGTAAAAACCTGAGAAATCCGTCCGTTTTCGTCTTTTGTTATCGAATCGACTCAAAGCCAGATCGTCAAATTGGCCGCTCTTCTCTCTGAAACGGTTACATTTATCGTCTGCAAAGCTATGTCGCGTCCTGCGGTATGCGGAGACACTAAAAGCACCATAGTAGAACACAGAAGAAGCTTCCAAGTTGAAGTAATAGAGAGTAAGAAGTAGTACAATTTAAGTTTTAGTTGTCGATTATTCACTTTTTAGCCGAATTTGGTGGCTTGGACATGACCTAGGACCTTAAGATTTTGCATGAAAGGAGGACTAGCAGCCGCGTTGCACGGGTGAATGCGAAAAGTGTTCACATGTAGTAAAAACCTGAGAAATCCGTCCGTTTTCGTCATTTGTTATCGAATCGACTTAAAGCCAGATCGTCACATTGGCCGCTTTTCTCGCTGAGACGGTTACATTTATCGTCTGCAAACCTATGTCGCGAGTTGCGGTATGCTGAAACACTAAAAGCACCATAGTAGAAAACAGAAGTAGCTTCTAAGTTGAAGAAATAGCCAATAAGAAGTAGTACAATTCAAGTTTTAGTTGTCGATTATTCACTTTTTAGAGGGCTGTGGTGGCTTGGACATGAACTAGGACCTTAAGATTTTGCATGAAAGGAGGACTAGCATCCGCGTCGCACGGGAGAATGTGAAAAGTGTTCATATGTAGTAAGAACCTGAGAAATCCGTCCATTTGCGTCATTTGTTATCGAATCGACTTAAAGCCAGATCGTCACATTGGCCGCTTTTCTCTCTGAGACGGTTACATTTATCTTCTGCAAAGCTATGTCGCGTGCTGCGGTATGCGGAGACACTAAAAGCACCATAGTAGAACACAGAAGAAGCTTCTAAGTTGAAGTAATAGCCAGTAAGAAGTAGTACAATTCAAGTTTTAGTTGTCTATTATTCACTTTTTAGCCGGCTTTGGTGGCTTGGACATGACCTAGAACCTTAAGATTTTGCATGAAAGGAGGACTGGCAGCCGCGTTGCACGGGAGAATGTGAAAAGTGTTCATATGTAGTAAAGACCTGAGAAATCAGTCCGTTTTCGTCATTAGTTATCGAATCGACTTAATGCCAGATCGTCACATTGACCGCTTTTCTCTCTGAGACGGTTACATTTATCTTCTGCAAAGCTATGTCGCGTGCTGCGGTATGCGGAGACACTAAAAGCACCATAGTAGAACACAGAAGAAGCTTCTAAGTTGAAGTGATAGCCAGTAAGAAATAGTACAATTCAAGTTTTAGTTGTCTATTATTCACTTTTTAGCCGGCTTTGGTGGCTTGGACATGACCTAGAACCTTAAGATTTTGCATGAAAGGAGGACTGGCAGCCGCGTTGCACGGGAGAATGTGAAAAGCGTTCATATGTAGTAAAGACCATAGAAATCCGTCCGTTTTCGTCATTTGTTATCGAATCGACTTAAAGCCAGATCGTCACATTGGCCGCTTTTCTCGCTGAGACGGTTACATTTATCGTCTGCAAACCTATGTCGCGAGTTGCGGTATGCTGAAACACTAAAAGCACCATAGTAGAAAACAGAAGTAGCTTCTAAGTTGAAGAAATAGCCAATAAGAAGTAGTACAATTCAAGTTTTAGTTGTCGATTATTCACTTTTTAGAGGGCTGTGGTGGCTTGGACATGAACTAGGACCTTAAGATTTTGCATGAAAGGAGGACTAGCATCCGCGTCGCACGGGAGAATGTGAAAAGTGTTCATATGTAGTAAGAACCTGAGAAATCCGTCCATTTGCGTCATTTGTTATCGAATCGACTTAAAGCCAGATCGTCACATTGGCCGCTTTTCTCTCTGAGACGGTTACATTTATCTTCTGCAAAGCTATGTCGCGTGCTGCGGTATGCGGAGACACTAAAAGCACCATAGTAGAACACAGAAGAAGCTTCTAAGTTGAAGTAATAGCCAGTAAGAAGTAGTACAATTCAAGTTTTAGTTGTCTATTATTCACTTTTTAGCCGGCTTTGGTGGCTTGGACATGACCTAGAACCTTAAGATTTTGCATGAAAGGAGGACTGGCAGCCGCGTTGCACGGGAGAATGTGAAAAGTGTTCATATGTAGTAAAGACCTGAGAAATCAGTCCGTTTTCGTCATTAGTTATCGAATCGACTTAATGCCAGATCGTCACATTGACCGCTTTTCTCTCTGAGACGGTTACATTTATCTTCTGCAAAGCTATGTCGCGTGCTGCGGTATGCGGAGACACTAAAAGCACCATAGTAGAACACAGAAGAAGCTTCTAAGTTGAAGTGATAGCCAGTAAGAAATAGTACAATTCAAGTTTTAGTTGTCTATTATTCACTTTTTAGCCGGCTTTGGTGGCTTGGACATGACCTAGAACCTTAAGATTTTGCATGAAAGGAGGACTGGCAGCCGCGTTGCACGGGAGAATGTGAAAAGCGTTCATATGTAGTAAAGACCATAGAAATCCGTCCGTTTTCGTCATTAGTTATCGAATCGACTTAAAGCCAGATCGTCACATTGGCCGCTTTTCTCTCTGAGACGGTTACATTTATCGTCTGCATAGCTATGTCGCGTGCTGTGGTATACGGAGACACTAAAAGCACCATAGTAGAACACAGAAGAAGCTTGTATGTTGAAGTAATAGCCTGTAATAAATAGTACAATTCAAGTTTTAGTTGTCGATTATTCACTTTTTAGCCGGCTTTGGTGGCTTGGACATGACCTACGACCTTAAGATTTTGCATGAAAGGAGGTCTAGCAGCCGCGTTGCACGGGTGAATGTGAAAAGTGTTCATATGTAGTAAAAACCTGAGAAATCCGTCCGTTTTCGTCTTTTGTTATCGAATCGACTCAAAGCCAGATCGTCACATTGGCCGCTCTTCTCTGTGAAACGGTTACATTTATCGTCTGCAAAGCTATGTCGCGTGCTGCGGTATGCGGAGACACTAAAAGCACCATAGTAGAACACAGAAGAAGCTTCCAAGTTGAAGTAATAGACAGTAAGAAGTAGTACAATTCAAGTTTTAGTTGTCGATTATTCACTTTTTAGCCGGATTTGGTGGCTTGGACATGACCTAGGACCTTAAGACTTTGCATGAAAGGAGGACTAGCAGCCGCGTTGCAAGGGTGAATGCGAAAAGTGTTCACATGTAGTAAAAACGTGAGAAATCCGTCCGTTTTCGTCATTTGTTATCGAATCGACTTAAAGCCAGATCGTCACATTGGCCGCTTTTCTCTCTGAGACGGTTACATTTATCGTCTGCAAACCTACGTCGCGAGTTGCGGTATGCTGAAACACTAAAAGCACCATAGTAGAAAACAGAAGTAGCTTCTAAGTTGAAGTAATAGACAGTAAGAAGTAGTACAATTTAAGTTTTAGTTGTTGATTATTCACTTTTTAGCCGGTTTTGGTGGCTTGGACAAGACCTAGGATCAAAAGATTCTGCATGAAAGTAGGACTAGCAAACGCGTTGCACGGAAGAATGTGAAAAGTGTTCATATGTGGTAAAAACCTGAGAAATCCGTCCGTTATCTACATTTGTTATCGAATCGACTTAAAGCCAGATCGTCACATTGGCCGCTCTTCTCTCTGAAACGGTTACATTTATCGTTTGCAAAGCTATGTCGCGTGCTGCCTTATGCGGAAACACTAAAAGCATCATAGTAGAACACAGAAGTAGCTTCTAAGTTGAAGTAATAGCCAGTAAGAAGTAGTACAATTCAAGTTTTTGTTGTCGATTATTCATTTTTTAGCTGGCTTTGGTGGCTTGGACATGACCTAGGACCTTAAGATTTTGCATGAAAGGAGGACTGGCAGCCGCGTTGCAAGGGAAAATGTGAAAAGTGTTCACATGTAGTAAAAACAATGAGAAATCCGTTCGTTTTCGTCATTTGTTATCGAATCGACTTAAAGCCAGATCGTCACATTGGCCGCTTTTCTCACTGAGACGCATACATTTATCGTCTGCATAGCTATGTCGCGTGCTGCGGAATGCGGAGACACTAAAAGCACCATAGTAGTACACAGAAGAAGCTTCTAAGTGGAAGTAATAGCCAGTAAGAAGTAGTACAATTCAAGTTTTAGTTGTCGATTATTCACTTTTTAGCCGGCTTTGGTGGCTTGGACATGACCTAGAACCTTAAGATTTTGCATGAAAGGAGGACTGGCAGCCGCGTTGCACGGGAGAATGTGAAAAGTGTTCATATGTAGCAAATACCTGAGAAATCAGACCGTTTTCGTCATTTGTTATCGAATCGACTTAAAGCCAAATCGTCACATTGGCCGCTTTTCTCTCTGAGACGGTTACATTTATTGTCTCCAAAGCTATGTCGCGTCCTCCGGTATGCGGAGACACTAAAAGCACCATAGTAGAACACAGAAGAAGCTTCTAAGTTGAAGTAATAACCAGTAAGAAGTAGTACAATTCAAGTTTTAGTTGTCGATTATTCACTTTTTAGCCGGCTTTGGTGGCTTGGACATGACCTAGGACCTTAAGATTTTGCATGAAAGGAGGACTAGCAGCCGCGTTGCACGGGAGAATGTGAAAAGTGTTCATATGTAGTAAAAACCTGAGAAATCCGTCCATTTGCGTCATTTGTTATCGAATCGACTTAAAGCCAGATCGTCACATTGACCGCTTTTCTCTGTGAGACGGTTACATTTATCGTTTGCATAGCTATGTCGCGTGCTGCGGAATGCGGAGACACTAAAAGCACCATAGTAGTACACAGAAGAAGCTTCTAAGTCGAAGTAATAGCCAGTAAGAAGTAGTACAATTCAAGTTTTAGTTGTCGATTATTCACATTTTAGCCGGCTTTGGTGGCTTGGACATGACCTAGGTCCTTAAGATTTTGCATAAAATGAGGACTAGCAGCCGCGTTGCAGGGAGAATGTGAAAAGTGTTCATATGTAGTAAAAGCCTGAGAAATCCGTCCGTTTACGTCATTTGTTATCGAATCGTCTTAAAGCCAGATCGTCACATTGGCCGCTTTTCTCTCTGAGACGGTTACATTTATCGTCTGCAAAGCTATGTCGCGTAATGCGGTATGCGGAGACACTAAAAGCACCATAGTAGAACACAGAAGAACCTTCTAAGTTGAAGTAATAGCCAGTAAGAAGTAGTACAATTCAAGCTTTAGTTGTCTATTATTCACTTTTTAGCCGGCTTTGGTGGCTTGGACATGACCTACGACCTTAAGATTTTGCATGAAAGGAGGACTAGCAGCCGCGTTGCACGGGTGAATGTGAAAAGTGTTCATATGTAGTAAAAACCTGAGAAATCCGTCCGTTTTCGTCTTTTGTTATCGACTCGACTCAAAGCCAGATCGTCAAATTGGCCGCTCTTCTCTCTGAAACGGTTACATTTATCTTCTGCAAACCTATGTCGCGTGCTGCGGTATGCGGAGACACTAAAAGCACCATAGTAGAACACAGAAGAAGCTTCTAAGTTGAAGTAATAGCCAGTAAGAAGTAGTACAATTCAAGTTTTAGTTGTCTATTATTCACTTTTTAGCCGTCTTTGGTGGCTTGGACATGACCTACAACCTTAAGATTTTGCATGAAAGGAGGACTGGCAGCCGCGTTGCACGGGAGAATGTGAAAAGTGTTCATATGTAGTAAAGACCTGAGAAATCAGTCCGTTTTCGTCATTAGTTATCGAATCGACTTAAAGCCAGATCGTCACATTGACCGCTTTTCTCTGTGAGACGGTTACATTTATCTTCTGCAAAGCTATGTCGCGTGCTGCGGTATGCGGAGACACTAAAAGCACCATAGTAGAACACAGAAGAAGCTTCTAAGTTGAAGTAATAGCCAGTAAGAAGTAGTACAATTCAAGTTTTAGTTGTCTATTATTCACTTTTTAGCCGGCTTTGGTGGCTTGGACATGACCTAGAACCTTAAGATTTTGCATGAAAGGAGGACTGGCAGCCGCGTTGCACGGGAGAATGTGAAAAGTGTTCATATGTAGTAAAGACCTGAGAAATCAGTCCGTTTTCGTCATTAGTTATCGAATCGACTTAAAGCCAGATCGTCACATTGACCGCTTTTCTCTGTGAGACGGTTACATTTATCGTCTGCATAGCTATGTCGCGTGCTGCGGAATGCGGAGACACTAAAAGCACCATAGTAGTACACACAAGAAGCTTCTAAGTCGAAGTAATAGCCAGTAAGAAGTAGTACAATTCAAGTTTTAGTTGTCGATTATTCACATTTTAGCCGGCTTTGGTGGCTTGGACATGACCTAGGTCCTTAAGATTTTGCATAAAATGAGGACTAGCAGCCGCGTTGCAGGGAGAATGTGAAAAGTGTTCATATGTAGTAAAAGCCTGAGAAATCCGTCCGTTTACGTCATTTGTTATCGAATCGACTTAAAGCCAGATCGTCACATTGGCCGCTTTTCTCTCTGAGACGGTTACATTTATCGTCTGCAAAGCTATGTCGCGTGCTGCGGTATGCGGAGACACTAAAAGCACCATAGTAGAACACAGAAGAACCTTCTAAGTTGAAGTAATAGCCAGTAAGAAGTAGTACAATTCAAGCTTTAGTTGTCTATTATTCACTTTTTAGCCGGCTTTGGTGGCTTGGACATGACCTACGACCTTAAGATTTTGCATGAAAGGAGGACTAGCAGCCGCGTTGCACGGGTGAATGTGAAAAGTGTTCATATGTAGTAAAAACCTGAGAAATCCGTCCGTTTTCGTCTTTTGTTATCGAATCGACTCAAAGCCAGATCGTCAAATTGGCCGCTCTTCTCTCTGAAACGGTTACATTTATCTTCTGCAAAGCTATGTCGCGTGCTGCGGTATGCGGAGACACTAAAAGCACCATAGTAGAACACAGAAGAAGCTTCTAAGTTGAAGTAATAGCCAGTAAGAAGTAGTACAATTCAAGTTTTAGTTGTCTATTATTCACTTTTTAGCCGGCTTTGGTGGCTTGGACATGACCTAGAACCTTAAGATTTTGCATGAAAGGAGGACTGGCAGCCGCGTTGCACGGGTGAATGCGAAAAGTGTTCACATGTAGTAAAAACCTGAGAAATCCGTCCGTTTTCGTCATTTGTTATCGAATCGACTTAAAGCCAGATCGTCACATTGGCCGCTTTTCTCGCTGAGACGGTTACATTTATCGTCTGCAAACCTATGTCGCGAGTTGCGGTATGCTGAAACACTAAAAGCACCATAGTAGAAAACAGAAGTAGCTTCTAAGTTGAAGAAATAGCCAATAAGAAGTAGTACAATTCAAGTTTTAGTTGTCGATTATTCACTTTTTAGAGGGCTGTGGTGGCTTGGACATGAACTAGGACCTTAAGATTTTGCATGAAAGGAGGACTAGCATCCGCGTCGCACGGGAGAATGTGAAAAGTGTTCATATGTAGTAAGAACCTGAGAAATCCGTCCATTTGCGTCATTTGTTATCGAATCGACTTAAAGCCAGATCGTCACATTGGCCGCTTTTCTCTCTGAGACGGTTACATTTATCTTCTGCAAAGCTATGTCGCGTGCTGCGGTATGCGGAGACACTAAAAGCACCATAGTAGAACACAGAAGAAGCTTCTAAGTTGAAGTAATAGCCAGTAAGAAGTAGTACAATTCAAGTTTTAGTTGTCTATTATTCACTTTTTAGCCGGCTTTGGTGGCTTGGACATGACCTAGAACCTTAAGATTTTGCATGAAAGGAGGACTGGCAGCCGCGTTGCACGGGAGAATGTGAAAAGTGTTCATATGTAGTAAAGACCTGAGAAATCAGTCCGTTTTCGTCATTAGTTATCGAATCGACTTAATGCCAGATCGTCACATTGACCGCTTTTCTCTCTGAGACGGTTACATTTATCTTCTGCAAAGCTATGTCGCGTGCTGCGGTATGCGGAGACACTAAAAGCACCATAGTAGAACACAGAAGAAGCTTCTAAGTTGAAGTGATAGCCAGTAAGAAATAGTACAATTCAAGTTTTAGTTGTCTATTATTCACTTTTTAGCCGGCTTTGGTGGCTTGGACATGACCTAGAACCTTAAGATTTTGCATGAAAGGAGGACTGGCAGCCGCGTTGCACGGGAGAATGTGAAAAGCGTTCATATGTAGTAAAGACCATAGAAATCCGTCCGTTTTCGTCATTTGTTATCGAATCGACTTAAAGCCAGATCGTCACATTGGCCGCTTTTCTCGCTGAGACGGTTACATTTATCGTCTGCAAACCTATGTCGCGAGTTGCGGTATGCTGAAACACTAAAAGCACCATAGTAGAAAACAGAAGTAGCTTCTAAGTTGAAGAAATAGCCAATAAGAAGTAGTACAATTCAAGTTTTAGTTGTCGATTATTCACTTTTTAGAGGGCTGTGGTGGCTTGGACATGAACTAGGACCTTAAGATTTTGCATGAAAGGAGGACTAGCATCCGCGTCGCACGGGAGAATGTGAAAAGTGTTCATATGTAGTAAGAACCTGAGAAATCCGTCCATTTGCGTCATTTGTTATCGAATCGACTTAAAGCCAGATCGTCACATTGGCCGCTTTTCTCTCTGAGACGGTTACATTTATCTTCTGCAAAGCTATGTCGCGTGCTGCGGTATGCGGAGACACTAAAAGCACCATAGTAGAACACAGAAGAAGCTTCTAAGTTGAAGTAATAGCCAGTAAGAAGTAGTACAATTCAAGTTTTAGTTGTCTATTATTCACTTTTTAGCCGGCTTTGGTGGCTTGGACATGACCTAGAACCTTAAGATTTTGCATGAAAGGAGGACTGGCAGCCGCGTTGCACGGGAGAATGTGAAAAGTGTTCATATGTAGTAAAGACCTGAGAAATCAGTCCGTTTTCGTCATTAGTTATCGAATCGACTTAATGCCAGATCGTCACATTGACCGCTTTTCTCTCTGAGACGGTTACATTTATCTTCTGCAAAGCTATGTCGCGTGCTGCGGTATGCGGAGACACTAAAAGCACCATAGTAGAACACAGAAGAAGCTTCTAAGTTGAAGTGATAGCCAGTAAGAAATAGTACAATTCAAGTTTTAGTTGTCTATTATTCACTTTTTAGCCGGCTTTGGTGGCTTGGACATGACCTAGAACCTTAAGATTTTGCATGAAAGGAGGACTGGCAGCCGCGTTGCACGGGAGAATGTGAAAAGCGTTCATATGTAGTAAAGACCATAGAAATCCGTCCGTTTTCGTCATTAGTTATCGAATCGACTTAAAGCCAGATCGTCACATTGGCCGCTTTTCTCTCTGAGACGGTTACATTTATCGTCTGCATAGCTATGTCGCGTGCTGTGGTATACGGAGACACTAAAAGTACCATAGTAGAACACAGAAGAAGCTTGTATGTTGAAGTAATAGCCTGTAATAAATAGTACAATTCAAGTTTTAGTTGTCGATTATTCACTTTTTAGCCGGCTTTGGTGGCTTGGACATGACCTACGACCTTAAGATTTTGCATGAAAGGAGGTCTAGCAGCCGCGTTGCACGGGTGAATGTGAAAAGTGTTCATATGTAGTAAAAACCTGAGAAATCCGTCCGTTTTCGTCTTTTGTTATCGAATCGACTCAAAGCCAGATCGTCACATTGGCCGCTCTTCTCTGTGAAACGGTTACATTTATCGTCTGCAAAGCTATGTCGCGTGCTGCGGTATGCGGAGACACTAAAAGCACCATAGTAGAACACAGAAGAAGCTTCCAAGTTGAAGTAATAGACAGTAAGAAGTAGTACAATTCAAGTTTTAGTTGTCGATTATTCACTTTTTAGCCGGATTTGGTGGCTTGGACATGACCTAGGACCTTAAGACTTTGCATGAAAGGAGGACTAGCAGCCGCGTTGCAAGGGTGAATGCGAAAAGTGTTCACATGTAGTAAAAACGTGAGAAATCCGTCCGTTTTCGTCATTTGTTATCGAATCGACTTAAAGCCAGATCGTCACATTGGCCGCTTTTCTCTCTGAGACGGTTACATTTATCGTCTGCAAACCTACGTCGCGAGTTGCGGTATGCTGAAACACTAAAAGCACCATAGTAGAAAACAGAAGTAGCTTCTAAGTTGAAGTAATAGACAGTAAGAAGTAGTACAATTTAAGTTTTAGTTGTTGATTATTCACTTTTTAGCCGGTTTTGGTGGCTTGGACATGACCTAGGATCAAAAGATTCTGCATGAAAGTAGGACTAGCAAACGCGTTGCACGGAAGAATGTGAAAAGTGTTCATATGTGGTAAAAACCTGAGAAATCCGTCCGTTATCTACATTTGTTATCGAATCGACTTAAAGCCAGATCGTCACATTGGCCGCTCTTCTCTCTGAAACGGTTACATTTATCGTTTGCAAAGCTATGTCGCGTGCTGCCTTATGCGGAAACACTAAAAGCATCATAGTAGAACACAGAAGTAGCTTCTAAGTTGAAGTAATAGCCAGTAAGAAGTAGTACAATTCAAGTTTTTGTTGTCGATTATTCATTTTTTAGCTGGCTTTGGTGGCTTGGACATGACCTAGGACCTTAAGATTTTGCATGAAAGGAGGACTGGCAGCCGCGTTGCAAGGGAAAATGTGAAAAGTGTTCATATGTAGTAAAAACAATGAGAAATCCGTTCGTTTTCGTCATTTGTTATCGAATCGACTTAAAGCCAGATCGTCACATTGGCCGCTTTTCTCACTGAGACGCATACATTTATCGTCTGCATAGCTATGTCGCGTGCTGCGGAATGCGGAGACACTAAAAGCACCATAGTAGTACACAGAAGAAGCTTCTAAGTGGAAGTAATAGCCAGTAAGAAGTAGTACAATTCAAGTATTAGTTGTCGATTATTCACTTTTTAGCCGGCTTTGGTGGCTTGGACATGACCTAGAACCTTAAGATTTTGCATGAAAGGAGGACTGGCAGCCGCGTTGCACGGGAGAATGTGAAAAGTGTTCATATGTAGCAAATACCTGAGAAATCAGACCGTTTTCGTCATTTGTTATCGAATCGACTTAAAGCCAAATCGTCACATTGGCCGCTTTTCTCTCTGAGACGGTTACATTTATTGTCTCCAAAGCTATGTCGCGTCCTCCGGTATGCGGAGACACTAAAAGCACCATAGTAGAACACAGAAGAAGCTTCTAAGTTGAAGTAATAACCAGTAAGAAGTAGTACAATTCAAGTTTTAGTTGTCGATTATTCACTTTTTAGCCGGCTTTGGTGGCTTGGACATGACCTAGGACCTTAAGATTTTGCATGAAAGGAGGACTAGCAGGCGCGTTGCACGGGAGAATGTGAAAAGTGTTCATATGTAGTAAAAACCTGAGAAATCCGTCCATTTGCGTCATTTGTTATCGAATCGACTTAAAGCCAGATCGTCACATTGACCGCTTTTCTCTGTGAGACGGTTACATTTATCGTTTGCATAGCTATGTCGCGTGCTGCGGAATGCGGAGACACTAAAAGCACCATAGTAGTACACAGAAGAAGCTTCTAAGTCGAAGTAATAGCCAGTAAGAAGTAGTACAATTCAAGTTTTAGTTGTCGATTATTCACATTTTAGCCGGCTTTGGTGGCTTGGACATGACCTAGGTCCTTAAGATTTTGCATAAAATGAGGACTAGCAGCCGCGTTGCAGGGAGAATGTGAAAAGTGTTCATATGTAGTAAAAGCCTGAGAAATCCGTCCGTTTACGTCATTTGTTATCGAATCGTCTTAAAGCCAGATCGTCACATTGGCCGCTTTTCTCTCTGAGACGGTTACATTTATCGTCTGCAAAGCTATGTCGCGTAATGCGGTATGCGGAGACACTAAAAGCACCATAGTAGAACACAGAAGAACCTTCTAAGTTGAAGTAATAGCCAGTAAGAAGTAGTACAATTCAAGCTTTAGTTGTCTATTATTCACTTTTTAGCCGGCTTTGGTGGCTTGGACATGACCTACGACCTTAAGATTTTGCATGAAAGGAGGACTAGCAGCCGCGTTGCACGGGTGAATGTGAAAAGTGTTCATATGTAGTAAAAACCTGAGAAATCCGTCCGTTTTCGTCTTTTGTTATCGACTCGACTCAAAGCCAGATCGTCAAATTGGCCGCTCTTCTCTCTGAAACGGTTACATTTATCTTCTGCAAACCTATGTCGCGTGCTGCGGTATGCGGAGACACTAAAAGCACCATAGTAGAACACAGAAGAAGCTTCTAAGTTGAAGTAATAGCCAGTAAGAAGTAGTACAATTCAAGTTTTAGTTGTCTATTATTCACTTTTTAGCCGTCTTTGGTGGCTTGGACATGACCTACAACCTTAAGATTTTGCATGAAAGGAGGACTGGCAGCCGCGTTGCACGGGAGAATGTGAAAAGTGTTCATATGTAGTAAAGACCTGAGAAATCAGTCCGTTTTCGTCATTAGTTATCGAATCGACTTAAAGCCAGATCGTCACATTGACCGCTTTTCTCTGTGAGACGGTTACATTTATCTTCTGCAAAGCTATGTCGCGTGCTGCGGTATGCGGAGACACTAAAAGCACCATAGTAGAACACAGAAGAAGCTTCTAAGTTGAAGTAATAGCCAGTAAGAAGTAGTACAATTCAAGTTTTAGTTGTCTATTATTCACTTTTTAGCCGGCTTTGGTGGCTTGGACATGACCTAGAACCTTAAGATTTTGCATGAAAGGAGGACTGGCAGCCGCGTTGCACGGGAGAATGTGAAAAGTGTTCATATGTAGTGAAGACCTGAGAAATCAGACCGTTTTCGTCATTAGTTATCGAATCGACTTAAAGCCAAATCGTCACATTGGCCGCTTTTCTCTCTGAGACGGTTACATTTATTGTCTCCAAAGCTATGTCGCGTCCTGCGGTATGCGGAGACACTAAAAGCACCATAGTAGAACACAGAAGAAGCTTCTAAGTTGAAGTAATAACCAGTAAGAAGTAGTACAATTCAAGTTTTAGTTGTCGATTATTCACTTTTTAGCCGGCTTTGGTGGCTTGGACATGACCTAGGACCTTAAGATTTTGCATGAAAGGAGGACTAGCAGCCGCGTTGCACGGGAGAATGTGAAAAGTGTTCATATGTAGTAAAAACCTGAGAAATCCGTCCATTTGCGTCATTTGTTATCGAATCGACTTAAAGCCAGATCGTCACATTGGCCGCTTTTCTCTGTGAGACGGTTACATTTATCGTTTGCATAGCTATGTCGCGTGCTGCGGAATGCGGAGACACTAAAAGCACCATAGTAGTACACAGAAGAAGCTTCTAAGTCGAAGTAATAGCCAGTAAGAAGTAGTACAATTCAAGTTTTAGTTGTCTATTATTCACTTTTTAGCCGGCTTTGGTGGCTTGGACATGACCTAGAACCTTAAGATTTTGCATGAAAGGAGGACTGGCAGCCGCGTTGCACGGGAGAATGTGAAAAGTGTTCATATGTAGTAAAGACCTGAGAAATCAGTCCGTTTTCGTCATTAGTTATCGAATCGACTTAAAGCCAGATCGTCACATTGACCGCTTTTCTCTGTGAGACGGTTACATTTATCGTCTGCATAGCTATGTCGCGTGCTGCGGAATGCGGAGACACTAAAAGCACCATAGTAGTACACACAAGAAGCTTCTAAGTCGAAGTAATAGCCAGTAAGAAGTAGTACAATTCAAGTTTTAGTTGTCGATTATTCACATTTTAGCCGGCTTTGGTGGCTTGGACATGACCTAGGTCCTTAAGATTTTGCATAAAATGAGGACTAGCAGCCGCGTTGCAGGGAGAATGTGAAAAGTGTTCATATGTAGTAAAAGCCTGAGAAATCCGTCCGTTTACGTCATTTGTTATCGAATCGACTTAAAGCCAGATCGTCACATTGGCCGCTTTTCTCTCTGAGACGGTTACATTTATCGTCTGCAAAGCTATGTCGCGTGCTGCGGTATGCGGAGACACTAAAAGCACCATAGTAGAACACAGAAGAACCTTCTAAGTTGAAGTAATAGCCAGTAAGAAGTAGTACAATTCAAGCTTTAGTTGTCTATTATTCACTTTTTAGCCGGATTTGGTGGCTTGGACATGACCTACGACCTTAAGATTTTGCATGAAAGGAGGACTAGCAGCCGCGTTGCACGGGTGAATGTGAAAAGTGTTCATATGTAGTAAAAACCTGAGAAATCCGTCCGTTTTCGTCTTTTGTTATCGAATCGACTCAAAGCCAGATCGTCAAATTGGCCGCTCTTCTCTCTGAAACGGTTACATTTATCTTCTGCAAAGCTATGTCGCGTGCTGCGGTATGCGGAGACACTAAAAGCACCATAGTAGAACACAGAAGAAGCTTCTAAGTTGAAGTAATAGCCAGTAAGAAGTAGTACAATTCAAGTTTTAGTTGTCTATTATTCACTTTTTAGCCGGCTTTGGTGGCTTGGACATGACCTAGAACCTTAAGATTTTGCATGAAAGGAGGACTGGCAGCCGCGTTGCACGGGAGAATGTGAAAAGTGTTCATATGTAGTAAAGACCTGAGAAATCAGTCCGTTTTCGTCATTAGTTATCGAATCGACTTAAAGCCAGATCGTCACATTGACCGCTTTTCTCTGTGAGACGGTTACATTTATCGTCTGCATAGCTATGTCGCGTGCTGCGGAATGCGGAGACACTAAAAGCACCATAGTAGTACACAGAAGAAGCTTCTAAGTCGAAGTAATAGCCAGTAAGAAGTAGTACAATTCAAGTTTTAGTTGTCGATTATTCACATTTTAGCCGGCTTTGGTGGCTTGGACATGACCTAGGTCCTTAAGATTTTGCATAAAATGAGGACTAGCAGCCGCGTTGCAGGGAGAATGTGAAAAGTGTTCATATGTAGTAAAAGCCTGAGAAATCCGTCCGTTTACGTCATTTGTTATCGAATCGACTTAAAGCCAGATCGTCACATTGGCCGCTCTTCTCTCTGAGACGGTTACATTTATCGTCTGCAAAGCTATGTCGCGTGCTGCGGTATGCGGAGACACTAAAAGCACCATAGTAGAACACAGAAGAACCTTCTAAGTTGAAGTAATAGCCAGTAAGAAGTAGTACAATTCAAGCTTTAGTTGTCTATTATTCACTTTTTAGCCGGCTTTGGTGGCTTGGACATGACCTACGACCTTAAGATTTTGCATGAAAGGAGGACTAGCAGCC
This sequence comes from Schistocerca gregaria, assembly GCF_023897955.1. Lineage (NCBI taxonomy): Eukaryota > Metazoa > Arthropoda > Insecta > Orthoptera > Acrididae > Schistocerca > Schistocerca gregaria. The sequence continues at coordinate 377,763 of NW_026061822.1, forward strand.
GCGTTGCACGGGTGAATGTGAAAAGTGTTCATATGTAGTAAAAACCTGAGAAATCCGTCCGTTTTCGTCTTTTGTTATCGAATCGACTCAAAGCCAGATCGTCAAATTGGCCGCTCTTCTCTCTGAAACGGTTACATTTATCTTCTGCAAACCTATGTCGCGTGCTGCGGTATGCGGAGACACTAAAAGCACCATAGTAGAACACAGAAGAAGCTTCTAAGTTGAAGTAATAGCCAGTAAGAAGTAGTACAATTCAAGTTTTAGTTGTCTATTATTCACTTTTTAGCCGTCTTTGGTGGCTTGGACATGACCTAGAACCTTAAGATTTTGCATGAAAGGAGGACTGGCAGCCGCGTTGCACGGGAGAATGTGAAAAGTGTTCATATGTAGTAAAGACCTGAGAAATCAGTCCGTTTTCGTCATTTGTTATCGAATCGACTTAAAGCCAGATCGTCACATTGACCGCTCTTCTCTCTGAAACGGTTACATTTATCTTCTGCAAAGCTATGTCGCGTGCTGCGGTATGCGGAGACACTAAAAGCACCATAGTAGAACACAGAAGAAGCTTCTAAGTTGAAGTAATAGCCAGTAAGAAGTAGTACAATTCAAGTTTTAGTTGTCTATTATTCACTTTTTAGCCGGCTTTGGTGGCTTGGACATGACCTAGAACCTTAAGATTTTGCATGAAAGGAGGACTGGCAGCCGCGTTGCACGGGAGAATGTGAAAAGTGTTCATATGTAGTAAAGACCTGAGAAATCAGTCCGTTTTCGTCATTAGTTATCGAATCGACTTAAAGCCAGATCGTCACATTGACCGCTTTTCTCTGTGAGACGGTTACATTTATCGTCTGCATAGCTATGTCGCGTGCTGCGGAATGCGGAGACACTAAAAGCACCATAGTAGTACACAGAAGAAGCTTCTAAGTCGAAGTAATAGCCAGTAAGAAGTAGTACAATTCAAGTTTTAGTTGTCGATTATTCACATTTTAGCCGGCTTTGGTGGCTTGGACATGACCTAGGTCCTTAAAATTTTGCATAAAATGAGGACTAGCAGCCGCGTTGCAGGGAGAATGTGAAAAGTGTTCATATGTAGTAAAAGCCTGAGAAATCCGTCCGGTTACGTCATTTGTTATCGAATCGACTTAAAGCCAGATCGTCACATTGGCCGCTTTTCTCTCTGAGACGGTTACATTTATCGTCTGCAAAGCTATGTCGCGTGCTGCGGTATGCGGAGACACTAAAAGCACCATAGTAGAACACAGAAGAAGCTTCTATGTTGAAGTAATAGCCAGTAATAAATAGTAAAATTCATGTTTTAGTTGTCGATTATTCACTTTTTAGCCGGCTTTGGTGGCTTGGACATGACCTAGGACCTTACGATTTTGCATGAAAGGAGGACTAGCAGCCGCGTTGCACGGGAGAATGTGAAAAGTGTTCATATGTAGTAAAAACCTGAGAAATCCGTTCGTTTTCGTCATTTGTTATCGAATCGACTTAAAGCCAGATCGTCACATTGGCCGCTTTTCTCTCTGAGACGGTTACATTTATCGTCTGCAAAGCTATGTCGCGTGCTGCGGTATGCGGAGACACTAAAAGCACCATAGTAGAACACAGAAGAACCTTCTAAGTTGAAGTAATAGCCAGTAAGAAGTAGTACAATTCAAGCTTTAGTTGTCTATTATTCACTTTTTAGCCGGCTTTGGTGGCTTGGACATGACCTACGACCTTAAGATTTTGCATGAAAGGAGGACTAGCAGCCGCGTTGCACGGGTGAATGTGAAAAGTGTTCATACGTAGTAAAAACCTGAGAAATCCGTCCGTTTTCGTCTTTTGTTATCGAATCGACTCAAAGCCAGATCGTCAAATTGGCCGCTCTTCTCTCTGAAACGGTTACATTTATCTTCTGCAAAGCTATGTCGCGTGCTGCGGTATGCGGAGACACTAAAAGCACCATAGTAGAACACAGAAGAAGCTTCTAAGTTGAAGTAATAGCCAGTAAGAAGTAGTACAAATCAGGTTTTATTTGTCTATTATTCACTTTTTAGCCGGCTTTGGTGGCTTGGACATGACCTAGAACCTTAAGATTTTGCATGAAAGGAGGACTGGCAGCCGCGTTGCACGGGAGAATGTGAAAAGTGTTCATATGTAGTAAAGACCTGAGAAATCAGTCCGTTTTCGTCATTAGTTATCGAATCGACTTAAAGCCAGATCGTCACATTGACCGCTTTTCTCTGTGAGACGGTTACATTTATCGTCTGCATAGCTATGTCGCGTGCTGCGGAATGCGGAGACACTAAAAGCACCATAGTAGAACACAGAAGAAGCTTCTAAGTCGAAGTAATAGCCAGTAAGAAGTAGTACAATTCAAGTTTTAGTTGTCGATTATTCACATTTTAGCCGGCTTTGGTGGCTTGGACATGACCTAGGTCCTTAAGATTTTGCATAAAATGAGGACTAGCAGCCGCGTTGCAGGGAGAATGTGAAAAGTGTTCATATGTAGTAAAAGCCTGAGAAATCCGTCCGTTTACGTCATTTGTTATCGAATCGACTTAAAGCCAGATCGTCACATTGGCCGCTTTTCTCTCTGAGACGGTTACATTTATCGTCTGCAAAGCTATGTCGCGTGCTGCGGTATGCGGAGACACTAAAAGCACCATAGTAGAACACAGAAGAACCTTCTAAGTTGAAGTAATAGCCAGTAAGAAGTAGTACAATTCAAGCTTTAGTTGTCTATTATTCACTTTTTAGCCGGCTTTGGTGGCTTGGACATGACCTACGACCTTAAGATTTTGCATGAAAGGAGGACTAGCAGCCGCGTTGCACGGGTGAATGTGAAAAGTGTTCATACGTAGTAAAAACCTGAGAAATCCGTCCGTTTTCGTCTTTTGTTATCGAATCGACTTAAAGCCAGATCGTCAAATTGGCCGCTCTTCTCTCTGAAACGGTTACATTTATCTTCTGCAAAGCTATGTCGCGTGCTGCGGTATGCGGAGACACTAAAAGCACCATAGTAGAACACAGAAGAACCTTCTAAGTTGAAGTAATAGCCAGTAAGAAGTAGTACAATTCAGGTTTTAGTTGTCTATTATTCACTTTTTAGCCGGCTTTGGTGGCTTGGACATGACCTAGAACCTTAAGATTTTGCATGAAAGGAGGACTGGCAGCCGCGTTGCACGGGAGAATGTGAAAAGTGTTCATATGTAGTAAAGACCTGAGAAATCAGTCCGTTTTCGTCATTAGTTATCGAATCGACTTAAAGCCAGATCGTCACATTGACCGCTTTTCTCTGTGAGACGGTTACATTTATCGTCTGCATAGCTATGTCGCGTGCTGCGGAATGCGGAGACACTAAAAGCACCATAGTAGAACACAGAAGAAGCTTCTAAGTCGAAGTAATAGCCAGTAAGAAGTAGTACAATTCAAGTTTTAGTTGTCGATTATTCACATTTTAGCCGGCTTTGGTGGCTTGGACATGACCTAGGTCCTTAAGATTTTGCATAAAATGAGGACTAGCAGCCGCGTTGCAGGGAGAATGTGAAAAGTGTTCATATGTAGTAAAAGCCTGAGAAATCCGTCCGTTTACGTCATTTGTTATCGAATCGACTTAAAGCCAGATCGTCACATTGGCCGCTTTTCTCTCTGAGACGGTTACATTTATCGTCTGCAAAGCTATGTCGCGTGCTGCGGTATGCGGAGACACTAAAAGCACCATAGTAGAACACAGAAGAACCTTCTAAGTTGAAGTAATAGCCAGTAAGAAGTAGTACAATTCAAGCTTTAGTTGTCTATTATTCACTTTTTAGCCGGCTTTGGTGGCTTGGACATGACCTACGACCTTAAGATTTTGCATGAAAGGAGGACTAGCAGCCGCGTTGCACGGGTGAATGTGAAAAGTGTTCATATGTAGTAAAAACCTAAGAAATCCGTCCGTTTTCGTCTTTTGTTATCGAATCGACTCAAAGCCAGATCGTCAAATTGGCCGCTCTTCTCTCTGAAACGGTTACATTTATCTTCTGCAAACCTATGTCGCGTGCTGCGGTATGCGGAGACACTAAAAGCACCATAGTAGAACACAGAAGAAGCTTCTAAGTTGAAGTAATAGCCAGTAAGAAGTAGTACAATTCAAGTTTTAGTTGTCTATTATTCACTTTTTAGCCGTCTTTGGTGGCTTGGACATGACCTAGAACCTTAAGATTTTGCATGAAAGGAGGACTGGCAGCCGCGTTGCACGGGAGAATGTGAAAAGTGTTCATATGTAGTAAAGACCTGAGAAATCAGTCCGTTTTCGTCATTTGTTATCGAATCGACTTAAAGCCAGATCGTCACATTGACCGCTCTTCTCTCTGAAACGGTTACATTTATCTTCTGCAAAGCTATGTCGCGTGCTGCGGTATGCGGAGACACTAAAAGCACCATAGTAGAACACAGAAGAAGCTTCTAAGTTGAAGTAATAGCCAGTAAGAAGTAGTACAATTCAAGTTTTAGTTGTCTATTATTCACTTTTTAGCCGGCTTTGGTGGCTTGGACATGACCTAGAACCTTAAGATTTTGCATGAAAGGAGGACTGGCAGCCGCGTTGCACGGGAGAATGTGAAAAGTGTTCATATGTAGTAAAGACCTGAGAAATCAGTCCGTTTTCGTCATTAGTTATCGAATCGACTTAAAGCCAGATCGTCACATTGACCGCTTTTCTCTGTGAGACGGTTACATTTATCGTCTGCATAGCTATGTCGCGTGCTGCGGAATGCGGAGACACTAAAAGCACCATAGTAGTACACAGAAGAAGCTTCTAAGTCGAAGTAATAGCCAGTAAGAAGTAGTACAATTCAAGTTTTAGTTGTCGATTATTCACATTTTAGCCGGCTTTGGTGGCTTGGACATGACCTAGGTCCTTAAAATTTTGCATAAAATGAGGACTAGCAGCCGCGTTGCAGGGAGAATGTGAAAAGTGTTCATATGTAGTAAAAGCCTGAGAAATCCGTCCGGTTACGTCATTTGTTATCGAATCGACTTAAAGCCAGATCGTCACATTGGCCGCTTTTCTCTCTGAGACGGTTACATTTATCGTCTGCAAAGCTATGTCGCGTGCTGCGGTATGCAGAGACACTAAAAGCACCATAGTAGAACACAGAAGAAGCTTCTATGTTGAAGTAATAGCCAGTAATAAATAGTAAAATTCATGTTTTAGTTGTCGATTATTCACTTTTTAGCCGGCTTTGGTGGCTTGGACATGACCTAGGACCTTACGATTTTGCATGAAAGGAGGACTAGCAGCCGCGTTGCACGGGTGAATGTGAAAAGTGTTCACATGTAGTAAAAACCTGAGAAATCCGTCCGTTTTCGTCATTTGTTATCGAATCGACTTAAAGCCAGATCGTCACATTGGCCGCTTTTCTCTCTGAGACGGTTACATTTATCTTCTGCAAAGCTATGTCGCGTGCTGCGGTATGCGGAGACACTAAAAGCACCATAGTAGAACACAGAAGAAGCTTCTAAGTTGAAGTGATAGCCAGTAAGAAATAGTACAATTCAAGTTTTAGTTGTCTATTATTCACTTTTTAGCCGGCTTTGGTGGCTTGGACATGACCTAGAACCTTAAGATTTTGCATGAAAGGAGGACTGGCAGCCGCGTTGCACGGGAGAATGTGAAAAGCGTTCATATGTAGTAAAGACCATAGAAATCCGTCCGTTTTCGTCATTAGTTATCGAATCGACTTAAAGCCAGATCGTCACATTGGCCGCTTTTCTCTCTGAGACGGTTACATTTATCGTCTGCAAAGCTATGTCGCGTGCTGTGGTATACGGAGACACTAAAAGCACCATAGTAGAACACAGAAGAAGCTTGTATGTTGAAGTAATAGCCTGTAATAAATAGTACAATTCAAGTTTTAGTTGTCGATTATTCACTTTTTAGCCGGCTTTGGTGGCTTGGACATGACCTACGACCTTAAGATTTTGCATGAAAGGAGGTCTAGCAGCCGCGTTGCACGGGTGAATGTGAAAAGTGTTCATATGTAGTAAAAACCTGAGAAATCCGTCCGTTTTCGTCTTTTGTTATCGAATCGACTCAAAGCCAGATCGTCACATTGGCCGCTCTTCTCTGTGAAACGGTTACATTTATCGTCTGCAAAGCTATGTCGCGTGCTGCGGTATGCGGAGACACTAAAAGCACCATAGTAGAACACAGAAGAAGCTTCCAAGTTGAAGTAATAGACAGTAAGAAGTAGTACAATTCAAGTTTTAGTTGTCGATTATTCACTTTTTATCCGGATTTGGTGGCTTGGACATGACCTAGGACCTTAAGACTTTGCATGAAAGGAGGACTAGCAGCCGCGTTGCAAGGGTGAATGCGAAAAGTGTTCACATGTAGTAAAAACGTGAGAAATCCGTCCGTTTTCGTCATTTGTTATCGAATCGACTTAAAGCCAGATCGTCACATTGGCCGCTTTTCTCTCTGAGACGGTTACATTTATCGTTTGCAAAGCTATGTCGCGTGCTGCCTTATGCGGAAACACTAAAAGCATCATAGTAGAACACAGAAGTAGCTTCTAAGTTGAAGTAATAGCCAGTAAGAAGTAGTACAATTCAAGTTTTTGTTGTCGATTATTCATTTTTTAGCTGGCTTTGGTGGCTTGGACATGACCTAGGACCTTAAGATTTTGCATGAAAGGAGGACTGGCAGCCGCGTTGCAAGGGAAAATGTGAAAAGTGTTCATATGTAGTAAAAACCTGAGAAATCCGTTCGTTTTCGTCATTTGTTATCGAATCGACTTAAAGCCAGATCGTCACATTGGCCGCTTTTCTCACTGAGACGCATACATTTATCGTCTGCATAGCTATGTCGCGTGCTGCGGAATGCGGAGACACTAAAAGCACCATAGTAGTACACAGAAGAAGCTTCTAAGTCGAAGTAATAGCCAGTAAGAAGTAGTACAATTCAAGTTTTAGTTGTCGATTATTCACTTTTTAGCCGGCTTTGGTGGCTTGGACATGACCTAGAACCTTAAGATTTTGCATGAAAGGAGGACTGGCAGCCGCGTTGCACGGGAGAATGTGAAAAGTGTTCATATGTAGTAAATACCTGAGAAATCAGACCGTTTTCGTCATTTGTTATCGAATCGACTTAAAGCCAAATCGTCACATTGGCCGCTTTTCTCTCTGAGACGGTTACATTTATTGTCTCCAAAGCTATGTCGCGTCCTGCGGTATGCGGAGACACTAAAAGCACCATAGTAGAACACAGAAGAAGCTTCTAAGTTGAAGTAATAACCAGTAAGAAGTAGTACAATTCAAGTTTTAGTTGTCGATTATTCACTTTTTAGCCGGCTTTGGTGGCTTGGACATGACCTAGGACCTTAAGATTTTGCATGAAAGGAGGACTAGCAGCCGCGTTGCACGGGAGAATGTGAAAAGTGTTCATATGTAGTAAAAACCTGAGAAATCCGTCCATTTGCGTCATTTGTTATCGAATCGACTTAAAGCCAGATCGTCACATTGACCGCTTTTCTCTGTGAGACGGTTACATTTATCGTCTGCATAGCTATGTCGCGTGCTGCGGAATGCGGAGACACTAAAAGCACCATGGTAGTACACAGAAGAAGCTTCTAAGTCGAAGTAATAGCCAGTAAGAAGTAGTACAATTCAAGTTTTAGTTGTCGATTATTCACTTTTTAGCCGGCTTTGGTGGCTTGGACATGACCTAGGTCCTTAAGATTTTGCATAAAATGAGGACTAGCAGCCGCGTTGCAGGGAGAATGTGAAAAGTGTTCATATGTAGTAAAAGCCTGAGAAATCCGTCCGTTTACGTCATTTGTTATCGAATCGTCTTAAAGCCAGATCGTCACATTGGCCGCTTTTCTCTCTGAGACGGTTACATTTATCGTCTGCAAAGCTATGTCGCGTAATGCGGTATGCGGAGACACTAAAAGCACCATAGTAGAACACAGAAGAACCTTCTAAGTTGAAGTAATAGCCAGTAAGAAGTAGTACAATTCAAGCTTTAGTTGTCTATTATTCACTTTTTAGCCGGCTTTGGTGGCTTGGACATGACCTACGACCTTAAGATTTTGCATGAAAGGAGGACTAGCAGCCGCGTTGCACGGGTGAATGTGAAAAGTGTTCATATGTAGTAAAAACCTGAGAAATCCGTCCGTTTTCGTCTTTTGTTATCGAATCGACTCAAAGCCAGATCGTCAAATTGGCCGCTCTTCTCTCTGAAACGGTTACATTTATCTTCTGCAAACCTATGTCGCGTGCTGCGGTATGCGGAGACACTAAAAGCACCATAGTAGAACACAGAAGAAGCTTCTAAGTTGAAGTACTAGCCAGTAAGAAGTAGTACAATTCAAGTTTTAGTTGTCTATTATTCACTTTTTAGCCGTATTTGGTGGCTTGGACATGACCTACAACCTTAAGATTTTGCATGAAAGGAGGACTGGCAGCCGCGTTGCACGGGAGAATGTGAAAAGTGTTCATATGTAGTAAAGACCTGAGAAATCAGTCCGTTTTCGTCATTAGTTATCGAATCGACTTAAAGCCAGATCGTCACATTGACCGCTTTTCTCTGTGAGACGGTTACATTTATCTTCTGCAAAGCTATGTCGCGTGCTGCGGTATGCGGAGACACTAAAAGCACCATAGTAGAACACAGAAGAAGCTTCTAAGTTGAAGTAATAGCCAGTAAGAAGTAGTACAATTCAAGTTTTAGTTGTCGAGTATTCACTTTTTAGCCGGCTTTGGTGGCTTGGACATGACCTACGACCTTAAGATTTTGCATGAAAGGAGGACTAGCAGCCGCGTTGCACGGGTGAATGTGAAAAGTGTTCATATGTAGTAAAAACCTGAGAAATCCGTCCGTTTTCGTCTTTTGTTATCGAATCGACTCAAAGCCAGATCGTCACATTGGCCGCTCTTCTCTGTGAAACGGTTACATTTATCGTCTGCAAACCTATGTCGCGTGCTGCCTTATGCGGAAACACTAAAAGCATCATAGTAGAACACAGAAGTAGCTTCTAAGTTGAAGTAATAGCCACTAAGAAGTAGTACAATTGAAGTTTTTTTTGTCGATTATTCACTTTTTAGCTGGCTTTGGTGGCTTGGACATGACCTAGGACCTTAAGATTATGCATGAAAGGAGGACTAGCAGCCGCGTTGCACGGGAGAATGTGAAAAGTGTTCATATGTAGTAAAAACCTGAGAAATCCGTTCGTTTTCGTCATTTGTTATCGAATCGACTTAAAGCCAGATCGTCACATTGGCCGCTTTTCTCTCTGAGACGCATACATTTATCGTCTGCATAGCTATGTCGCGTGCTGCGGAATGCGGAGACACTAAAAGCACCATAGTAGTACACAGAAGAAGCTTCTAAGTCGAAGTAATAGCCAGTAAGAAGTAGTACAATTCAAGTTTTAGTTGTCGATTATTCACTTTTTAGCCGGCTTTGGTGGCTTGGACATGACCTAGGTCCTTAAGATTTTGCATAAAATGAGGACTAGCAGCCGCGTTGCACGGGAGAATGTGAAAAGTGTTCATATGTAGTAAAAGCCTGAGAAATCCGTCCGTTTACGTCATTTGTTATCGAATCGACTTAAAGCCAGATCGTCACATTGGCCGCTTTTCTCTCTGAGACGGTTACATTTATCGTCTGCAAAGCTATGTCGCGTGCTGCGGTATGCGGAGACACTAAAAGCACCATAGTAGAACACAGAAGAACCTTCTAAGTTGAAGTAATAGCCAGTAAGAAGTAGTACAATTCAAGCTTTAGTTGTCTATTATTCACTTTTTAGCCGGCTTTGGTGGCTTGGACATGACCTACGACCTTAAGATTTTGCATGAAAGGAGGACTAGCAGCCGCGTTGCACGGGTGAATGTGAAAAGTGTTCATACGTAGTAAAAACCTGAGAAATCCGTCCGTTTTCGTCTTTTGTTATCGAATCGACTCAAAGCCAGATCGTCAAATTGGCCGCTCTTCTCTCTGAAACGGTTACATTTATCTTCTGCAAAGCTATGTCGCGTGCTGCGGTATGCGGAGACACTAAAAGCACCATAGTAGAACACAGAAGAAGCTTCTAAGTTGAAGTAATAGCCAGTAAGAAGTAGTACAATTCAAGTTTTAGTTGTCAATTATTCACTTTTTAGCCGGCTTTGGTGGCTTGGACATGACCTAGAACCTTAAGATTTTGCATGAAAGGAGGACTGGCAGCCGCGTTGCACGGGAGAATGTGAAAAGTGTTCATATGTAGTAAAGACCTGAGAAATCAGTCCGTTTTCGTCATTAGTTATCGAATCGACTTAAAGCCAGATCGTCACATTGACCGCTTTTCTCTGTGAGACGGTTACATTTATCGTCTGCATAGCTATGTCGCGTGCTGCGGAATGCGGAGACACTAAAAGCACCATAGTAGTACACAGAAGAAGCTTCTAAGTCGAAGTAATAGCCAGTAAGAAGTAGTACAATTCAAGTTTTAGTTGTCGATTATTCACATTTTAGCCGGCTTTGGTGGCTTGGACATGACCTAGGTCCTTAAGATTTTGCATAAAATGAGGACTAGCAGCCGCGTTGCAGGGAGAATGTGAAAAGTGTTCATATGTAGTAAAAGCCTGAGAAATCCGTCCGTTTACGTCATTTGTTATCGAATCGACTTAAAGCCAGATCGTCACATTGGCCGCTTTTCTCTCTGAGACGGTTACATTTATCGTCTGCAAAGCTATGTCGCGTGCTGCGGTATGCGGAGACACTAAAAGCACCATAGTAGAACACAGAAGAAGCTTCTATGTTGAAGTAATAGCCAGTAATAAATAGTAAAATTCATGTTTTAGTTGTCGATTATTCACTTTTTAGCCGGCTTTGGTGGCTTGGACATGACCTAGGACCTTACGATTTTGCATTAAAGGAGGACTAGCAGCCGCGTTGCACGGGTGAATGTGAAAAGTGTTCACATGTAGTAAAAACCTGAGAAATCCGTCCGTTTTCGTCATTTGTTATCGAATCGACTTAAAGCCAGATCGTTACATTGGCCGTTTTTCTCTCTGAGACGGTTACATTTATCGTCTGCAAAGCTATGTCGCGTGCTGCGGTATGCGGAGACACTAAAGGCACCATAGTAGAACATAGAAGAAGCTTCCAAGTTGAAGTAATAGACAGTAAGAAGTAGTACAATTCAAGTTTTAGTTGTCGATTATTCACTTTTTAGCCGGCTTTGGTGGCTTGGACATGACCTAGGACCTTAAGATTTTGCATGAAAAAAGGACTAGCATCCGCGTCGCACGGGAGAATGTGAAAAGTGTTCATATGTAGTAAAGACCTGAGAAATCCGTCCGGATTCGTCATTTGTTATCGAATCGACTTAAAGCCAGATTGTCACATTGGCCGCTCTTCTCTATGAAACAGTTACATTTATCGTCTGCAAAGCTATGTCGCATGCTGCGGTATGCGGATGCACTAAAAGAACCATAGTAGAACACAGAAGAAGCTTCTAAGTTGAAGTAATAGCCAGTAAGAAGTAGTACAATTCAAGTTTTAGTTGTCTATTATTCACTTTTTAGCCGGCTTTGGTGGCTTGGACATGACCTACGACCTTAAGATTTTGCATGAAAGGAGGACTAGCAGCCGCGTTGCACGGGTGAATGTGAAAAGTGTTCATATGTAGTAAAAACCTGAGAAATTCGTCCGTTTTCGTCTTTTGTTATCGAATCGACTCAAAGCCAGATCGTCACATTGGCCGCTCTTCTCTGTGAAACGGTTACATTTATCGTCTGCAAACCTATGTCGCGAGTTGCGGTATGCTGAAACACTAAAAGCACCATAGTAGAAAACAGAAGTAGCTTCTAAGTTGAAGTAATAGACAGTAAGAAGTAGTACAATTTAAGTTTTAGTTGTCGATTATTCACTTTTTAGCCGGTTTTGGTGGCTTGGACATGACCTAGGATCTTAAGATTCTGCATGAAAGTAGGACTATCAAACGCGTTGTACGGGAGAATGTGAAAAGTGTTCATATGTGGTAAAAACCTGAGAAATCCGTCCGTTTTCTACATTTGTTAACGAATCGACTTAAAGCCAGATCGTCACATTGGCCGCTCTTCTCTCTGAAACGGTTACATTTATCGTTTGCAAAGCTATGTCGCGTGCTGCCTTATGCGGAAACACTAAAAGCATCATAGTAGAACACAGAAGTAGCTTCTAAGTTGAAGTAATAGCCAGTAAGAAGTAGTACAATTGAAGTTTTTTTTGTCGATTATTCACTTTTTAGCTGGCTTTGGTGGCTTGGTCTTGACCTAGGACCTTAAGATTTTGCATGAAAGGAGGACTGGCAGCCGCGTTGCACGGGAGAATGTGAAAAGTGTTCATATGTAGTAAAAACCTGAGAAATCCGTTCGTTTTCGTCATTTGTTATCGAATCGACTTAAAGCCAGATCGTCACATTGACCGCTTTTCTCTCTGAGACGCATACATTTATCGTCTGCATAGCTATGTCGCGTGCTGCGGAATGCGGAGACACTAAAAGCACCATAGTAGTACACAGAAGAAGCTTCTAAGTCGAAGTAATAGCCAGTAAGAAGTAGTACAATTCAAGTTTTAGTTGTCGATTATTCACTTTTTAGCCGGCTTTGGTGGCTTGGACATGACCTAGAACCTTAAGATTTTGCATGAAAGGAGGACTGGCAGCCGCGTTGCACGGGAGAATGTGAAAAGTGTTCATATGTAGTAAAGACCTGAGAAATCAGACCGTTTTCGTCATTAGTTATCGAATCGACTTAAAGCCAAATCGCCACATTGGCCGCTTTTCTCTCTGAGACGGTTACATTTATTGTCTCCAAAGCTATGTCGCGTCCTGCGGTATGCGGAGACACTAAAAGCACCATAGTAGAACACAGAAGAAGCTTCTAAGTTGAAGTAATAACCAGTAAGAAGTAGTACAATTCAAGTTTTAGTTGTCGATTATTCACTTTTTAGCCGGCTTTGGTGGCTTGGACATGACCTACGACCTCAAGATTTTGCATGAAAGGAGGACTAGCAGCCGCGTTGCACGGGTGAATGTGAAAAGTGTTCATATGTAGTAAAAACCTGAGAAATCCGTCCGTTTTCGTCTTTTGTTATCGAATCGATTCAAAGCCAGATCGTCACATTGGCCGCTCTTCTCTGTGAAACGGTTACATTTATCGTCTGCAAACCTATGTCGCGAGTTGCGGTATGCTGAAACACTAAAAGCACCATAGTAGAAAACAGAAGTAGCTTCTAAGTTGAAGTAATAGACAGTAAGAAGTAGTACAATTTAAGTTTTAGTTGTCGATTATTCACTTTTTAGCCGGTTTTGGTGATTTGGACATGACCTAGGATCTTAAGATTCTGCATGAAAGTAGGACTAGCAAACACGTTGTACGGTAGAATGTGAAAAGTGTTCATATGTGGTAAAAACCTGAGAAATCCGTCCGTTTTCTAGATTTGTTATCGAATCGACTTAAAGCCAGATCGTCACATTGGCCGCTCTTCTCTCTGAAACGGTTACATTTATCGTTTGCAAAGCTATGTCGCGTGCTGCCTTATGCGGAAACACTAAAAGCATCATAGTAGAACACAGAAGTAGCTTCTAAGTTGAAGTAATAGCCAGTAAGAAGTAGTACAATTCAAGTTTTTGTTGTCGATTATTCACTTTTTAGCTGGCTTTGGTGGCTTGGACATGACCTAGGACCTTAAGATTTTGCATGAAAGGAGGACTGGCAGCCGCGTTGCACGGGAGAATGTGAAAAGTGTTCATATGTAGTAAAAACCTGAGAAATCCGTTCGTTTTCGTCATTTGTTATCGAATCGACTTAAAGCCAGATCGTCACATTGGCCGCTTTTCTCTCTGAGACGCATACATTTATCGTCTGCATAGCTATGTCGCGTGCTGCGGAATGCGGAGACACTAAAAGCACCATAGTAGTACACAGAAGAAGCTTCTAAGTCGAAGTAATAGCCAGTAAGAAGTAGTACAATTCAAGTTTTAGTTGTCGATTATTCACTTTTTAGCCGGCTTTGGTGGCTTGCACATGACCTAGAACCTTAAGATTTTGCATGAAAGGAGGACTGGCAGCCGCGTTGCACGGGAGAATGTGAAAAGTGTTCATATGTAGTAAAGAGCTGAGAAATCAGACCGTTTTCGTCATTAGTTATCGAATCGACTTAAAGCCAGATCGTCACATTGGCCGCTTTTCTCTCTGAGACGGTTACATTTATCGTCTGCATAGCTATGTCGCGTGATGTGGTATACGGAGACACTAAAAGCACCATAGTAGAACACAGAAGATGCTTCTATGTTGAAGTAATAGCCAGTAATAAATAGTAAAATTCATGTTTTAGTTGTCGATTATTCACTTTTTAGCCGGCTTTGGTGGCTTGGACATGACCTAGGACCTTACGATTTTGCATGAAAGGAGGACTAGCAGCCGCGTTGCACGGGTGAATGTGAAAAGTGTTCACATGTAGTAAAAACCTGAGAAATCCGTCCGTTTTCGTCATTTGTTATCGAATCGACAAAGCCAGATCGTCACATTGGCCGCTTTTCTCTCTGAGACGGTTACATTTATCGTCTGCAAAGCTATGTCGCGTGCTGCGGTATGCGGAGACACTAAAGGCACCATAGTAGAACATAGAAGAAGCTTCCAAGTTGAAGTAATAGACAGTAAGAAGTAGTACAATTCAAGTTTTAGTTGTCGATTATTCACTTTTTAGCCGGCTTTGGTGGCTTGGACATGACCTAGGACCTTAAGATTTTGCATGAAAAAAGGACTAGCATCCGCGTCGCACGGGAGAATGTGAAAAGTGTTCATATGTAGTAAAGACCTGAGAAATCCGTCCGGATTCGTCATTTGTTATCGAATCGACTTAAAGCCAGATTGTCACATTGGCCGCTCTTCTCTATGAAACAGTTACATTTATCGTCTGCAAAGCTATGTCGCATGCTGCGGTATGCGGATGCACTAAAAGATCCATAGTAGAACACAGAAGAAGCTTCTAAGTTGAAGTAATAGACAGTAAGAAGTAGTACAATTCAAGTTTTAATTGTCGATTATTCACTTTTTAGCTGGCTTTGGTGGCTTGGACATGACCTAGGACCTTAAGACTTTGCATGAAAGGAGGACAAGCAGCGGCGTTGCACGGGTGAATGTGAAAAGTGTTCACATGTAGTAAAAACCTAAGAAATCCGTCCGTTTTCGTCATTTGTTATCGAATCGACTTAAAGCCAGATCGTCACATTGGCCGCAGTTCTGACTGAAACGGTTACATTTATCGTTTGGAAAGCTATGTCACGTGCTTCGGTGTGTAGAAACACTAAAAGCACCATAGTAGAACACAGATGAAGCTTCTAAGTTGATGGAATAGCCAGTAAGAAGTAGTACATTTCAAGTTTTGGTTATCGATTATTGACTTTTTACCCTTCTTTGGTGACTTGGACATGACCTAGGACCTTAAGATTTTGCATGAAAAAAGGACTTACATCCGCGTCGCACGGGAGAATGTGAAAAGTTCTCATATGTAGTAAAGACCTGAGGAATCCGTCCGTTTTCGTCATTTGTTATCGAATCGACTTAAAGCCAGATCGTCACATTGGCCGCTTTACTCTCTGAGACGGTTACATTTATTGTCTCCGAGGCTATGTCGCGTCCTGCGGTATGCGGAGACACTAAAAGCACCATAGTAGAACACAGAGGAAGCTTCTAAGTTGAAGTAATAGCCAGTAAGAAGTAGTACAATTCAAGTTTTAGTTGTCGATTATTCACTTTTTAGGCGGCTTTGGTGGCTTGGACATGACCTAGAACCTTAAGATTTTGCATGAAAGGAGGACTAGCAGCCGCGTTGCACGGGTGAATGTGAAAAGTGTTCACATGTAGTAAAAACCTGAGAAATCCGTCCGTTTTCGTCATTTGTTATCGAATCGACTTAAAGCCAGATCGTTACATTGGCCGTTTTTCTCTCTGAGACGGTTACATTTATCGTCTGCAAAGCTATGTCGCGTGCTGCGGTATGCGGAGACACTAAAGGCACCATAGTAGAACATAGAAGAAGCTTCCAAGTTGAAGTAATAGACAGTAAGAAGTAGTACAATTCAAGTTTTAGTTGTCGATTATTCACTTTTTAGCCGGCTTTGGTGGCTTGGACATGACCTACGACCTTAAGATTTTGCATGAAAGGAGGACTAGCAGCCGCGTTGCACGGGTGAATGTGAAAAGTGTTCATATGTAGTAAAAACCTGAGAAATTCGTCCGTTTTCGTCTTTTGTTATCGAATCGACTCAAAGCCAGATCGTCACATTGGCCGCTCTTCTCTGTGAAACGGTTACATTTATCGTCTGCAAACCTATGTCGCGAGTTGCGGTATGCTGAAACACTAAAAGCACCATAGTAGAAAACAGAAGTAGCTTCTAAGTTGAAGTAATAGACAGTAAGAAGTAGTACAATTTAAGTTTTAGTTGTCGATTATTCACTTTTTAGCCGGTTTTGGTGGCTTGGACATGACCTAGGATCTTAAGATTCTGCATGAAAGTAGGACTATCAAACGCGTTGTACGGGAGAATGTGAAAAGTGTTCATATGTGGTAAAAACCTGAGAAATCCGTCCGTTTTCTACATTTGTTAACGAATCGACTTAAAGCCAGATCGTCACATTGGCCGCTCTTCTCTCTGAAACGGTTACATTTATCGTTTGCAAAGCTATGTCGCGTGCTGCCTTATGCGGAAACACTAAAAGCATCATAGTAGAACACAGAAGTAGCTTCTAAGTTGAAGTAATAGCCAGTAAGAAGTAGTACAATTGAAGTTTTTTTTGTCGATTATTCACTTTTTAGCTGGCTTTGGTGGCTTGGTCTTGACCTAGGACCTTAAGATTTTGCATGAAAGGAGGACTGGCAGCCGCGTTGCACGGGAGAATGTGAAAAGTGTTCATATGTAGTAAAAACCTGAGAAATCCGTTCGTTTTCGTCATTTGTTATCGAATCGACTTAAAGCCAGATCGTCACATTGACCGCTTTTCTCTCTGAGACGCATACATTTATCGTCTGCATAGCTATGTCGCGTGCTGCGGAATGCGGAGACACTAAAAGCACCATAGTAGTACACAGAAGAAGCTTCTAAGTCGAAGTAATAGCCAGTAAGAAGTAGTACAATTCAAGTTTTAGTTGTCGATTATTCACTTTTTAGCCGGCTTTGGTGGCTTGGACATGACCTAGAACCTTAAGATTTTGCATGAAAGGAGGACTGGCAGCCGCGTTGCACGGGAGAATGTGAAAAGTGTTCATATGTAGTAAAGACCTGAGAAATCAGACCGTTTTCGTCATTAGTTATCGAATCGACTTAAAGCCAAATCGCCACATTGGCCGCTTTTCTCTCTGAGACGGTTACATTTATTGTCTCCAAAGCTATGTCGCGTCCTGCGGTATGCGGAGACACTAAAAGCACCATAGTAGAACACAGAAGAAGCTTCTAAGTTGAAGTAATAACCAGTAAGAAGTAGTACAATTCAAGTTTTAGTTGTCGATTATTCACTTTTTAGCCGGCTTTGGTGGCTTGGACATGACCTACGACCTTAAGATTTTGCATGAAAGGAGGACTAGCAGCCGCGTTGCACGGGAGAATGTGAAAAGTGTTCATATGTAGTAAAAACCTGAGAAATCCGTCCATTTGCGTCATTTGTTATCGAATCGACTTAAAGCCAGATCGTCACATTGGCCGCTTTTCTCTGTGAGACGGTTACATTTATCGTCTGCATAGCTATGTCGCGTGCTGCGGAATGCGGAGACACTAAAAGCACCATAGTAGTACACAGAAGAAGCTTCTAAGTCGAAGTAATAGCCAGTAAGAAGTAGTACAATTCAAGTTTTAGTTGTCTATTATTCACTTTTTAGCCGGCTTTGGTGGCTTGGACATGACCTAGAACCTTAAGATTTTGCATGAAAGGAGGACTAGCAGCCGCGTTGCACGGGTGAATGTGAAAAGTGTTCATATGTAGTGAAAACCTGAGAAATCCGTCCGTTTTCGTCTTTTGTTATCGAATCGACTCAAAGCCAGATCGTCACATTGGCCGCTTTTCTCTCTGAGACGGTTACATTTATCGTCTGCATAGCTATGTCGCGTGCTGTGGTATACGGAGACACTAAAAGCACCATAGTAGAACACAGAAGAAGCTTGTATGTTGAAGTAATAGCCTGTAATAAATAGTACAATTCAAGTTTTAGTTGTCGATTATTCACTTTTTAGCCGGCTTTGGTGGCTTGGACATGACCTACGACCTCAAGATTTTGCATGAAAGGAGGACTAGCAGCCGCGTTGCACGGGTGAATGTGAAAAGTGTTCATATGTAGTAAAAACCTGAGAAATCCGTCCGTTTTCGTCTTTTGTTATCGAATCGACTCAAAGCCAGATCGTCACATTGGCCGCTCTTCTCTGTGAAACGGTTACATTTATCGTCTGCAAAGCTATGTCGCGTGCTGCGGTATGCGGAGACACTAAAAGCACCATAGTAGAACACAGAAGAAGCTTCCAAGTTGAAGTAATAGACAGTAAGAAGTAGTACAATTCAAGTTTTAGTTGTCGATTATTCACTTTTTAGCCGGATTTGGTGGCTTGGACATGACCTAGGACCTTAAGACTTTGCATGAAAGGAGGACTGGCAGCCGCGTTGCACGGGTGAATGCGAATAGTGTTCACATGTAGTAAAAACGTGAGAAATCCGTCCGTTTTCGTCATTTGTTTTCCAATCGACTTAAAGCTAGATCGTCACATTGGCCGCTTTTCTCTCTGAGACGGTTACATTTATCGTCTGCAAACCTATGTCGCGAGTTGCGGTATGCTGAAACACTAAAAGCACCATAGTAGAAAACAGAAGTAGCTTCTAAGTTGAAGTAATAGACAGTAAGAAGTAGTACAATTTAAGTTTTAGTTGTCGATTATTCACTTTTTAGCCGGTTTTGGTGATTTGGACATGACCTAGGATCTTAAGATTCTGCATGAAAGTAGGACTAGCAAGCACGTTGTACGGTAGAATGTGAAAAGTGTTCATATGTGGTAAAAACCTGAGAAATCCGTCCGTTTTCTAGATTTGTTATCGAATCGACTTAAAGCCAGATCGTCACATTGGCCGCTCTTCTCTCTGAAACGGTTACATTTATCGTTTGCAAAGCTATGTCGCGTGCTGCCTTATGCGGAAACACTAAAAGCATCATAGTAGAACACAGAAGTAGCTTCTAAGTTGAAGTAATAGCCAGTAAGAAGTAGTACAATTCAAGTTTTTGTTGTCGATTATTCACTTTTTAGCTGGCTTTGGTGGCTTGGACATGACCTAGGACCTTAAGATTTTGCATGAAAGGAGGACTGGCAGCCGCGTTGCACGGGAGAATGTGA
Organism: Schistocerca gregaria; assembly: GCF_023897955.1. NCBI lineage: Eukaryota > Metazoa > Arthropoda > Insecta > Orthoptera > Acrididae > Schistocerca > Schistocerca gregaria. The sequence continues at coordinate 397,136 of NW_026061822.1, forward strand.
AAAGTGTTCATATGTAGTAAAAACCTGAGAAATCCGTTCGTTTTCGTCATTTGTTATCGAATCGACTTAAAGCCAGATCGTCACATTGGCCGCTTTTCTCTCTGAGACGCATACATTTATCGTCTGCATAGCTATGTCGCGTGCTGCGGAATGCGGAGACACTAAAAGCACCATAGTAGTACACAGAAGAAGCTTCTAAGTCGAAGTAATAGCCAGTAAGAAGTAGTACAATTCAAGTTTTAGTTGTCGATTATTCACTTTTTAGCCGGCTTTGGTGGCTTGCACATGACCTAGAACCTTAAGATTTTGCATGAAAGGAGGACTGGCAGCCGCGTTGCACGGGAGAATGTGAAAAGTGTTCATATGTAGTAAAGAGCTGAGAAATCAGACCGTTTTCGTCATTAGTTATCGAATCGACTTAAAGCCAGATCGTCACATTGGCCGCTTTTCTCTCTGAGACGGTTACATTTATCGTCTGCATAGCTATGTCGCGTGATGTGGTATACGGAGACACTAAAAGCACCATAGTAGAACACAGAAGATGCTTCTATGTTGAAGTAATAGCCAGTAATAAATAGTAAAATTCATGTTTTAGTTGTCGATTATTCACTTTTTAGCCGGCTTTGGTGGCTTGGACATGACCTAGGACCTTACGATTTTGCATGAAAGGAGGACTAGCAGCCGCGTTGCACGGGTGAATGTGAAAAGTGTTCACATGTAGTAAAAACCTGAGAAATCCGTCCGTTTTCGTCATTTGTTATCGAATCGACAAAGCCAGATCGTCACATTGGCCGCTTTTCTCTCTGAGACGGTTACATTTATCGTCTGCAAAGCTATGTCGCGTGCTGCGGTATGCGGAGACACTAAAGGCACCATAGTAGAACATAGAAGAAGCTTCCAAGTTGAAGTAATAGACAGTAAGAAGTAGTACAATTCAAGTTTTAGTTGTCGATTATTCACTTTTTAGCCGGCTTTGGTGGCTTGGACATGACCTAGGACCTTAAGATTTTGCATGAAAAAAGGACTAGCATCCGCGTCGCACGGGAGAATGTGAAAAGTGTTCATATGTAGTAAAGACCTGAGAAATCCGTCCGGATTCGTCATTTGTTATCGAATCGACTTAAAGCCAGATTGTCACATTGGCCGCTCTTCTCTATGAAACAGTTACATTTATCGTCTGCAAAGCTATGTCGCATGCTGCGGTATGCGGATGCACTAAAAGATCCATAGTAGAACACAGAAGAAGCTTCTAAGTTGAAGTAATAGACAGTAAGAAGTAGTACAATTCAAGTTTTAGTTGTCGATTATTCACTTTTTAGCTGGCTTTGGTGGCTTGGACATGACCTAGGACCTTAAGACTTTGCATGAAAGGAGGACAAGCAGCGGCGTTGCACGGGTGAATGTGAAAAGTGTTCACATGTAGTAAAAACCTGAGAAATCCGTCCGTTTTCGTCATTTGTTATCGAATCGACTTAAAGCCAGATCGTCACATTGGCCGCAGTTCTGACTGAAACGGTTACATTTATCGTTTGCAAAGCTATGTCACGTGCTTCGGTGTGTAGAAACACTAAAAGCACCATAGTAGAACACAGATGAAGCTTCTAAGTTGATGGAATAGCCAGTAAGAAGTAGTACATTTCAAGTTTTGGTTATCGATTATTGACTTTTTACCCTTCTTTGGTGACTTGGACATGACCTAGGACCTTAAGATTTTGCATGAAAAAAGGACTTACATCCGCGTCGCACGGGAGAATGTGAAAAGTTCTCATATGTAGTAAAGACCTGAGGAATCCGTCCGTTTTCGTCATTTGTTATCGAATCGACTTAAAGCCAGATCGTCACATTGGCCGCTTTACTCTCTGAGACGGTTACATTTATTGTCTCCGAGGCTATGTCGCGTCCTGCGGTATGCGGAGACACTAAAAGCACCATAGTAGAACACAGAGGAAGCTTCTAAGTTGAAGTAATAGCCAGTAAGAAGTAGTACAATTCAAGTTTTAGTTGTCGATTATTCACTTTTTAGGCGGCTTTGGTGGCTTGGACATGACCTAGAACCTTAAGATTTTGCATGAAAGGAGGACTAGCAGCCGCGTTGCACGGGAGAATGTGAAAAGTGTTCATATGTAGTAAAGACCTGAGAAAACCGTCCGTTTTCGTCATTAGTTGTCGAATCGACTTAAAGCCAGATCGTCACATTGGCCGCTTTTCTCTCTGAGACGGTTACATTTATCGTCTGCATAGCTATGTCGCGTGCTGTGGTATGCGGAGACACTAAAAGCACCATAGTAGAACACAGAAGAAGCTTCTAAGTTGAAGTAATAGCCAGTAAGAAATAGTACAATTCAAGTTTTAGTTGTCGATTATTCACTTTTTAGTCGGCTTTGGTGGCTTGGACATGACCTACGACCTTAAGATTTTGCATGAAAGGAGGACTAGCTGCCGCGATGCACGGGTGAATGTGAAAAGTGTTCATATGTAGTAAAAACCTGAGAAATCCGTCCGTTTTCGTCTTTTGTTATCGAATGGACTTAAAGCCAGATCGTCACATTGGCCGCACTTCTCTCTGAAACGGTTACATTTATCGTCTGCAAAGCTATGTCGCGTGCTGCGGTATGCGGAGACACTAAAAGCAACATAGTAGAACACAGAAGAAGATTCCAAGTTGAAGTAATAGACAGTAAGAAGTAGTACAATTCAAGTTTTAGTTGTCGATTATTCACTTTTTAGCCGGCTTTGGTGGCTTATACTTGACCTAGAACCTTAAGATTTTGCATGAAAGGAGGACTAGCAGCCGCGTTGCACGGGTGAATGTGAGAAGTGTTCATATGTAGTAAAAACCTGAGAAATCCCTCCGTTTTCGTCATTTGTTATCGAATCGACTTAAAGCCAGATCGTCACATTGGCCGCTTTTCTCGCTGAGACGGTTACATTTATCGTCTGCAAACCTATGTCGCGTGTTGCGGTATGCTGAAACACTAAAAGCACCATAGTAGAAAACAGGAAGTAGCTTCTAAGTTGAAGAAATAGCCAATAAGAAGTAGTACAATTCAACTTTTAGTTGTCGATTATTCACTTTTTAGCCGGCTGTGGTGGCTTGGACATGACCTAGGACCTTAAGATTTTGCATGAAAGGAGAAATAGCATCCGCGTCGCACGGGAGAATGTGAAAAGTGTTCATATGTAGTAAAGACCTGAGAAATCCGTCCGGTTTCGTCATTTGTTATCGAATCGACTTAAAGCCAGATCGTCACATTGGCCGCTCTTCTCTATGAAACAGTTAGATTTATCGTCTGCAAAGCTATGTCGCATGCTGCGGTATGCGGATACACGAAACGCACCACAGTAGAACACAGAAGAAGCTTCTAAGTCGAAGTAATAGCCAGTAAGAAGTAGTACAATTCAAGTTTTAGTTGTCGATTATTCACTTTATAGCCGGCTTTGGTGGCTTGGACATGACATATTACCTTAAGATTTTGCATGAAAGAGGACTAGCAGCAGCGTTGCACGGGAGAATGTGAAAAGGGTTCATATGTAGTAAAAACCTGAGGAATCCGTCTTTTTTCGTCATTTGTTATCGAATCGACTTAAAGCCAGATCGTCACATTGGCCACTTTTCTCTCTGAGACGGTTACATTTACTGTCTCCAAAGCTATGTCGCGTGTTGCGGTATGCGGAGACACTAAAAGCACCATAGTAGAACACAGAAGAAGCTTCTAAGTTGAAGTAATAGCCAGTAAGAAGTAGTACAATTCAAGTTTTTGTTCTCGATTATTCACTTTTTAGCCGGCGTTGGTGGCTTGGACATGACCTAGGACCTTAAGATTTTGCATGAAAGGAGGACTAGCAGCCGCGTTGAACAGGAGAATGTGAAAAGTGTTCATATGTAGTAAAAACCTGAGAATTCCGTCCGTTTTCGTCATTTGTTATCGAATCGACTTAAAGCCAGATCGTCACATTGGCCGCTTTTCTCTCTGAGACGGTTACATTTATCGTCTGCATAGCTATGTCGCGTGCTGCGGTATGCGGAGACACTAAAAGCACCATAGTAGAACACAAAAGTAGCTTCTAAGTCGAAGTAATAGCCGGTAAGAAGTAGTACAGTTCAAGTTTTAGTTGTCGATTATTCACTTTTTAGCCGGCTTTGGTGGCTTGGACATGACCTAGGTCCTTAAGTTTTTGCATGAAAGTAGGACTAGCAGCCGCGTTGCACGGGAGAATGTGAAAAGTGTTCATATGTAGTAAAGACCTGAGAAATCCGTCTTTTTTCGTCATTAGTTATCGAATCGATTTAAAGCCAGATCGTCACATTGGCCGCTTTTCTCTCTGAGACGGTTACATTTATCGTCTGCATAGCTATGTCGCGTGCTGTGGTATGCGGAGACACTAAAAGCACCATAGTAGAACACAGAAGAAGCTTCTAAGTTGAAGTAATAGCCAGTAAGAAATAGTACAATTCAAGTTTTAGTTGTCGATTATTCACTTTTTAGCCGGCTTTGGTGGCTTGGACATGACCTACGAACTTAAGATTTTGCATGAAAGGAGGACTAGCTGACGAGTTGCACGGGTGAATGTGAAAAGTGTTCATATGTAGTAAAAACCTGAGAAATCCGTCCGTTTTCGTCATTTGTTATCGAATCGACTTAAAGGCAGATCGTCACATTATCCGCTCTTCTCTCAGAAACGGTTTTACTTATCGTCTGCAAAGCTAGTATCGTGCGGCGGTATGCGGAGACACTAAAAGCACCATAGTAGAACACAGATGAAGCTTCGAAGTTGATGTAATAGCCAGTAAGAAGTAGTACAATTCAAGTTTTAGTTGTCGATTATTCACTTTTTAGCCGGCTGTGGTGGCTTGGACATGACCTAGGACCTTAAGATTTTGCATGAAAGGAGGACTAGCAGCCGCGTTGCACGGGTGAATGTGAAAAGTGTTCACATGTAGTAAAAACCTGAGAAATCCGTCCGTTTTCGTCATTTGTTATCGAATCGACTTAAAGCCAGATCGTCACATTGGCCGCTTTTCTCTCTGAGACGGTTACATTTATCGTCTGCAAACCTATGTCGCGTGGTGCGGTATGCTGAAACACTATAGGCACCATAGTAGAACACAGAAGTAGCTTCTAAGTTGAAGTAATAGCCAGTAAGAAGTAGTACAATTCAAGTTTTAGTTGTCGATTATTCACTTTTTAGCCGGCTTTGGTGGCTTGGACATGACCTAGGACCTTAAGATTTTGCATGAAAGGAGGACTAGCAGCTACGTTGCACGGGTGAATGTGAAAGGTGTTCATATGTAGTAAAAACCTGAGAAATCCGTCCGTTTTCGTCATTTGTTATCGAATCGACTTAAAGCCAGATCGTCTCATTGGCCGCTTTTTTCTCTGAGACGGTTACATTTATCGTCTGCAAACCTATGTCGCGTGTTGCGGTATGCGGAGACACTAAAAGCACCATAGTAGAAAACAGAAGTAGCTTCTAAGTTGAAGAAATAGCCAATAAGAAGTAGTACAATTCAAGTTTTAGTTGTCGATTATTCACTTTTTAGCCGGCTGTGGTGGCTTGGACATGGCCTAGGACCTTAAGATTTTGCATGAAAGGAGGACTAGCAGCCGCGTTGCACGTGTGAATGTGAAAAGTGTTCACATGTAGTAAAAACCTGAGAAATCCCTCCGTTTTCGTCATATGTTATCGAATCGACTTAAAGCCAGATCGTCACGTTGGCCGCTTTTCTCGCTGAGACAGTTACATTTATCGTCTGCTAACCTATGTCGCGTGTTGCGGTATGCTGAAACACTAAAAGCACCACAGTAGAAAACAGAAGTAGCTTCTAAGTTGAAGAAATAGCCAATAAGAAGTAGTACAATTCAACTTTTAGTTGTCGATTATTCACTTTTTAGTCGGCTGTGGTGGCTTGGACATGACCTAGGACCTTAAGATTTTGCATGAAAGGAGGAATAGCATCCGCGTAGCACGTGAGAATGTGAAAAGTGTTCATATGTAGTAAAGACCTGAGAAATCCGTCCGGTTTCGTCATTTGTTATCGAATCGACTTAAAGCCAGATCGTCACATTGGCCGCTCTTCTCTATGAAACAGTTACATTTATCGTCTGCAAAGCTATGTCGCATGCTGCGGTATGCGGATACACTAAAAGCACCATAGTAGAACACAGAAGAAGCTTCTAAGTCGAAGTAATAGCCAGTAAGAAGTAGTACAATTCAAGTTTTAGTTGTCGATTATTCACTTTATAGCCGGCTTTGGTGTCTTGGACATGACATATTACCTTAAGATTTTGCATGAAAGTAGGACTAGCAGCAGCGTTGCACGGGTGAATGTGAAAAGGGTTCATATGTAGTAAAAACCTGAGGAATCCGTCCGTTTTCGTCATTTGTTATCGAATCGACTTAAAGCCAGATCGTCACATTGGCCGCTCTTCTCTCTGAAACGGTTACATTTATCGTCTGCAAAGCTATGTCGCGTGCCCTCGGTATGCGGAGACACTAAAAGCCCCAGAGTAGAACACAGAAGAAGCTTCTAAGATGACGTAATGACCAGTAAGAAGCAGTACAATTCAAGTTTTAGTTGTCGATTATTCACTTTTTAGCCGACTTTGGTGGCTTGGACATGGCCTAGGACCTTACGATTTTGCATGAAAAGAGGACTAGCAGCCGCGTTGCACGGGAGAATGTGAAAAGTGTTCATATGTAGTAAAAACCTGAGAAATCCGTCCGTTTTCGTCATTTGTTATCGAATCGACTTAAAGCCAGATCGTCACATTATCCGCTCTTCTCTCAGAAACGGTTTTACTTATCGTCTGCAAAGCTAGTATCGTGCGGCGGTATGCGGAGACACTAAAAGCACCATAGTAGAACACAGATGAAGCTTCGAAGTTGATGTAATAGCCAGTAAGAAGTAGTACAATTCAAGTTTTAGTTGTCGATTATTCACTTTTTAGCCGGCTGTGGTGGCTTGGACATGACCTAGGACCTTAAGATTTTGCATGAAAGGAGGACTAGCAGCCGCGTTGCACGGGTGAATGTGAAAAGTGTTCACATGTAGTAAAAACCTGAGAAATCCCTCCGTTTTCGTCATTTGTTATCGAATCGACTTAAAGCCAGATCGTCACATTCGCCGCTTTTCTCGCTGAGACGGTTACATTTATCGTCTGCAAACCTATGTCGCGTGTTGCGGTATGCTGAAACACTAAAAGCACCATAGTAGAAAACAGAAGAAGCTTCTAAGTTGAAGTAATAGCCAGTAAGAAGTAGTACAATTCAAGTTTTAGATGTCGATTATTCACTTTTTAGCCGGCGTTGGTGGCTTGGACATGACCTAGGACCTTAAGATTTTGCATGAAAGGAGGACTAGCAGCCGCGTTGCACAGGAGAATGTGAAAAGTGTTCATATGTAGTAAAAACCTGAGAATTCGGTCCGTTTTCGTCATTTGTTATCGAATCGACTTAAAGCCAGATCGTCACATTGGCCGCTCTTCTCTATGAAACAGTTACATTTATCGTCTGCAAAGCTATGTCGCATGCTGCGGTATGCGGATACACTAAAAGCACCATAGTAGAACACAGAAGAAGCTTCTAAGTCGAAGTAATAGCCAGTAAGAAGTAGTACAATTCAAATTTTAGTTGTCGATTATTCACTTTTTAGCCGGCTTTGGTGGCTTGGACATGACATATTACCTTAAGATTTTGCATGAAGGGAGGACTAGCAGCCGCGTTGCACGGGAGAATGTGAAAAGTGTTCATATGTAGTAAAAACCTGAGAAATCCGTCCATTTGCGTCATTTGTTATCGAATCGACTTAAAGCCAGATCGTCACATTGGCCGCTTTTCTCTCTGAGACGGTTACATTTATCGTCTGCATAGCTATGTCGCGTGCTGCGGTATGCGGAGACACTAAAAGCACCATAGTAGAACACAAAAGTAGCTTCTAAGTCGAAGTAATAGCCGGTAAGAAGTAGTACAATTCAAGTTTTAGTTGTCGATTATTCACTTTTTAGCCGGCTTTGAAGGCTTGGACATGACCTAGGTCCTTAAGATTTTGCATAAAAGGAGGACTAGCAGCCGCGTTGCACGGGAGAATGTGAAAAGTGTTCATATGTAGTAAAGACCTGAGAAATCCGTCTTTTTTCGTCATTAGTTATCGAATCGACTTAAAGCCAGATCGTCACATTGGCCGCTTTTCTCTCTGAGACGGTTACATTTATCGTCTGCATAGCTATGTCGCGTGCTGTGATATGCGGAGACACTAAAAGCACCATAGTAGAACACAGAAGAAGCTTCTAAGTTGAAGTAATAGCCAGTAAGAAATAGTACAATTCAAGTTTTAGTTGTCGATTATTCACTTTTTAGCCGGCTTTGGTGGCTTGGACATGACCTACGAACTTAAGATTTTGCATGAAAGGAGGACTAGCTGACGCGTTGCACGGGTGAATGTGAAAAGTGTTCATATGTAGTAAAAACCTGAGAAATCCCTCCGTTTTCGTCATTTGTTATCGAATCGACTTAAAGCCAGATCGTCACATTGGCCGCTCTTCTCTCCTGAACGGTTTCATTAATCGTCTGCAAAGCTATGTCGCGTGCTGCGGTATGCGGTGACACTAAAAGCACCATAGTTGAACACAGAAGAAGCCTCCAAGTTGAAGTAATAGACAGTAAGAAGTAGTACAATTCAAGTTTTAGTTGTCGATTATTCACTTTTTAGCCGGCTTTGGTGGCTTGGACATGACCTAGGACCTTAAGATTTTTCATGAAAGGAGGACTAGCAGCCGCGTTGCACGGGTGAATGTGAAAAGTGTTCACATGTAGTAAAAACCTGAGAAATCCCTCCGTTTTCGTCATTTGTTATCGAATCGACTTAAAGCCAGATCGTCACATTCGCCTCTTTTCTCGCTGAGACAGTTACATTTATCGTCTGCAAACCTATGTCGCGTGTTGCGGTATGCTGAAACACTAAAAGCACCATAGTAGAAAACAGAAGTAGCTTCTAAGTTGAAGAAATAGCCAATAAGAAGTAGTACAATTCAAGTTTTGGTTGTCGATTATTCACTTTTTAGCCGGCTGTGGTGGCTTGGACATGACCTAGGACCTTAAGATTTTGCATGAAAGGAGGAATAGCATCCGCGTCGCACGTGAGAATGTGAAAAGTGTTCATATGAAGTAAAGACCTGAGAAATCCGTCCGGTTTCGTCATTTGTTATCGAATCGACTTAAAGCCCGATCGTCACATTGGCCGCTCTTCTCTATGAAACAGTTACATTTATCGTCTGCAAAGCTATGTCGCATGCTGCGGTATGCGGATACACTAAAAGCACCATAGTAGAACACAGAAGAAGCTTCTAAGTTGAAGTAATAGCCAGTAAGAAGTAGTACAATTCAAGTTTTTGTTGTCGATTATTCACTTTTTAGCCGGCTTTGGTGGCTTGGACATGACCTAGGTCCTTAAGATTTTGCATAAAAGGAGGACTAGCAGCCGCGTTGCACGGGAGAATGTGAAAAGTGTTCATATGTAGTAAAGACCTGAGAAATCCGTCTTTTTTCGTCATTAGTTATGAAATCGACTTAAAGCCAGATCGTCACATTGGCCGCATTTCTCTCTGAGACGGTTACATTTATCGTCTGCATAGCTATGTCGCGTGCTGTGGTATGCGGAGACACTAAAAGCACAATAGTAGAACACAGAAGAAGGTTCTAAGTTGAAGTAATAGCCAGTAAGAAATAGTACAATTCAAGTTTTAGTTGTCGATTATTCACTTTTTAGCCGGCTTTGGTGGCTTGGACATGCCCTACGAACTTAAGATTTTGAATGAAAGGAGGACTAGCTGACGTGTTGCACGGGTGAATGTGAAAAGTGTTCATATGTAGTAAAAACCTGAGAATTCCGTCCGTTTTCGTCATTTGTTATCGAATCGACTTAAAGCCAGATCTTCACATTGGCCGCTTTTCTCTCTGAGACGGTTACATTTATCGTCTGCAAACCTATGTCGCGTGGTGCGGTATGCTGAAACACTATAGGCACCATAGTAGAACACAGAAGTAGCTTCTAAGTTGAAGTAATAGCCAGTAAGAAGTAGTACAATTCAAGTTTTAGTTGTCGATAATTCACTTTTTAGCCGGCTGTGGTGGCTTGGACATGACCTAGGACCTTAAGATTTTGCATGAAAGGAGGACTAGCAGCCGCGTTGCACGGGAGAATGTGAAAAGTGTTCACATGTAGTAAAAACCTGAGAAATCCGTCCGTTTTCGTCATTTGTTATCGAATCGACTTAAAGCCAGATCGTCACATTGGCCGCTTTTCTCTCTGAGACGGTTACATTTATCGTCTGCAAACCTATGTCGCGTGTAGCGGTATGCTGAAACACTAAAAGCACCATAGTAGAAAACAGAAGTAGCTTCTAAGTTGAAGAAATAGCCAATAAGAAGTAGTACAATTCAAGTTTTGGTTGTCGATTATTCACTTTTTAGCCGGCTGTGGTGGCTTGGACATGACCTAGGACCTTAAGATTTTGCATGAAAGGAGGAATAGCATCCGCGTCGCACGTGAGAATGTGAAAAGTGTTCATATGAAGTAAAGACCTGAGAAATTCGTCCGGTTTCGTCATTTGTTATCGAATCGACTTAAAGCCAGATCGTCACATTGGCCGCTTTTCTCTCTGAGACGGTTACATTTATCGTCTGCATAGCTATGTCGCGTGCTGCGGTATGCGGAGACACTAAAAGCACCATAGTAGAACACAAAAGTAGCTTCTAAGTCGAAGTAATAGCCGGTAAGAAGTAGTACAATTCAAGTTTTAGTTGTCGATTATTCACTTTTTAGCCGGCTTTGGTGGCTTGGACATGACCTAGGTCCTTAAGATTTTGCATAAAAGGAGGACTAGCAGCCGCGTTGCACGGGAGAATGTGAAAAGTGTTCATATGTAGTAAAGACCTGAGAAATCCGTCTTTTTTCGTCATTAGTTATCGAATCGACTTAAAGCCAGATCGTCACATTGGCCGCATTTCTCTCTGAGACGGTTACATTTATCGTCTGCATAGCTATGTCGCGTGCTGTGGTATGCGGAGACACTAAAAGCACCATAGTAGAACACAGAAGAAGGTTCTAAGTTGAAGTAATAGCCAGTAAGAAATAGTACAATTCAAGTTTTAGTTGTCGATTATTCACTTTTTAGCCGGCTTTGGTGGCTTGGACATGACCTACGAACTTAAGATTTTGCATGAAAGGAGGACTAGCTGACGTGTTGCACGGGTGAATGTGAAAAGTGTTCATATGTAGTAAAAACCTGAGAATTCCGTCCGTTTTCGTCATTTGTTATCGAATCGACTTAAAGCCAGATCGTCACATTGGCCGCTTTTCTCTCTGAGACGGTTACATTTATCGTCTGCAAACCTATGTCGCGTGTTGCGGTATGCGGAGACACTAAAAGCACCATAGTAGAAAACAGAAGTAGCTTCTAAGTTGAACAAATAGCCAATAAGAAGTAGTACAATTCAAGTTTTAGTTGTCGATTATTCACTTTTTAGCCGGCTGTGGTGGCTTGGACATGACCTAGGACCTTAAGATTTTGCATGAAAGGAGGACTAGCAGCCGCGTTGCACGGGAGAATGTGAAAAGTGTTCACATGTAGTAAAAACCTGAGAAATCCGTCCGTTTTCGTCATTTGTTATCGAATCGACTTAAAGCCAGATCGTCACATTGGCCGCTTTTCTCTCTGAGACGGTTACATTTATCGTCTGCAAACCTATGTCGCGTGGTGCGGTATGCTGAAACACTATAGGCACCATAGTAGAACACAGAAGTAGCTTCTAAGTTGAAGTAATAGCCAGTAAGAAGTAGTACAATTCAAGTTTTAGTTGTCGATTATTCAATTTTTAGCCGGCTTTGGTGGCTTGGACATGACCTAGGACCTTAAGTTTCTGCATGAAAGGAGGACTAGCAGACGCGTTGCACGGGTGAATGTGAAAGATGTACATATGTAGTAAAAACCAGAGAAATCCGTCCGTTTTCGTCATTTGTTATCGAATCGACTTAGAGCCAGATCGTCACATTGGCTGCTTTTCTCTCTGAGACGGTTACATTTATCGTCTGCAAACCTATGTCGCGTGTTGCGGTATGCGGAGACACTAAAAGCACCATAGTAGAAAACAGAAGTAGCTTCTAAGTTGAAGAAATAGCCAATAAGAAGTAGTACAATTCAAGTTTTAGTTGTCGATTATTCACTTTTTAGCCGGCTGTGGTGGCTTGAGCATGACATAGGACTTTAAGATTTTGCATGAAAGGAGGACTAGCAGCCGCGTTGCACGGGTGAATGTGAAAAGTGTTCACATGCAGTAAAAACCTGAGAAATCCCTCCGTTTTCGTCATTTGTTATCGAATCGACTTAAAGCCAGATCGTCACATTCGCCGCTTTTCTCTCTGAGACGGTTACATTTATCGTCTGCATAGCTATGTCGCGTGTTGCGGTATGCTGAAACACTAAAAGCACCATAGTAGAAAACAGAAGTAGCTTCTAAGTTGAAGAAATAGCCAATAAGAAGTAGTACAATTCAACTTTTAGTTGTCGATTATTCACCTTTTAGCCGGCTGTGGTGGCTTGGACATGACCTAGGACCTTAAGATTTTGCATGAAAGGAAGAATAGCATCCGCGTCGCACGTCAGAATGTGAAAAGTGTTCATATGTAGTAAAGACCTGAGTAATCCGTCCGGTTTCGTCATTTGTTATCGAATCGACTTAAAGCCAGATCGTCACATTGGCCGCTCTTCTCTATGAAACAGTTACATTTATCGTCTGCAAACCTATGTCGCGTGGTGCGGTATGCTGAAACACTATAGGCACCATAGTAGAACACAGAAGTAGCTTCTAAGTTGAAGTAATAGCCAGTAAGAAGTAGTACAATTCAAGTTTTAGTTGTCGATTATTCACTTTTTAGCCGGCTGTGGTGGCTTGGACATGACCTAGGACCTTAAGATTTTGCATGAAAGGAGGACTAGCAGCCGCGTTGCACGGGAGAATGTGAAAAGTGTTCACATGTAGTAAAAACCTGAGGAATCCGTCCGTTTTCGTCATTTGTTATCGAATCGACTTAAAGCCAGATCGTCACATTGGCCACTTCTCTCTCTGAGACGGTTACATTTATTGTCTCCAAAGCTATGTCGCGTCCTGCGGTATGCGGAGACACTAAAAGCACCATAGTAGAACACAGAAGAAGCTTCTAAGTTGAAGTAATAGCCAGTAAGAAGTAGTACAAATCAAGTTTTAGTTGTCTATTATTCACTTTTTAGCCGGCTTTGGTGGCTTGGACATGACCTAGAACCTATAGATTTTGCATGAAAGGAGGACTAGCAGCCGCGTTGCACGGGAGAATGTGAAAACTGTTCATATGTAGTAAAGACCTGAGAAATCCGTCCGTTTTCGTCTTTTGTTATCGAATCGACTTAAAGCCAGCCCTTCACATTGGCCGCTCTTCTCTCTGAGACGGTTACATTTATCGTCTGCAAACCTATGTCGCGTGGTGCGGTATGCGGAAACACTATAGGCACCATAGTAGAACACAGAAGTAGCTTCTAAGTTGAAGTAATAGCCAGTAAGAAATAGTACAATTCAAGTTTTAGTTGTCGATTATTCACTTTTTAGCCGGCTTTGGTGGCTTGGACATGCCCTACGAACTTAAGATTTTGAATGAAAGGAGGACTAGCTGACGTGTTGCACGGGTGAATGTGAAAAGTGTTCATATGTAGTAAAAACCTGAGAATTCCGTCCGTTTTCGTCTTTTGTTATCGAATCGACTTAAAGCCAGATCGTCACATTGGCCGCTTTTCTCTCTGAGACGGTTACATTTATCGTCTGCAAACCTATGTCGCGTGGTGCGGTATGCTGAAACACTATAGGCACCATAGTAGAACACAGAAGTAGCTTCTAAGTTGAAGTAATAGCCAGTAAGAAGTAGTACAATTCAAGTTTTAGTTGTCGATTATTCACTTTTTAGCCGGCTGTGGTGGCTTGGACATGACCTAGGACCTTAAGATTTTGCATGAAAGGAGGACTAGCAGCCGCGTTGCACGGGAGAATGTGAAAAGTGTTCACATGTAGTAAAAACCTGAGAAATCCGTCCGTTTTCGTCATTTGTTATCGAATCGACTTAAAGCCAGATCGTCACATTGGCCGCTTTTCTCTCTGAGACGGTTACATTTATCGTCTGCAAACCTATGTCGCGTGTTGCGGTATGCGGAGACACTAAAAGCACCATAGTAGAAAACAGAAGTAGCTTCTAAGTTGAAGAGATAGCCAATAAGAAGTAGTACAATTCAAGTTTTAGTTGTCGATTATTCAATTTTTAGCCGGCTGTGGTGGCTTGAGCATGACCTAGGACTTTAAGATTTTGCATGAAAGGAGGACTAGCAGCCGAGTTGCACGGGTGAATGTGAAAAGTGTTCACATGCAGTAAAAACCTGAGAAATCCCTCCGTTTTCGTCATTTGTTATCGAATCGACTTAAAGCCAGATCGTCACATTGGCCGCTCTTCTCTCCTGAACGGTTACATTTATCGTCTGCAAAGCTATGTCGCGTGCTTCGGTATGCGGTGACACTAAAAGCACCATAGTAGAACACAGAAGAAGCTTCCAAGTTGAAGTAATAGACAGTAAGAAGTAGTACAATTCAAGTTTTAGTTGTCGATTATTCACTTTTTAGCCGGCTTTGGTGGCTTGGACATGACCTAGGACCTTAAGATTTTTCATGAAAGGAGGACTAGCAGCCGCGGTGCACGGGTGAATGTGAAAAGTGTTCACATGTAGTAAAAACCTGAGAAATCCCTCCGTTTTCGTCATTTGTTATCGAATCGACTTAAAGCCAGATCGTCACAAACGCCTCTTTTCTCGCTGAGACGGTTACATTTATCGTCTGCAAACCTATGTCGCGTGTTGCGGTATGCTGAAACACTAAAGGCACCATAGTAGAAAACAGAAGTAGCTTCTAAGTTGAAGAAATAGCCAATAAGAAGTAGTACAATTCAAGTTTTGGTTGTCGATTATTCACTTTTTAGCCGGCTGTGGTGGCTTGGACATGACCTAGGACCTTAAGATTTTGCATGAAAGGAGGAATAGCATCCGCGTCGCACGTGAGAATGTGAAAAGTGTTCATATGAAGTAAAGACCTGAGAAATTCGTCCGGTTTCGTCATTTGTTATCGAATCGACTTAAAGCCAGATCGTCACATTGGCCGCTCTTCTCTATGAAACAGTTACATTTATCGTCTGCAAAGCTATGTCGCATGCTGCGATATGCGGATACACTAAAAGCACCATAGTAGAACACGGAAGAAGCTTCTAAGTTGAAGTAATAGCCAGTAAGAAGTAGTACAATTCAAGTTTTTGTTGTCGATTATTCACTTTTTAGCCGGCGTTGGTGGCTTGGACATGACCTAGGACCTTAAGATTTTGCATGAAAGGAGGACTAGCAGCCGCGTTGCACAGGAGAATGTGAAAAGTGTTCATATGTAGTAAAAACCTGAGAATTCCGTCCGTTTTCGTCATTTGTTATCGAATCGACGTAAAGCCAGATCGTCACATTGGCCGCTTTTCTCTCTGAGACGGTTACATTTATCGTCTGCATAGCTATGTCGCGTGCTGCGGTATGCGGAGACACTAAAAGCACCATAGTAGAACACAAAAGTAGCTTCTAAGTCGAAGTAATAGCCGGTAAGAAGTAGTACAATTCAAATTTTAGTTGTCGATTATTCACTTTTTAGCCGGCTTTGGTGGCTTGGACATGACCTAGGTCCTTAAGATTTTGCATAAAAGGAGGACTAGCAGCCGCGTTGCACGGGAGAATGTGAAAAGTGTTCATATGTAGTAAAGACCTGAGAAATCCGTCTTTTTTCGTCATTAGTTATCGAATCGACTTAAAGCCAGATCGTCACATTGGCCGCATTTCTCTCTGAGACGGTTACATTTATCGTCTGCATAGCTATGTCGCGTGCTGTGGTATGCGGTGACACTAAAAGCACCATAGTAGAACACAGAAGAAGGTTCTGTTGAAGTAATAGCCAGTAAGAAATAGTACAATTCAAGTTTTAGTTGTCGATTATTCACTTTTTAGCTGGCTTTGGTGGCTTGGACATGACCTACGAACTTAAGATTTTGCATGAAAGGAGGACTAGCTGACGTGTTGCACGGGTGAATGTGAAAAGTGTTCATATGTAGTAAAAACCTGAGAATTCCGTCCGTTTTCGTCATTTGTTATCGAATCGACTTAAAGCCAGATCGTCACATTGGCCGCTTTTCTCTCTGAGACGGTTACATTTATCGTCTGCAAACCTATGTCGCGTGTTGCGGTATGCGGAGACACTAAAAGCACCATAGTAGAAAACAGAAGTAGCTTCTAAGTTGAACAAATAGCCAATAAGAAGTAGTACAATTCAAGTTTTAGTTGTCGATTATTCACTTTTTAGCCGGCTGTGGTGGCTTGGACATGACCTAGGACCTTAAGATTTTGCATGAAAGGAGGACTAGCAGCCGCGTTGCACGGGAGAATGTGAAAAGTGTTCACATGTAGTAAAAACCTGAGAAATCCGTCCGTTTTCGTCATTTGTTATCGAATCGACTTAAAGCCAGATCGTCACATTGGCCGCTTTTCTCTCTGAGACGGTTACATTTATCGTCTGCAAACCTATGTCGCGTGGTGCGGTATGCTGAAACACTATAGGCACCATAGTAGAACACAGAAGTAGCTTCTAAGTTGAAGTAATAGCCAGTAAGAAGTAGTACAATTCAAGTTTTAGTTGTCGATTATTCACTTTTTAGCCGGCTTTGGTGGCTTGGACATGACCTAGGACCTTAAGATTCTGCATGAAAGGAGGAGTAGCAGACGCGTTGCACGGGTGAATGTTAAAGGTGTACATATGTAGTAAAAACCAGAGAAATCCGTCCGTTTTCGTCATTTGTTATCGAATCGACTTAGAGCCAGATCGTCACATTGGCTGCTTTTCTCTCTGAGACGGTTACATTTATCGTCTGCAAACCTATGTCGCGTGTTGCGGTATGCGGAGACACTAAAAGCACCATAGTAGAAAACAGAAGTAGCTTCTAAGTTGAAGAAATAGCCAATAAGAAGTAGTACAATTCAAGTTTTAGTTGTCGATTATTCACTTTTTAGCCGGCTGTGGTGGCTTGAGCATGACCTAGGACTTTAAGATTTTGCATGAAAGGAGGACTAGCAGCCGCGTTGCACGGGTGAATGTGAAAAGTGTTCACATGCAGTAAAAACCTGAGAAATCCCTCCGTTTTCGTCATTTGTTATCGAATCGACTTAAAGCCAGATCGTCACATTCGCCGCTTTTCTCTCTGAGACGGTTACATTTATCGTCTGCAAAGCTATGTCGCGTGTTGCGGTATGCTGAAACACTAAAAGCACCATAGTAGAAAACAGAAGTAGCTTCTAAGTTGAAGAAATAGCCAATAAGAAGTAGTACAATTCAACTTTTAGTTGTCGATTATTCACCTTTTAGCCGGCTGTGGTGGCTTGGACATGACCTAGGACCTTAAGATTTTGCATGAAAGGAAGAATAGCATCCGCGTCGCACGTCAGAATGTGAAAAGTGTTCATATGTAGTAAAGACCTGAGTAATCCGTCCGGTTTCGTCATTTGTTATCGAATCGACTTAAAGCCAGATCGTCACATTGGCCGCTCTTCTCTATGAAACAGTTACATTTATCGTCTACAAACCTATGTCGCGTGGTGCGGTATGCTGAAACACTATAGGCACCATAGTAGAACACAGAAGTAGCTTCTAAGTTGAAGTAATAGCCAGTAAGAAGTAGTACAAATCAAGTTTTAGTTGTCTATTATTCACTTTTTAGCCGGCTTTGGTGGCTTGGACATGACCTAGAACCTATAGATTTTGCATGAAAGGAGGACTAGCAGCCGCGTTGCACGGGAGAATGTGAAAACTGTTCATATGTAGTAAAGACCTGAGAAATCCGTCCGTTTTCGTCTTTTGTTATCGAATCGACTTAAAGCCAGACCGTCACGTTGGCCGCTCTTCTCTCTGAAACGGTTACATTTATCGTCTGCAAAGCTATGTCGCGTGCTGCGGTATGCGGTGACACTAAAAGCACCATAGTAGAACACAGAAGAAGCTTCCAAGTTGAAGTAATAGACAGTAAGAAGTAGTACAATTCAAGTTATAGTTGTCGATTATTCACTTTTTAGCCGGCTTTGGTGGCTTGGACATGACCTAGGACCTTAAGATTTTGCATGAAAGGAGGACTAGCAGCCGCGTTGCACGGGTGAATGTGAAAGGTGTTCATATGTAGTAAAAACCTGAGAAATCCATCCGTTTTCGTCATTTGTTATCGAATCGACTTAAAGCCAGATCGTCACATTGGCCGCTTTTCTCTCTGAGACGGTTACATTTATCGTCTGCAAACCTATGTCGCGTGTTGCGGTATGCGGAGACACTAAAAGCACCATAGTAGAAAACAGAAGTAGCTTCTAAGTTGAACAAATAGCCAATAAGAAGTAGTACAATTCAAGTTTTAGTTGTCGATTATTCACTTTTTAGCCGGCTGTGGTGGCTTGGCCATGACCTAGGACCTTAAGATTTTGCATGAAAGGAGGACTAGCATCCGCGTCGCACGGGAGAATGTGAAAAGTGTTCATATGTAGTAAAGACCTGAGAAATCCGTCCGTTTTCGTCATTTGTTACCGAATCGACTTAAAGCCAGATCGTCACATTGGCCGCTCTTCTCTATGAAACAGTTACATTTATCGTCTGCAAAGCTATGTCGCATGCTGCGGTATCCGGATACACTAAAAGCACCATAGTAGAACACAGAATAAGCTTCTAAGTTGAAGTAATAGCCAGTAAGAAGTAGTACAATTTAAGTTTTAGTTGTCGATTATTCACTTTTTAGCCGGCTTTGGTGGCTTGGACATGACCTAGGACCTTAAGATTTTGCATGGAAGGAAGACAAGCAGCTGCGTTGCACGGGAGAATGTGAAAAGTGTTCATATGTAGTAAACACCTGAGATATCCGTCCGTTTTCGTCATTTGTTATCGAATCGACATAAAGCCAGATCGTCACATTGGCCGCTCTTCTCTCTGAAACGGTTGTACTTATCGTCTGCAAAGCTATGTCGCGTGCTCCGGTATGCGGAGACACTAAAAGCACCACAGTAGAACACAGAAGAAGCTTCTAAGTTGAAGTAATAACCAGTAAGAAGTAGAACAATTCATACTTTAGTTGTCGATTATTCACTTTTTAGCCGGCTTTGGTGGCTTGGACATGACCTAGGACCTTAAGATTTTGCATGAAATGATGACTAGCAGCCACGTTAAACGGGAGAATGTGAAAATGTTCATCTGTAGTAAAAACCTTAGAAATCCGTCCGTTTTCGTCATTTGTTATCGAATCGACTTAAAGCCAATTCGTCACATTGACCGCTTTTCTCTCTGAGACGGTTGTACTTATCGTCTGCAAAGCTATGTCGCGTGCTGCGGTATCCGGAGACACTAAAAGCTCTATAGTAGAACACAGATGAAACTTCTAAGTTGATGTAATAGCCAGTAAGAAGTAGTACAATTCAAGTTTTAGGTATCGATTATTGACTTTTTACCCTTTTTTGGTGCCTTGGACATGAGCTAAGAACTTAAGATTTTGCATAGAAGGAGGACTAGCAGCTGCGTTGCACGGGAGAATGTGAAAAGTGTTCATATGTAGTAAACACCTGAGAAATCCGTCCGTTTTCGTCATTTGTTATCGAATCGACTTAAAGCCAGATCGTCACATTGGCCGCTCTTCTCTCTGAAACGGTTGTACTTATCGTCTACAAAGCTATGTCGCGTGCCCTCGGTATGCGGAGACACCAAAAGCACCATAGTAAAACACACAGAAGAAGCTTCTAAGTTGATGTAATAGCCAGTAAGAAGTAGTACAATTCAGGTTTTAGTTGTCGATTATTCACTTTTTAGCCGACTTTGGAGGCTTGGACATGACCTAGGACCTTACGATTTTGCATGAAAAGAGGACTAGCAGCCGCGTTGCACGGGAGAATGTGAAAAGTGTTCATATGTAGTAAAAACCAGAGAAATCCGTCCGTTTTCGTTATTTAATATCGAATCGACTTAAAGGCAGATCGTCACATTGGCCGCTCTTCTCTCTGAAATGGTTGTAAATTATCGTCTGCAAAGCTATGTCGCGTGCTGCGGTATGCGGAGACATTAAAAGCACCGTAGTTGATCAGAGATGAAGCATCTAAGTTGATGTAATAGCCAGTAAGAAGCAGTACAATTCAAGTTTTGCTTATCGATTATTGATTTTTAGCCGGCTTTGTTGCCTTGGACATGAGGTGGAACCTTAAGATTTTGCATGAAAGGAGGAGTAGCAGCCGCGTTGCATGGGAGAATGTGAAAAGGGTTCATATGTAGTAAAAACCTGAGATTTCCGTCCGTTCTCGTCATTTGTTATGGAATCGACTTAAAGGCAGATCGTCACATTGGACGCTCTTCTCTCTGAAATGGTTGTAAATTATCGTCTGCAAAGCTATGTCGCGTGCTGCGGTATGCGGAGACATTGAAAGCACCATAGTTGATCAGAGATGAAGCTTCTAAGTTGATGTAATAGCCAGTAAGAAATATTACAATTCAAGTTTTTGGTATCGATTATTGACTTTTTAGCTTACCTAGGACCTTAAGATTCTGAATGAAAGGAGGACTAGCAGCCGAGTTGCACTCGAGAATGTGAAAAGTGTTCATATGTACTAAAAACCTGAGAAATCCGTCCGTTTTCGTCATTTGTTATCGAATCGACTTAAAGCCAGATCGTCACATTGGCTGCTCTTCTCTCAGAAACGGTTGTACTTATCGTCTGCAAAGCTAGTATCGTGCTGCGATATGCGGAGACACTAAAAGCACCATAGTAGAACACAGATGAAGCTTCGAAGTTGATGTAATAGCCAGTAAGAAGTAGTACAATTCAAGTTTTATCTATCGATTATTGACTTTTTAGGTGGCTTTAGTGCCTTGGACATGAGCTAGGACTTTAAGATTCTGCATGAAAGGAGGACTAGCAGCCGAGTGGCACGGGAGAATGTGAAAAGCGTTCATATGTAGTAAAAGCCTGAGAAATCCGTCCGTTTTCGTCATTTGTTATCGAATCGACTTAAAGCCTGATCGTCACATTCGGCTCTCTTCTCTCTGAAACGGTTGTACTTATTGTCTGCAAAGCTATGTCGCGTGCTGCGGTATGCGGAGACACTAAAAGCACCATAGTAGAACACAGATGAAGCTTCTAAGTTGATGTAACAGCCAGTAACAAGTAGTACAATACAAGTTTAAGTATCGATTATTGACTTCTTAGCTGGCTTTGGTGCCTTGGACTTGAGCTAGGACCTTAATATTCTGCGTGAAAGGGGGACTAGCAGCCGAGTTGCACGGGAGAATGTGAAAAGTGTTCATATGTAGTAAAAATCTGAGAAATCCGTCCGTTTTCGTCATTTGTTATCGAATCGACTTAAAGCCAGATCGTCACATTGGCCGCTCTTCCCTATGAAACAGTTACATTTATCGTTTGCAAAGCTATGTCGCGTGCTGACTTATGCGGAAACACTAAAAGCATCATAGTAGAACACAGAAGTAGCTTCTAAGTTGAAGTAATAGCCAGTAAGAAGTAGTACAATTCAAGTTTTAGTTGTCGATTGTTCACTTTTTAGCCGGCTTTGGTGGCTTGGACATGACCTAGGACCTTAAGATTTTGCATGGAATTAAGACAAGCAGCTGCGTTGCACGGGAGAATGTGAAAAGTGTTCATATGTAGTAAACACCTGAGATATCCGTCCGTTTTCGTCATTTGTTATCGAATCGACATAAAGCCAGATCGTCACATTGGCCGCTCTTCTCTCTGAAACGGTTGTACTTATCGTCTGCAAAGCTATGTCGCGTGCTGCGGTATGCGGAGACACTAAAAGCGCCACAGTAGAACACAGATGAAGCTTCTAAGTTGAAGTAATAGCCAGTAAGATGTAGAAAAATTCATATTTTAGTTGTCGATTATTCACTTTTTAGCCGGCTTTGGTGGCTTGGACATGACCTAGGACCTTAAGATTTTGCATGAAATGATGACTAGCAGCCACGTTAAACGGGAGAATGTGAAAAGAGTTCATCTGTAGTAAAAACCTGAGAAATCCGTCCGTTTTCGTCATTTGTTATCGAATCGACTTAAAAACAGATCGTCACATTGGCCGCTCTTCTCTCTGAAACGGTTACATTTATCGTCTGCAAAGCTATGTCGCGTGCTGCGGTATGCGGAGACACTAAAAGCACCATAGTAGAACACAGAAGTATCTTCTAAGTTGAAGTAATAGCCAGTAAGAAGTAGTACAATTCAAGTTTTAGCTGTCGATTATTCACTTTTTAGCCGGCTTTGGTGGCTTGGATATGACCTAGGACCTCAAGATTTTGCATGAAAGGAGGACTGGCAGCCGTGTTGCACGGGAGAATGGGAAAAGTGTACATATGTGGTAAAAACCTGAGAAATCCGTCCGTTTTCTTCATTTGTTATCGAATCGACTTAAAGCCAGATTGTCACATTGGCCGCTCTTCTCTCTGAAACGGTTGTACTTATCGTCTGCAAAGCTATGTCGCGTGCTGCGGTATGCGGAGACACTAAAAGCACCACAGTGGAACACAGAAGAAGCTTCTAAGTTGAAGTAATAGCCAGTAAGATGTAGAAAAATTCATATTTTAGTTGTCGATTATTCACTTTTTAGCCGGCTTTGGTGGCTTGGACATGACCTAGGACCTTAAGATTTTGCATGAAATGATGACTAGCAGCCACGTTAAACGGGGGAATGTGAAAAGTGTTCATCTGTAGTAAAAACCTGAGAAATTCGTCCGTTTTCGTCATTTGTTATCGAATCGACTTAAAACCAGATCGTCACATTGGCCGCTCTTCTCTCTGAAACGGTTACATTTATCGTCTGCAAAGCTATGGCGCGTGCTGCGGTATGCGGAAACACTAAAAGCACCATAGTAGAACACAGAAGTAGCTTCTAAGTTGAAGTAATAGCCAGTAAGAAGTAGTACAATTCAAGTTTTAGCTGTCGATTATTCACTTTTTAGCCGGCTTTGGTGGCTTGGACATGACCTAGGACCTCAAGATTTTGCATGAAAGGAGGACTAGCAGCTGCGGTGCACGGGAGAATGTGAAAAGTGTTCATATGTAGTAAACACCTGAGAAATCCGTCCGTTTTCGTCATTTGTTATCGAATCGACTTAAAGCCAGATCGTCACATTGGCCGCTCTTCTCTCTGAAACGGTTGTACTTATCGTCTGCAAAGCTATGTCGCGAGCCCTCGGTATGCGGAGACACCAAAAGCACCATAGTAAAACACACAGAAGAAGCTTCTAAGTTGATGTAATAGCCAGTAAGAAGTAGTACAATTCAAGTTTTAGTTGTCGATTATTCACTTTTTAGCCGACGTTGGTGGCTTGGACATGACCTAGGACCTTACGATTTTGCATGAAAAGAGGACTAGCAGCCGCGTTGCAAAAAAAAAATGGTTCAAATGGCTCTGAGCACTATAGGACTCAACTGCTGTGGTCATTAGTCCCCTAGAACTTAGAACTACTTAAACCTAACTAACCTAAGGACATCACACACAACTATGCCCGAGGCAGGATTCGAACCTGCGACCGTAGCAGTCGCACAGTTCCGGACTGCGCACCTAGAACCGTGAGACCACCGCGGCCGGCGCCGCGTTGCACGGGAGAATGTGAAAAGTGTTCATATGTAGTAAAAACCTGAGAAATCCGTCCGTTTTCGTCATTTGTTATCAAATCGACTTAAAGGCAGATCGTCACATTGGCTGCTCTTCTCTCTGAAATGGTTGTAAATTATCGTCTGCAAAGCTATGTCGCGTGATGCGGTATGCGGAGACATTAAAAGCACCATAGTTGATCAGAGATGAAGCTTCTAAAATGATGTAATAGCCAGTAAGAAGCAGTACAATTCAAGTTTTGGTTATCGATTATTGATTTTTAGGCGGCTTTGTTGCCTTGGACATGAGGTGGAACCTTAAGATTTTGCATGAAAGGAGGAGTAGCAGCCGCGTTGCATGGGAGAATGTGAAAAGGGTTCATATGTAGTAAAAACCTGAGATTTCCGTCCGTTCTCGTCATTTGTTATCGAATCTACTTAAAGGCAGATCGTCACATTGGCCGCTCTTCTCTCTGAAATGGTTGTAAATTATCGTCTGCAAAGCTATGTCGCGTGCTGCGGTATGCGGAGACACCAAAAGCACCATAGTAAAACACACAGAAGAAGCTTCTAAGTCGATGTAATAGCCAATAAGAAGCAGTACAATTCAAGTTTTGGTTATCGATTATTGATTTTTAGGCGGCTTTGTTGCCTTGGACATGAGGTGGAACCTTAAGATTTTGCATGATAGGAGGAGTAGCAGCCGCGTTGCGCGGGAGAATGTGAAAAGTGTTCATATGTACTAAAAACCTGAGAAATCCGTCCGTTTTCGTCTTTTGTTATCGAATCGACTTAAAGCCAGATCGTCACATTGGCCGCTCTTCTCTCAGAAACGGTTGTACTTTTCGTCTGCAAAGCTAGTATCGTGCTGCGATATGTGGAGACACTAAAAGCACCATAGTGGAACACAGATGAAGCTTCGAAGTTGATGTAATAGCCAGTAAGAAGCAGTACAATTCAAGTTTTATGTATCGATTATTGACTTTTTAGCTGGCTTTAGTGCCTTGGACATGAACTAGGACCTTAAGAATCTGCATGAAAGGAGGACTAGCAGCCAAGTTATACGGGAGAATGTGAAAAGTGTTCATATGTAGTAAAAACCTGAGAAATCCGTCCGTTTTCTTCATTTGTTATGGAATCGACTTAAAGCCAGATTGTCACATTGGCCGCCCTTCTCTCTGAAACGGTTGTACTTATCGTCTGCAAAGCTACGTCGCGTGCTGCGGTATGCGGAGACATTAAAAGCACCATAGTTGATCAGAGATGAAACTACTAAGTTGATGCAATAGCCAGTATGAAGTCGTACAATTCAAGTTTTAGGTATCGATTATTGACTTTTTAGCTTGCTTTGGTGCCTTGGACATTACCTAGGACCTTAAGATTCTGAATGAAAGGAGGACTAGCAGCCGAGTTGCACGTGAGAATGTGAAAAGTGTTCATATGTACTAAAAACCTGAGAAATTCGTCCGTTTTCTTTATTTGTTATCGAATCGACTTAAAGCCAGATCGTCACATTGGCCGCTCTTCTCTCAGAAACGGTTGTAGCTATCGTCTGCAAAGCTAGTATCGTGCTGCGGTATGCGGAGACACTAAAAGCACCATAGTAGAACAGAGATGAAGCTTCGAAATTGATGTAATAGCCAGGAAGATGTAGTACAATTCAAGTCTTATGTATCGATTATTGACTTTTTAGCTGGCTTTGGTGCCTTGGACATGAGCTAGGACCTTAAGAATCTACATGAAAGGAGGACTAGCAGCCGAGTTATACGGGAGAATGTGAAAAGTGTTCATATGTAGTAAAAAACTGACAAATCTGTCATTTTTCTTCATTTGTTATGGAATCGACTTAAAGCCAGATTGTCACATTGGCCGCCCTTCTCTCTAAAACGGTTGTACTAATCGTCTG
This sequence comes from Schistocerca gregaria, assembly GCF_023897955.1. Taxonomy (NCBI): domain Eukaryota; kingdom Metazoa; phylum Arthropoda; class Insecta; order Orthoptera; family Acrididae; genus Schistocerca; species Schistocerca gregaria. The sequence goes on from NW_026061822.1 coordinate 422,800, forward strand.
CAAAGTTATGTCGCGTGCTGCGGAATGCGGAGACACTAAAAGCACCATAGTAGAACACAGATGAAGCTTCTAAGTTGATGTAACAGCCAGTAACAAGTAGTACAATTCAAGTTTTAGGTATCGATTATTGCCTTTTTAGCTGGCTTTGGTGCCTTGGACTTGAGCTACGACCTTAATATTCTGCGTGAAAGGGGGACTAACAGCCGAGTTGCACGGGAGAATGTGAAAAGTGTTCATATGTAGTAAAAACCTGAGAAATCCGTCCGTTTTCGTAATTCACTATCGAATCGACTTAAAGCCAGATCGTCAGATTGGCCGCTTTTCTCTCTGAGACGGTTACATTTATCGTCTGCAAAGCTATGTCGCGTTCTGCGGTATGCGGAGACCCTAAAAGCACCACAGTAGAACACAGAAGAAGTTTCTAAGTTGAAGTAATAGCCTGTAAGAAGTAGTACAATACAAGTTTTAGTTGTCGATTATTCACTTTTTTGCCGGCTTTTGTGGCTTGGACATGACCTAGGACCTTACGATTTTGCATGAAAAGAGGACTAGCAGCCGCGTTGCACGGGAGAATGTGAAAAGTGTTCATATGTAGTAAAAACCTGAGAAATCCGTCCGTTTTCGTCATTTGTTATCGAATCGACTTAAAGCCAGATCGTCACATTGGCCGCTCTTATCTCTGAAACGGTTACATTTATCGTCTGCAAAGCTATGTCGCGTGCTGCGGTATGCGAAACACTAAAAGCACCATAGTAGAACACAGAAGTAGCTTCTAAGTTGAAGTAATAGCTAGTAAGAAGTAGTACAATTCAAGTTTTAGCTGTCGATTATTCACTTTTTTGCCGGCTTTGGTGGCTTGGACATGACCTAGGACCTCACGATTTTGCATGAAAGGAGGACTAGCAGCCGCGTTGCACGGGAGAATGTGAAAAGTGTTCATATGTAGTAAAAACCCGAGAAATTCGTCCGTTTTCGTCATTTGTTATCGAATCGACTTAAAGCCAATTCGTCACATTGGCCGCACTTCTGTCTGAAACGGTTACATTTATCGTCTGCAAAGCTATGTCGCGTATTGCGGTATGCGGAGACACTAAAAGCACCATAGTATAACACAGAAGAAGTTTCTAAGTTGAAGTAATAGCCAGTAAGAAGTAGTACAATTCAAGTTTTAATTGTCGGTTATTCACTTTTTAGCCGGCTTTGGTGGCTTGGACATGACCTAGGACCTTAAGATTTTGCATGAAAGGAGGACTAGCAGCCGCGTTGCACGGGAGAATGTGAAAAGTGTTCATATGTAGTAAAAACCTGAGAAATCCGTCCGTTTTAGTCATTTGTTATCGAATCGGCTTAAAGCCAGATCGTCACATTGGCCGCTCTTCTCTCTGAAACGGTTGTACTTATCGTCTGCAAAGCTATGTCGCGTGCTGCCGTATGCGGAGACACTAAAAGCACCATAGTAGAACACAGAAGAAGCTTCTAAGTTGAAGTAATAGCCAGTAAGATGTAGAAAAATTCATATTTTAGTTGTCGATTATTCACTTTTTAGCCGGCTTTGGTGGCTTGGACATGACCTAGGACCTTAAGATTTTGCATGAAATGATGACTAGCAGCCACGTTAAACGGGGGAATGTGAAAAGTGTTCATCTGTAGTAAAAACCTGAGAAATTCGTCCGTTTTCGTCATTTGTTATCGAATCGACTTAAAACCAGATCGTCACATTGGCCGCTCTTCTCTCTGAAACGGTTACATTTATCGTCTGCAAAGCTATGGCGCGTGCTGCGGTATGCGGAAACACTAAAAGCACCATAGTAGAACACAGAAGTAGCTTCTAAGTTGAAGTAATAGCCAGTAAGAAGTAGTACAATTCAAGTTTTAGCTGTCGATTATTCACTTTTTAGCCGGCTTTGGTGGCTTGGACATGACCTAGGACCTCAAGATTTTGCATGAAAGGAGGACTAGCAGCTGCGGTGCACGGGAGAATGTGAAAATTGTTCATATGTAGTAAACACCTGAGAAATCCGTCCGTTTTCGTCATTTGTTATCGAATCGACTTAAAGCCAGATCGTCACATTGGCCGCTCTTCTCTCTGAAACGGTTGTACTTATCGTCTGCAAAGCTATGTCGCGTGCCCTCGGTATGCGGAGACACCAAAAGCACCATAGTAAAACACACAGAAGAAGCTTCTAAGTTGATGTAATAGCCAGTAAGAAGTAGTACAATTCAAGTTTTAGTTGTCGATTATTCACTTTTTAGCCGACGTTGGTGGCTTGGACATGACCTAGGACCTTACGATTTTGCATGAAAAGAGGACTAGCAGCCGCGTTGCAAAAAAAAAAATGGTTCAAATGGCTCTGAGCACTATGGGACTCAACTGCTGTGGTCATTAGTCCCCTAGAACTTAGAACTACTTAAACCTAACTAACCTAAGGACATCACACACAACTATGCCCGAGGCAGGATTCGAACCTGCGACCGTAGCAGTCGCACAGTTCCGGACTGCGCGCCTAAAACCGTGAGACCACCGCGGCCGGCGCCGCGTTGCACGGGAGAATGTGAAAAGTGTTCATATGTAGTAAAAACCTGAGAAATCCGTCCGTTTTCGTCATTTGTTATCAAATCGACTTAAAGGCAGATCGTCACATTGCCTGCTCTTCTCTCTGAAATGGTTGTAAATTATCGTCTGCAAAGCTATGTCGCGTGATGCGGTATGCGGATACATTAAAAGCACCATAGTTGATCAGAGATGAAGCTTCTAAAATGATGTAATAGCCAGTAAGAAGCAGTACAATTCAAGTTTTGGTTATCGATTATTGATTTTTAGGCGGCTTTGTTGCCTTGGACATGAGGTGGAACCTTAAGATTTTGCATGAAAGGAGGAGTAGCAGCCGCGTTCCGCGGGAGAATGTGAAAAGTGTTCATATGTACTAAAAACCTGAGAAATCCGTCCGTTTTCGTCATTTGTTATCGAATCGACTTAAAGCCAGATCGTCACATTGGCCGCTCTTCTCTCAGAAACGGTTGTACTTTTCGTCTGCAAAGCTAGTATCGTGCTGCGATATGCGGAGACACTAAAAGCACCATAGTGGAACACAGATGAAGCTTCGAAGTTGATGTAATAGCCAGTAAGAAGCAGTACAATTCAAGTTTTATGTATCGATTATTGACTTTTTAGCTGGCTTTAGTGCCTTGGACATGAACTAGGACCTTAAGAATCTGCATGAAAGGAGGACTAGCAGCCGCGTTGCACGGGAGAATGTGAAAAGTGTTCATATGTAGTAAAAACCTGAGAAATCCGTCCGTTTTCGTCATTTGTTATCGAATCGACTTAAAGCCAGATCGTCACATTGGCCGCTCTTATCTCTGAAACGGTTACATTTATCGTCTGCAAAGCTATGTCGCGTGCTGCGGTATGCGAAACACTAAAAGCACCATAGTAGAACACAGAAGTAGCTTCTAAGTTGAAGTAATAGCTAGTAAGAAGTAGTACAATTCAAGTTTTAGCTGTCGATTATTCACTTTTTTGCCGGCTTTGGTGGCTTGGACATGACCTAGGACCTCACGATTTTGCATGAAAGGAGGACTAGCAGCCGCGTTGCACGGGAGAATGTGAAAAGTGTTCATATGTAGTAAAAACCCGAGAAATTCGTCCGTTTTCGTCATTTGTTATCGAATCGACTTAAAGCCAATTCGTCACATTGGCCGCACTTCTGTCTGAAACGGTTACATTTATCGTCTGCAAAGCTATGTCGCGTATTGCGGTATGCGGAGACACTAAAAGCACCATAGTATAACACAGAAGAAGTTTCTAAGTTGAAGTAATAGCCAGTAAGAAGTAGTACAATTCAAGTTTTAATTGTCGGTTATTCACTTTTTAGCCGGCTTTGGTGGCTTGGACATGACCTAGGACCTTAAGATTTTGCATGAAAGGAGGACTAGCAGCCGCGTTGCACGGGAGAATGTGAAAAGTGTTCATATGTAGTAAAAACCTGAGAAATCCGTCCGTTTTAGTCATTTGTTATCGAATCGGCTTAAAGCCAGATCGTCACATTGGCCGCTCTTCTCTCTGAAACGGTTGTACTTATCGTCTGCAAAGCTATGTCGCGTGCTGCCGTATGCGGAGACACTAAAAGCACCATAGTAGAACACAGAAGAAGCTTCTAAGTTGAAGTAATAGCCAGTAAGATGTAGAAAAATTCATATTTTAGTTGTCGATTATTCACTTTTTAGCCGGCTTTGGTGGCTTGGACATGACCTAGGACCTTAAGATTTTGCATGAAATGATGACTAGCAGCCACGTTAAACGGGGGAATGTGAAAAGTGTTCATCTGTAGTAAAAACCTGAGAAATTCGTCCGTTTTCGTCATTTGTTATCGAATCGACTTAAAACCAGATCGTCACATTGGCCGCTCTTCTCTCTGAAACGGTTACATTTATCGTCTGCAAAGCTATGGCGCGTGCTGCGGTATGCGGAAACACTAAAAGCACCATAGTAGAACACAGAAGTAGCTTCTAAGTTGAAGTAATAGCCAGTAAGAAGTAGTACAATTCAAGTTTTAGCTGTCGATTATTCACTTTTTAGCCGGCTTTGGTGGCTTGGACATGACCTAGGACCTCAAGATTTTGCATGAAAGGAGGACTAGCAGCTGCGGTGCACGGGAGAATGTGAAAATTGTTCATATGTAGTAAACACCTGAGAAATCCGTCCGTTTTCGTCATTTGTTATCGAATCGACTTAAAGCCAGATCGTCACATTGGCCGCTCTTCTCTCTGAAACGGTTGTACTTATCGTCTGCAAAGCTATGTCGCGTGCCCTCGGTATGCGGAGACACCAAAAGCACCATAGTAAAACACACAGAAGAAGCTTCTAAGTTGATGTAATAGCCAGTAAGAAGTAGTACAATTCAAGTTTTAGTTGTCGATTATTCACTTTTTAGCCGACGTTGGTGGCTTGGACATGACCTAGGACCTTACGATTTTGCATGAAAAGAGGACTAGCAGCCGCGTTGCAAAAAAAAAAATGGTTCAAATGGCTCTGAGCACTATGGGACTCAACTGCTGTGGTCATTAGTCCCCTAGAACTTAGAACTACTTAAACCTAACTAACCTAAGGACATCACACACAACTATGCCCGAGGCAGGATTCGAACCTGCGACCGTAGCAGTCGCACAGTTCCGGACTGCGCGCCTAAAACCGTGAGACCACCGCGGCCGGCGCCGCGTTGCACGGGAGAATGTGAAAAGTGTTCATATGTAGTAAAAACCTGAGAAATCCGTCCGTTTTCGTCATTTGTTATCAAATCGACTTAAAGGCAGATCGTCACATTGCCTGCTCTTCTCTCTGAAATGGTTGTAAATTATCGTCTGCAAAGCTATGTCGCGTGATGCGGTATGCGGATACATTAAAAGCACCATAGTTGATCAGAGATGAAGCTTCTAAAATGATGTAATAGCCAGTAAGAAGCAGTACAATTCAAGTTTTGGTTATCGATTATTGATTTTTAGGCGGCTTTGTTGCCTTGGACATGAGGTGGAACCTTAAGATTTTGCATGAAAGGAGGAGTAGCAGCCGCGTTCCGCGGGAGAATGTGAAAAGTGTTCATATGTACTAAAAACCTGAGAAATCCGTCCGTTTTCGTCATTTGTTATCGAATCGACTTAAAGCCAGATCGTCACATTGGCCGCTCTTCTCTCAGAAACGGTTGTACTTTTCGTCTGCAAAGCTAGTATCGTGCTGCGATATGCGGAGACACTAAAAGCACCATAGTGGAACACAGATGAAGCTTCGAAGTTGATGTAATAGCCAGTAAGAAGCAGTACAATTCAAGTTTTATGTATCGATTATTGACTTTTTAGCTGGCTTTAGTGCCTTGGACATGAACTAGGACCTTAAGAATCTGCATGAAAGGAGGACTAGCAGCCGCGTTGCACGGGAGAATGTGAAAAGTGTTCATATGTAGTAAAAACCTGAGAAATCCGTCCGTTTTCGTCATTTGTTATCGAATCGACTTAAAGCCAGATCGTCACATTGGCCGCTCTTATCTCTGAAACGGTTACATTTATCGTCTGCAAAGCTATGTCGCGTGCTGCGGTATGCGAAACACTAAAAGCACCATAGTAGAACACAGAAGTAGCTTCTAAGTTGAAGTAATAGCTAGTAAGAAGTAGTACAATTCAAGTTTTAGCTGTCGATTATTCACTTTTTTGCCGGCTTTGGTGGCTTGGACATGACCTAGGACCTCACGATTTTGCATGAAAGGAGGACTAGCAGCCGCGTTGCACGGGAGAATGTGAAAAGTGTTCATATGTAGTAAAAACCCGAGAAATTCGTCCGTTTTCGTCATTTGTTATCGAATCGACTTAAAGCCAATTCGTCACATTGGCCGCACTTCTGTCTGAAACGGTTACATTTATCGTCTGCAAAGCTATGTCGCGTATTGCGGTATGCGGAGACACTAAAAGCACCATAGTATAACACAGAAGAAGTTTCTAAGTTGAAGTAATAGCCAGTAAGAAGTAGTACAATTCAAGTTTTAATTGTCGGTTATTCACTTTTTAGCCGGCTTTGGTGGCTTGGACATGACCTAGGACCTTAAGATTTTGCATGAAAGGAGGACTAGCAGCCGCGTTGCACGGGAGAATGTGAAAAGTGTTCATATGTAGTAAAAACCTGAGAAATCCGTCCGTTTTAGTCATTTGTTATCGAATCGGCTTAAAGCCAGATCGTCACATTGGCCGCTCTTCTCTCTGAAACGATTGTACTTATCGTCTGCAAAGCTATGTCGCGTGCTGCCGTATGCGGAGACACTAAAAGCACCATAGTAGAACACAGAAGAAGCTTCTAAGTTGAAGTAATAGCCAGTAAGATGTAGAAAAATTCATATTTTAGTTGTCGATTATTCACTTTTTAGCCGGCTTTGGTGGCTTGGACATGACCTAGGACCTTAAGATTTTGCATGAAATGATGACTAGCAGCCACGTTAAACGGGGGAATGTGAAAAGTGTTCATCTGTAGTAAAAACCGGAGAAATTCGTCCGTTTTCGTCATTTGTTATCGAATCGACTTAAAACCAGATCGTCACATTGGCCGCTCTTCTCTCTGAAACGGTTACATTTATCGTCTGCAAAGCTATGGCGCGTGCTGCGGTATGCGGAAACACTAAAAGCACCATAGTAGAACACAGAAGTAGCTTCTAAGTTGAAGTAATAGCCAGTAAGAAGTAGTACAATTCAAGTTTTAGCTGTCGATTATTCACTTTTTAGCCGGCTTTGGTGGCTTGGACATGACCTAGGACCTCAAGATTTTGCATGAAAGGAGGACTAGCAGCTGCGGTGCACGGGAGAATGTGAAAAGTGTTCATATGTAGTAAACACCTGAGAAATCCGTCCGTTTTCGTCATTTGTTATCGAATCGACTTAAAGCCAGATCGTCACATTGGCCGCTCTTCTCTCTGAAACGGTTGTACTTATCGTCTGCAAAGCTATGTCGCGTGCCCTCGGTATGCGGAGACACCAAAAGCACCATAGTAAAACACACAGAAGAAGCTTCTAAGTTGATGTAATAGCCAGGAAGAAGTAGTACAATTCAAGTTTTAGTTGTCGATTATTCACTTTTTAGCCGACGTTGGTGGCTTGGACATGACCTAGGACATTACGATTTTGCATGAAAAGAGGACTAGCAGCCGCGTTGCAAAAAAAAAAAATGGTTCAAATGGCTCTGAGCACTATGGGACTCAACTGCTGTGGTCATTAGTCCCCTAGAACTTAGAACTACTTAAACCTAACTAACCTAAGGACATCACACACAACTATGCCCGAGGCAGGATTCGAACCTGCGACCGTAGCAGTCGCACAGTTCCGGACTGCGCGCCTAAAACCGTGAGACCACCGCGGCCGGCGCCGCGTTGCACGGGAGAATGTGAAAAGTGTTCATATGTAGTAAAAACCTGAGAAATCCGTCCGTTTTCGTCATTTGTTATCAAATCGACTTAAAGGCAGATCGTCACATTGCCTGCTCTTCTCTCTGAAATGGTTGTAAATTATCGTCTGCAAAGCTATGTCGCGTGATGCGGTATGCGGAGACATTAAAAGCACCATAGTTGATCAGAGATGAAGCTTCTAAAATGATGTAATAGCCAGTAAGAAGCAGTACAATTCAAGTTTTGGTTATCGATTATTGATTTTTAGGCGGCTTTGTTGCCTTGGACATGAGGTGGAACCTTAAGATTTTGCATGAAAGGAGGAGTAGCAGCCGCGTTGCGCGGGAGAATGTGAAAAGTGTTCATATGTACTAAAAACCTGAGAAATCCGTCCGTTTTCGTCATTTGTTATCGAATCGACTTAAAGCCAGATCGTCACATTGGCCGCTCTTCTCTCAGAAACGGTTGTACTTTTCGTCTGCAAAGCTAGTATCGTGCTGCGATATGCGGAGACACTAAAAGCACCATAGTGGAACACAGATGAAGCTTCGAAGTTGATGTAATAGCCAGTAAGAAGCAGTACAATTCAAGTTTTATGTATCGATTATTGACTTTTTAGCTGGCTTTAGTGCCTTGGACATGAACTAGGACCTTAAGAATCTGCATGAAAGGAGGACTAGCAGCCAAGTTATACGGGAGAATGTGAAAAGTGTTCATATGTAGTAAAAACCTGAGAAATCCGTCCGTTTTCTTCATTTGTTATGGAATCGACTTAAAGCCAGATTGTCACATTGGCCGCCCTTCTCTCTGAAACGGTTGTACTTATCGTCTGCAAAGCTACGTAGCGTGCTGCGGTATGCGGAGACATTAAAAGCACGATAGTTGATCAGAGATGAAGCTACTAAGTTGATGCAATAGCCAGTATGAAGTAGTACAATTCAAGTTTTAGGTATCGATTATTGACTTTTTAGCTTGCTTTGGTGCCTTGGACATTACCTAGGACCTTAAGATTCTGAGTGAAAGGAGGAATAGCAGCCGAGATGCAATTGAGAATGTGAAAAGTGTTCATATGTACTAAAAACCTGGGAAATTCGTCCGTTTTCTTTATTTGTTATCGAATCGACTTAAAGCCAGATCGTCACATTGGCCGCTCTTCTCTCAGAAACGGTTGTAGTTATCGTCTGCAAAGCTAGTATCGTGCTGCGGTATGCGGAGACACTAAAAGCACCATAGTAGAACACAGAAGAAGCTTCTAAGTTGAAGTAATAGCCAGTAAGATGTAGAAAAATTCATATTTTAGTTGTCGATTATTCACTTTTTAGCCGGCTTTGGTGGCTTGGACATGACCTAGGACCTTAAGATTTTGCATGAAATGATGACTAGCAGCCACGTTAAACGGGGGAATGTGAAAAGTGTTCATCTGTAGTAAAAACCTGAGAAATTCGTCCGTTTTCGTCATTTGTTATCGAATCGACTTAAAACCAGATCGTCACATTGGCCGCTCTTCTCTCTGAAACGGTTACATTTATCGTCTGCAAAGCTATGGCGCGTGCTGCGGTATGCGGAAACACTAAAAGCACCATAGTAGAACACAGAAGTAGCTTCTAAGTTGAAGTAATAGCCAGTAAGAAGTAGTACAATTCAAGTTTTAGCTGTCGATTATTCACTTTTTAGCCGGCTTTGGTGGCTTGGGCATGACCTAGGACCTCAAGATTTTGCATGAAAGGAGGACTAGCAGCTGCGGTGCACGGGAGAATGTGAAAAGTGTTCATATGTAGTAAACACCTGAGAAATCCGTCCGTTTTCGTCATTTGTTATCGAATCGACTTAAAGCCAGATCGTCACATTGGCCGCTCTTCTCTCTGAAACGGTTGTACTTATCGTCTGCAAAGCTATGTCGCGTGCCCTCGGTATGCGGAGACACCAAAAGCACCATAGTAAAACACACAGAAGAAGCTTCTAAGTTGATGTAATAGCCAGTAAGAAGTAGTACAATTCAAGTTTTAGTTGTCGATTATTCACTTTTTAGCCGACGTTGTTGGCTTGGACATGACCTAGGACCTTACGATTTTGCATGAAAAGAGGACTAGCAGCCGCGTTGCAAAAAAAAATGGTTCAAATGGCTCTGAGCACTATGGGACTCAACTGCTGTGGTCATTAGTCCCCTAGAACTTAGAACTACTTAAACCTAACTAACCTAAGGACATCACACACAACTATGCCCGAGGCAGGATTCGAACCTGCGACCGTAGCAGTCGCACAGTTCCGGACTGCACGCCTAGAACCGTGAGACCACCGCGGCCGGCGCCGCGTTGCACGGGAGAATGTGAAAAGTGTTCATATGTGGTAAAACCTGAGAAATCCGTCCGTTTTCGTCATTTGTTATCAAATCGACTTAAAGGCAGATCGTCACATTGGCTGCTCTTCTCTCTGAAATGGTTGTAAATTATCGTCTGCAAAGCTATGTCGCGTGATGCGGTATGCGGAGACATTAAAAGCACCATAGTTGATCAGAGATGAAGCTTCTAAAATGATGTAATAGCCAGTAAGAAGCAGTACAATTCAAGTTTTGGTTATCGATTATTGATTTATAGGCGGCTTTGTTGCTTTGGACATGAGGTGGAACCTTAAGATTTTGCATGAAAGGAGGAGTAGCAGCCGCGTTGCATGGGAGAATGTGTAAAGGGTTCATATGTAGTAAAAACCTGAGATTTCCGTCCGTTCTCGTCATTTGTTATCGAATCGACTTAAAGGCAGATCGTCACATTGGCCGCTCTTCTCTCTGAAATGGTTGTAAATTATCGTCTGCAAAGCTATGTCGCGTGCTGCGGTATGCGGAGACACCAAAAGCACCATAGTAAAACACACAGAAGAAGCTTCTAAGTTGATGTAATAGCCAGTAAGAAGCAGTACAATTCAAGTTTTGGTTATCGATTATTGATTTTTAGGCGGCTTTGTTGCCTTGGACATGAGGTGGAACCTTAAGATTTTGCATCAAAGGAGGAGTAGCAGCCGCGTTGCGCGGGAGAATGTGAAAAGTGTTCATATGTACTAAAAACCTGAGAAATCCGTCCGTTTTCGTCATTTGTTATCGAATCGACTTAAAGCCAGATCGTCACATTGGCCGCTCTTCTCTCAGAAACGGTTGTACTTTTCGTCTGCAAAGCTAGTATCGTGCTGCGATATGCGGAGACACTAAAACCACCATAGTGGAACACAGATGAAGCTTCGAAGTTGATGTAATAGCTAGTAAGAAGCAGTACAATTCAAGTTTTATGTATCGATTATTGACTTTTTAGCTGGCTTTAGTGCCTTGGACATGAACTAGGACCTTAAGAATCTGCTTGAAAGGAGGACTAGCAGCCAAGTTATACGGGAGAATGTGAAAAGTGTTCATATGTAGTAAAAACCTGAGAAATCCGTCCGTTTTCGTCATTTGTTATCGAATCGACTTAAAGCCAGATCGTCACATTGGCCGCTCTTCTCTCTGAAACGGTTACATTTATCGTCTGCAAAGCTATGTCGCGTGCTGCGGTATGCGGAAACACTAAAAGCACCATAGTAGAACACAGAAGTAGCTTCTAAGTTGAAGTAATAGCCAGTAAGAAGTAGTACAATTCAAGTTTTAGCTGTCGATTATTCACTTTTTTGCCGGCTTTGGTGGCTTGGACATGAACTAGGACCTCACGATTTTGCATGAAAGGAGGTCTAGCAGCCGCGTTGCACGGGAGAATGTGAAAAGTGTTCATATGTAGTAAAAACCTGAGAAATTCGTCCGTTTTCGTCATTTGTTATCGAATCGACTTAAAGCCAATTCGTCACATTGGCCGCACTTCTGTCTGAAACGGTTACATTTATCGTCTGCAAAGCTATGTCGCGTATTGCGGTATGCGGAGACACTAAAAGCACCATAGTATAACACAGAAGAAGTTTCTAAGTTGAAGTAATAGCCAGTAAGAAGTAGTACAATTCAAGTTTTAATTGTCGGTTATTCACTTTTTAGCCGGCTTTGGTGGCTTGGACATGACCTAGGACCTTAAGATTTTGCATGAAAGGAGGACTAGCAGCCGCGTTGCACGGGAGAATGTGAAAAGTGTTCATATGTAGTAAAAACCTGAGAAATCCGTCCGTTTTAGTCATTTGTTATCGAATCGGCTTAAAGCCAGATTGTAACATTGGCCGCTCTTCTCTCTGAAACGGTTACATTTATCGTCTGCAAAGCTATGTCGCATGCCCTCGGTATGCGGAGCCACTAAAAGCACCATAGTAGAACACAGATGAAGCTTCGAAGTTGATGTAATAGCCAGTAAGAAGTAGTACAATTCAAGTTTTATGTATGGATTAATGACTTTTTACCTGGCTTTGGTGCCTTGGACATGAGCTAGGACCTTAAGAATCTGCATGAAAGGAGGACTAGCAGCCGAGATATACGGGAAATTGTGAAAAGTGCTCATATAAAGTAAAAACCTGAGAAATCCGTCCGTTTTCGTCATTTGTTATCGAATCGACTTAAAGCCAGATCGTCACATTGGCCGCTCTTCCCTCTGAAACGGTTGTACTTATCGTCTGCAAAGCTATGTCGCGTGCTGCCGTATGCGGAGACACTAAAAGCACCATAGTAGAACACAGATGAAGCTTCTAAGTTGATGTAATTGCCAGTAAGAAGTAGTACAATTCAATTGTTAGGTATCGATTATTGACTTTTTGCCCGTCTTTGGTGTCTTGGACATGAGCTAGGAACTTAAGATTTTGCATGAGAGGAGGACTAGCAGCCGCGTTGCACGGGTGAATGTGAAAAGTGTTCATATGTAGTAAAAACCTGAGAAATCCGTCCATTTTCGTCATTTATTATCGAATCGACTTAAAGCCAGATCGTCACATTGGCCGCTCATCTCTCTGAGCCGGTTGTACTTATCGTCTGCAAAGCTATGTCGCGTGCTGCGGTATGCGGAGACACTAAAAGCACCATAGTAGAACACAGATGAAGCTTCTAAGTTGATGTAATAGCCATTAAGAAGTAGTACACTTCAAGTTTTAGTTATCGATTATTAACTTTTAACTAGCTTTGGTGCCTTGGACATGAGCTAGGACATTAACACTTTGCATGAAAGGAGGACTAGCAGCCGAGTTGCACGGGAGAATGTGAAAATTGTTCATATGTAGTAAAAACCTAAGAAATCCGTCCGTTTTCGTCATTTGTTATCGAATCGACTTAAAGCCAGATCGTCACATTGGCCGCTCTTCTCTCTGAAACGGTTACACTTATCGTCTGCAAAGCTATGTCGCGTGCTGCGGTATGCGGAAACACTAAAAGTACCATAGTACAACACAGAAGAAGCTTCTAAGTTGAAGTAATATCAGTAAGAAGTAGTAGAGTTCAAGTTTTAGTTGCCGATTAATCACTTTTTAGCCGGCTTTGGTGGCTTGGACATGACATAGGACCTTAAGATTTTGCATGAAAGGAGGACGAGCAGCCGCGTTGCACGGGAGAATGTGAAAAGTGTTCATATGTAGTAAAACCCTGAGAAGTCCGTCCGTTTTCGTCATTTGTTATCGAATCGACTTAAAGCCAGATCGTCACATTGGCCGCTTTTCTGTCTGAGATGGTTGTACTTATCGTCTGCAAAGCTATGTCGCGTGCTGCGGTATCCGGAGACACTAAAAGCTCCATAGCAGAACACAGATGAAACTTCTAAATTGATGTAATAGCCAGTAAGAAGTAGTACAATTCAAGTTTTAGGTATCGATTATTGACTTTTTAACTGGCTTTGGTGCCTTGGACATGAGATAGGACCATAAGATACTGCTTGAAAGGAGAACTAGCAGCCGCCTTACACGGGAGAATGTGAAAAGTGTTCATATGTAGTAAAAACCTGAGCAATCCGTCCGTTTTCGTCATTTGTTATGGAATCGACTTAAAGCCAGATCGTCACATTGGCCGCTCTTCTCTCTGAAACGGTTACATTTATCGTCTGCAAAGCTATGTCGCGTGCTGCGGTATGCGGAAACACTGAAAGCACCATAGTAGAACACAGAAGTAGCTTCTAAGTTGAAGTAATAGCCAGTAAGAAGTAGTACAATTCAAGTTTTAGCTGTCGATTATTCACTTTTTAACCGGCTTTGGTGGCTTGGACATAAACTAGGACCTTAAGATTTTGCATGAAAGGGGGACTAGCAGCCGCGTTGCACGGGAGAATGTGAAAAGTGTTCATATGTAGTAAAAACCTGAGAAATCCGTCCGTTTTCGTCATTTGTTATCGAATCGACTTAAAGCCAGATCGTCACATTGGCCGCTCTTCTCTCTGAAACGGTTGTACTTATCGTCTGCAAAGCTATGTCGCGTGCTGCGGTATGCGGAGACACTAAAAGCACCATAGTAGAACACAGAAGAAGCTTCCAAGTTGAAGTAATAGCCAGTAAGAAGTAGAACAATTCATATTTTAGTTGTCGATTATTCACTTTTTAGCCGGCTTTGGTGGCTTCGACATGACCTAGGACCTTAAGATTTTGCATGAAAGGAGGACTAGCAGCCATGTTAAACGGGAGAGTGTGAAAAGTGTTCATATGTAGTAAAAACCTGAGAAATCCGTCCGTTTTCGTCATTTGTTATCGAATCGACTTAAAGCCAGATCGACACATTGGCCGCTTTTCTCTCTGAAACGGTTACATTTATCGTCTGCAAGGCTATGTCGCGTCCTGCGGTATGCGGAGTCACTAAAGGCACCGTAGTAGAAGAAAGAAGAGAATTCTTAGTTGACGTAATACCCAGTAAGAAGCAGTACAATTCAAGTTTTAGTTAACGATTATTGACTTTTTACCATTCTTTGGTGCCATGGACATGAGCTAGGACCTTAAGAGTTGTCATGAAAGGTGGAGTAGCAGCCACGTTGCACGGGAGAATGTGAAATGTGCTCATATGTAGTAAAAACCTGAGAAATCCGTCCGTTTTCGTCATTTGTTATCGAATCGACTTAAAGCCAGATCGTCACATTGGCCGCTCTTCTCTCTGAAACGGTTGTACTTATCGTCTGCAAAGCTATGTCGCGTGCTGCCGTATGCGGAGACACTAAAAGCACCATAGTAGAAAACAGATGAAGCTTCTAAGTTGATGTAATTGCCAGTAAGAAGTAGTACAATTCAAGTTTTAGGTATCGATTATTGACTTTTTAGCTTTCTTTGGTGCCTTGGACATGAGATAGGACCTTAAGATTCTGCATGAAAGAAAGACTAGCAGCCGAGTTGCACGGGAGAATGTGAAAAGTTTTCTTATGTAGTAAAAACCAGTAAAATCCGTCCGTTTTCGTCATTTATTATCGAATCGACTTAGAGCCAGATCGTCACATTGGCCGCTCTTCTCTCTGAAACGGTTGTACTTATCGTCTGCAAAGCTATGTCGCGTCCTGCGGTATGCGGAGACACTAAAAGCACCATAGTAGAACACAGATGAAGCTTCTAATTTGACGTAATAGCCAGTAAGAAGTAGTACAATTCAAGTTTTAGGTATCGGTTATTGACTTTTTACCCGTCTTTGGTGTCTTGCACAATAGCTAGGAACTTAAGATTTTGCATGAAAGGAGGACTATCAGCCACGTTTCACGGGAGAATGTGAAAAGTTTTCATATGTAGTAAAAACCTGAGAAATCCGTCCGTTTTCGTCATTTATTATCGAATCGACTTAAAGCCAGATCGTCACATTGGCCGCTCTTCTCTCTGAAACGGTTACATTTATCGTCTGCAAAGCTATGTCGCGTGCTGCGGTATGCGGAAACACTGAAAGCACCATAGTAGAACACAGAAGTAGCTTCTAAGTTGAAGTAATAGCCAGTAAGAAGTAGTACAATTCAAGTTTTAGCTGTCGATTATTCACTTTTTAGCCGGCTTTGGTGGCTTGGACATGACCTAGGCCTTAAGATTTTGCATGAAAGCAGGACTAGCAGCCGCGTTGCACGGGAGAATGTGAAAAGTGTTCATATGTAGTAAAAACCTGAGAAATCCGTCCGTTTTCGTCATTTGTTATCGTATCAACTTAAAGCCAGATCGTCACATTGGCCGCTTTTCTCTCTGAGACGGTTACATTTATCGTCTGCAAAGCTATGTCGCGTCCTGCGGTATGCGGAGTCACTAAAGGCACCATAGTAGAAGAAAGAAGAGAATTCTAAGTTGACGTATTACCCAGTAAGAAGCAGTACAATTCAAGTTTTAGTTAACGATTTATGACTTTTTACCCTTCTTTGGTGCCATGGACATGAGCTAGGACCTTAAGAGTTGTCATGAAAGGTGGAGTAGCAGCCGCATTGAACGGGAAAATGTGAACAGTTTTCTTATGTAGTAAAAACCTGAGAAATCCGTCCGTTTTCGTCATTTGTTATCGAATCGACTTAAAGGCAGATCGTCACATTGGCCGCTCTTCTCTCTGAAACGGTTGTACTTATCGTCTGCAAAGCTATGTCGCTTTCTGCGGTATGCGGAGACACTAAAAGCACCATAGTAGAACACAGATGATGCTTCTAATTTGACGTAATAGCCAGTAAGAAGTAGTACAATTCAAGTTTTAGGTATCGGTTATTGACTTTTTACCCGTCTTTGGTGCCTTGGACATGAGCTAGGACCATAAGAATCTGCATGAAAGGAGGACTAGCAGCCGAGATATACGGGAGAATGTGAAAAGTGTTCATATAAAGTAAAAACCTGAGAAATCCGTCCGTTTTCGTCATTTATTATCGAATCGACTTAAAGCCAGATCGTCACATTGGCCGCTCTTCTCTCTGAAACGGTTACATTTATCGTCTGCAAAGCTATGTCGCGTGCTGCGGTATGCGGAAACACTGAAAGCACCATAGTAGAACACAGAAGTAGCTTCTAAGTTGAAGTAATAGCCAGTAAGAAGTAGTACAATTCAAGTTTTAGCTGTCGATTATTCACTTTTTAGCCGGCTTTGGTGGCTTGGACATGACCTAGGCCTTAAGATTTTGCATGAAAGCAGGACTAGCAGCCGCGTTGCACGGGAGAATGTGAAAAGTGTTCATATGTAGTAAAAACCTGAGAAATCCGTCCGTTTTCGTCATTTGTTATCGTATCAACTTAAAGCCAGATCGTCACATTGGCCGCTTTTCTCTCTGAGACGGTTACATTTATCGTCTGCAAAGCTATGTCGCGTCCTGCGGTATGCAGAGTCACTAAAGGCACCATAGTAGAAGAAAGAAGAGAATTCTAAGTTGACGTATTACCCAGTAAGAAGCAGTACAATTCAAGTTTTAGTTAACGATTTATGACTTTTTACCCTTCTTTGGTGCCATGGACATGAGCTAGGACCTTAAGAGTTGTCATGAAAGGTGGAGTAGCAGCCGCATTGAACGGGAAAATGTGAACAGTTTTCTTATGTAGTAAAAACCTGAGAAATCCGTCCGTTTTCGTCATTTGTTATCGAATCGACTTAAAGGCAGATCGTCACATTGGCCGCTCTTCTCTCTGAAACGGTTGTACTTATCGTCTGCAAAGCTATGTCGCTTTCTGCGGTATGCGGAGACACTAAAAGCACCATAGTAGAACACAGAAGAAGCTTCCAAGTTGAAGTAATAGCCAGTAAGAAGTAGAACAATTCATATTTTAGTTGTCGATTATTCACTTTTTAGCCGGCTTTGGTGGCTTCGACATGACCTAGGACCTTAAGATTTTGCATGAAAGGAGGACTAGCAGCCATGTTAAACGGGAGAGTGTGAAAAGTGTTCATATGTAGTAAAAACCTGAGAAATCCGTCCGTTTTCGTCATTTGTTATCGAATCGACTTAAAGCCAGATCGACACATTGGCCGCTTTTCTCTCTGAAACGGTTACATTTATCGTCTGCAAGGCTATGTCGCGTCCTGCGGTATGCGGAGTCACTAAAGGCACCGTAGTAGAAGAAAGAAGAGAATTCTTAGTTGACGTAATACCCAGTAAGAAGCAGTACAATTCAAGTTTTAGTTAACGATTATTGACTTTTTACCATTCTTTGGTGCCATGGACATGAGCTAGGACCTTAAGAGTTGTCATGAAAGGTGGAGTAGCAGCCACGTTGCACGGGAGAATGTGAAATGTGCTCATATGTAGTAAAAACCTGAGAAATCCGTCCGTTTTCGTCATTTGTTATCGAATCGACTTAAAGCCAGATCGTCACATTGGCCGCTCTTCTCTCTGAAACGGTTGTACTTATCGTCTGCAAAGCTATGTCGCGTGCTGCCGTATGCGGAGACACTAAAAGCACCATAGTAGAAAACAGATGAAGCTTCTAAGTTGATGTAATTGCCAGTAAGAAGTAGTACAATTCAAGTTTTAGGTATCGATTATTGACTTTTTAGCTTTCTTTGGTGCCTTGGACATGAGATAGGACCTTAAGATTCTGCATGAAAGAAAGACTAGCAGCCGAGTTGCACGGGAGAATGTGAAAAGTTTTCTTATGTAGTAAAAACCAGTAAAATCCGTCCGTTTTCGTCATTTATTATCGAATCGACTTAGAGCCAGATCGTCACATTGGCCGCTCTTCTCTCTGAAACGGTTGTACTTA
Source organism: Schistocerca gregaria (assembly GCF_023897955.1). NCBI lineage: Eukaryota > Metazoa > Arthropoda > Insecta > Orthoptera > Acrididae > Schistocerca > Schistocerca gregaria. Next base: position 441,258 of record NW_026061822.1, read on the forward strand.
TCGTCTGCAAAGCTATGTCGCGTCCTGCGGTATGCGGAGACACTAAAAGCACCATAGTAGAACACAGATGAAGCTTCTAATTTGACGTAATAGCCAGTAAGAAGTAGTACAATTCAAGTTTTAGGTATCGGTTATTGACTTTTTACCCGTCTTTGGTGTCTTGCACAATAGCTAGGAACTTAAGATTTTGCATGAAAGGAGGACTATCAGCCACGTTTCACGGGAGAATGTGAAAAGTTTTCATATGTAGTAAAAACCTGAGAAATCCGTCCGTTTTCGTCATTTATTATCGAATCGACTTAAAGCCAGATCGTCACATTGGCCGCTCTTCTCTCTGAAACGGTTACATTTATCGTCTGCAAAGCTATGTCGCGTGCTGCGGTATGCGGAAACACTGAAAGCACCATAGTAGAACACAGAAGTAGCTTCTAAGTTGAAGTAATAGCCAGTAAGAAGTAGTACAATTCAAGTTTTAGCTGTCGATTATTCACTTTTTAGCCGGCTTTGGTGGCTTGGACATGACCTAGGCCTTAAGATTTTGCATGAAAGCAGGACTAGCAGCCGCGTTGCACGGGAGAATGTGAAAAGTGTTCATATGTAGTAAAAACCTGAGAAATCCGTCCGTTTTCGTCATTTGTTATCGTATCAACTTAAAGCCAGATCGTCACATTGGCCGCTTTTCTCTCTGAGACGGTTACATTTATCGTCTGCAAAGCTATGTCGCGTCCTGCGGTATGCGGAGTCACTAAAGGCACCATAGTAGAAGAAAGAAGAGAATTCTAAGTTGACGTATTACCCAGTAAGAAGCAGTACAATTCAAGTTTTAGTTAACGATTTATGACTTTTTACCCTTCTTTGGTGCCATGGACATGAGCTAGGACCTTAAGAGTTGTCATGAAAGGTGGAGTAGCAGCCGCATTGAACGGGAAAATGTGAACAGTTTTCTTATGTAGTAAAAACCTGAGAAATCCGTCCGTTTTCGTCATTTGTTATCGAATCGACTTAAAGGCAGATCGTCACATTGGCCGCTCTTCTCTCTGAAACGGTTGTACTTATCGTCTGCAAAGCTATGTCGCTTTCTGCGGTATGCGGAGACACTAAAAGCACCATAGTAGAACACAGATGATGCTTCTAATTTGACGTAATAGCCAGTAAGAAGTAGTACAATTCAAGTTTTAGGTATCGGTTATTAACTTTTTACCCGTCTTTGGTGCCTTGGACATGAGCTAGGACCATAAGAATCTGCATGAAAGGAGGACTAGCAGCCGAGATATACGGGAGAATGTGAAAAGTGTTCATATAAAGTAAAAACCTGAGAAATCCGTCCGTTTTCGTCATTTGTTATCGAATCGACTTAAAGCCAGATCGTCACATTGGCCGCTCTTCTCTCTGAAACGGTTGTACTTATCGACTGCAAAGCTATGTCGCGTTTTGCGGTATGCGGAGACACTAAAAGCACCATAGTAGAACACAGAAGAAGCTTCTAATTTGACGTAATAGCCAGTAAGAAGTAGTACAATTTAAGTTTTAGGTATCGGTTATTGACTTTTTACCCGTCTTTGGTGTCTTGTACAATAGCTAGGAACTTAAGATTTTGGATGAAAGGAGGACTATCAGCCACGTTTCACGGGAGAATGTGAAAAGTTTTCATATGTAGTAAAAACCTGAGAAATCCGTCCGTTTTCGTCATTTGTTATCGAATCGACTTAAAGCCAGATCGTCACATTGGCCGCTCTTCTCTCTGAAACGGTTACATTTATCGTCTGCAAAGCTATGTCGCGTGCTGCGGTATGCGGAAACACTGAAAGCACCATAGTAGAACACAGAAGTAGCTTCTAAGTTGAAGTAATAGCCAGTAAGAAGTAGTACAATTCAAGTTTTAGCTGTCGATTATTCACTTTTTAGCCGGCTTTGGTGGCTTGGACATAACCTAGGACCTTAAGATTTTGCATGAAAGGAGGACTAGCAGCCGCGTTGCACGGGAGAATGTGAAAAGGTTTCATATGTAGTAAAAACCTGAGAAATCCGTCCGTTTTCGTCATTTGTTATCGAATCGACTTAAAGCCAGATCGACACATTGGCCGCTCTTCTCTCTGAGACGGTTACATTTATCGTCTGCAAAGCTATGTCGCGTCCTGCGGTATGCGGAGTCACTAAAGGCACCATAGTAGAAGAAAGAAGAGAATTCTAAGTTGACGTAATACCCAGTAAGAAGCAGTACAATTCAAGTTTTAGTTAACGATTGTTGACTTTTTACCCTTCTTTGGTGCCATGGACATGAGCTAGGACCTTAAGAGTTGTCATGAAAGGTGGAGTAGTAGCCGCGTGGCTCGGGAGAATGTGAAATGTGCTCATATGTAGTAAAAACCTGAGAAATCCGTCCGTTTTCGTCATTTGTTATCGAATCGACTTCAAGCCAGATCAACACATTGGCCGCACTTCTGCCTGAAACGGTTACATTTATAGTCTGCAAAGCTATGTCGCGTGCTGCGGTATGCGGAGACAGTAAAAGCACCATAGTAGAACACAGATGAAGCTTCTAAGTTGATGTAATAGCCGGTAAGCAGTAGTACAATTCTAGTTTTAGATATCGATTATTGACTTTTTACCCTTCTTTGGTGCCTTGGACATGAGCTAGGAACTTAAGAATTTGCATGAAAGGAGCACTAGCAGCCGCGTTGCACGGGAAAATGGGAAAAGTGTTCATATGTAGTAAACACGTGAGAAATCCGTCCGTTTTCGTCATTTGTTATCGAATCGACTTAAAGGCAGTTCGTCACATTGGCCGCTCTTCTCTCTGAAATGGTTGTAAATTATCGTCTGCAAAGCTATGTCGCGTGCTGCGGTATGCGGAGACATTAAAAGCACCGTAGCTGAGCAGAGATGAAGCTTCTAAGTTGATGTAATAGCCAGTAAGAAGCAGAACAATTCAAGTTTTGGTTATCGATTATTGATTTTTAGCCGGCTTTGGTGCCTTGGATATGAGGTGGAACCTTAAGATTTTGCATGAAAGGAGGAGTAGCAGCCGCGTTGCACGGGAGAATGTGAAAAGGGTTCATATGTAGTAAAAACCTGAGATTTCCGTCCATATCGTCATTTGTTATCGAATCGACTTAAAGCCTGATCGTCACATTCGCCGCTCTTCTCTCTGAAACGGTTGTACTTATCGCCTGCAAAGCTATGTCGCGTGCTGCGGTATGCGGAGACACTAAAAGCACCATAGTAGAAAGCAGATGAATCTTTTAAGTTGATGTAACAGCCAGTAACAAGTAGTACAATTCAAGTTTTAGGTATCGATTATTGACTTTTTAGCTGGCTTTGGTGCCTTGGACATTACCTAGGACCTTAAGATTCTGCATGAAAGGAGGACTAGCAGCCGAGTTGCACGGGAGAATGTGAAAAGTGTTCTTACGTAGTAAAAACCTTAGAAATCCGTCCGTTTTCGTCATTTGTTATCGAATCGACTTAAAGCCAGATCGTCACATTGTGCCGCTTTTCTCTATGAGACGGTTACATTTATCGTCTGCAAAGCTATGTCGCGTTCTGCGGTATGCGGAGACCCTTAAAGCACCATAGTAAAACACAGATGAAGCTTCTAAGTTGATGTAATAGCCAGTAAGAAGTAGTACAATTCAAGTTTTAGGCATCGGTTATTGACTTTTTACCCGTCTTTGGTGTCTTGGTCAATAGCTAGGAACTAAAGATTTTGCAGCGTTTCACGGGAGAATGTGAAAAGTTTCCATATGTAGTAAAAACCTGAGAAATCCGTCCGTTTTCGTCATTTGTTATCGAATCGACTTAAAGCCAGATCGTCACATTGGCCGCTCTCTTCTCTGAAACGGTTGTACTTATCGTCTGCAAAGCTATGTCTCGTGCTGCGGTATGCGGAGACACTAAAAGCACCATAGTAGAACGAAGATGAAGCTTCTAAGTTGATGTAATAGCCAGTAAGAAGTAGTACAATTCAAGTTTTATGTATCGATTATTGACTTTTTACCTGGCTTTGGTGCTTTGGACATGAGCTAGGACCTTAAGAATCTGCATAAAAGAGGACTAGCAGCCGAGATATACGGGAGAATGTGAAAAGCGTTCATATAAAGTAAAAACCTGAGAAATCCGTCCGTTTTCGTCATTTGTTATCGAATCGACTTAAAGCCAGATCGTCACATTGGCCGCTCTTCTGTCTGAAACGGTTATACTTATCGTCTACAAAGCAATGTCGCGTGCTGCGGTATGCGGAGACACTAAAAGCACCATAGTAGATCACAGATGAAGCTTCTAAGTTGATGTAATAGCCAGTAAGAAGTAGTACAATTCAAGATTTAGGTATCGATTATTGACTTTTGACCCTTCTTGGTGCTTTGGACATGAGCTATTAACTTAAGACTTTGCATGAAAGGACCACTAGCAGCCGCGTTGCACGGGAGAATGTGAAAATTGTTCATATGTAGTAAAAACCTGAGAAATCCGTCCGTTTTCGTCATTTGTTATCGAATCGACTTAAAGCCAGGTCGTCATATTGGCCGCTCTTCTCTCTGAAACGGTTGTACTTATCGTCTGCAAAGCTATGTCGCGTGCTGCGGTATGCGGAGACACTAAAAGCGCCATAGTAGAACACAGATGTAGCTTCGAAGTTGATGTAATAGCCAGTAAGATGAATTACAATTCAAGTTATAGGAATCGATTATTGACTTTTTAAATGGCTTTGGTGCCTTGGACATGAGATAGGACCATAAGATACTGCTTGAAAGGAGAACTAACAGCAGCCTTACACGGGAGAATGTGAAAAGTGTTCATATGTAGTAAAAACCTGAGAAACCGTCCGTTTTCGTCATTTGTTATCAAATCGACTTAAAGCCAGATCGTCACATTGGCCGCTCTTCTGTCTGAAATGGTTACATGTATCTACTGCAAAGCTATGCCGCGTGCTGCGGTATGCGGAGCACTAAAAGCACCATAATAGAACACAGATGAAGCTTCTAAGTTGATGTAATAGCCAGTAAGAAGTAGTACAATTCAAGTTTTAGGTATCAATTATTGACTTTTTACCCTTCTTTGGTGTCTTGGACATAAGCTAGGAATTTAAGATTCTGCATGAATGGAGGACTAGCAGCCGAGTTGCCCGGGAGAATGTGAAATGTGTTCATATGTAGTAAAAACCTGAGAAATCCGTCCGTTTTCGTCATTTGTTATCGAATCGACTTCAAGCCAGATCAACACATTGGCCGCACTTCTGCCTGAAACGGTTACATTTATCGTCTGCAAAGCTATGTCGCGTGCTGCGGTAACCGGAGACACTAAAAGCTCCATAGTAGAACACAGATGTAACTTCTAAGTTGATGTAATAGCCAGTAAGAAGTAGTACAATTCAAGTTTTAGGTATCGATTATTGACTTTTTACCCTTTTTTGGTGCCTTGGACATGAGCTAGGAACTTAAGATTTTGCATGGAAGGAGGACTAGCAGCTGCGTTGCACGGGAGAGAGTGAAAAGTGTTCATATGTACTAAACACGTGAGAAAATCGTCCGTTTTCGTCATTTGTTACCGAATCGACTTAAAGGCAGATCGTCACATTGGCCGCTCTTCTCTCTGAAATGGTTGTAAATTATCGTCTGCAAAGCTATGTCGCGTGCTGCGGTATGCGGAGACATTAAAAGCACCGTAGTTGATCAGAGATGAAGCTTCTAAGTTGATGTAATAGCCAATAAGAAGCAGATAAATTCAAGTTTTGGTTATCGATTATTGATTTTTAGCCGGCTTTGGTGCCTTGGATATGAGGTGGAACCTTAAGATTTTGCATGAAAGGAGGAGTAGCAGCCGCTTTGCACGGGAGAATGTGAAAAGGGTTCATATGTAGCAAAAACCTGAGATTTCCGTCCATATCGTCATTTGTTATCGAATCGACTTAAAGCCTGATCGTCACATTCGCCGCTCTTCTCTCTGAAACGGTTGTACTTATCGCCTGCAAAGCTATGTCGCGTGCTGCGGTATGCGGAGACACTAAGAGCACCATAGTAGAAAACAGATGAATCTTTTAAGTTGATGTAACAGCCAGTAACAAGTAGTACAATTCAAGTTTTAGGTATCGATTATTGACTTTTTAGCTGGCTTTGGTGCCTTGGACATTACCTAGGACCTTAAGATTCTGCATGAAAGGAGGACTAGCAGCCGAGTTGCACGAGAGAATGTGAAAAGTGTTCTTACATAGTAAAAACCTTAGAAATCCGTCCGTTTTCGTCATTTGTTATCGAATCGACTTAAAGCCAGATCGTCACATTGGCCGCTCCTCTCTCTGAAACGGTTGTACTTATCGTCTGCAAAGCTATGTCGCGAGCTGCGGTATGCCTATACACTAAAAGCACCATAGCAGAACACAGATGAAGCTCTTAAGTTGATCTAATAGCCAGTTAGAGGTAGTACAACTCAAGTTTTAGGTATCGATTATTGACTTTTTAGCTGTCTTTCGTGCCTTGGACATGAGCTAGGACCTTAAGATTCTGCATGAAATTAGGACTAGCAGCCGCGTTGCACGGGAGAATGTGAAAAGTGTTCATATGTAGTAAAAACCTGAGAAATCCATCCGTTTTCGTCATTTGTTATCGAATCGACTTAAAGCCAGATCGTCGCATTGGCCGCTCTTCTGTCTGAAACGGTTATACTTATCGTCTGCAAAGCTATGTCGCGTGATGCGGTATGCGGAGACACTAAAAGCACTATAGTAGAACACAGATGAAGCTTCTAAGTTGATGTAATAGCCAGTAAGAAGTAGTACAATTCAAGATTTAGGTATCGATTATTGACTTTTGACCCTTCTTGGTGCCTTGGACATGAGCTATTAACTTAAGACTTTGCATGAAAGGAGCACTAGCAGCCGCGTTGCACGGGAGAATGTGAAAACTGTTCATATGTAGTAAAAACCTGAGAAATCCGTCCGTTTTCGTCATTTGTTATCGAATCGAGTTAAAGCCAGATCGTCACATTGGCCGCTCTTCTCTCTGAAACGGTTGTACTTATCGTCTGCAAAGCTGTGTCGCGTGCTGCGGTGTGCGAAGACACAAAAAGATCCATAGTAGAACACAGATGAAGCTTCTAAGTTGATGTAATAGCCATTAAGAAGTAGTACAATTCAAGTTTTAGTTATCGATTATTGACTTTTAACCGTCTTTGGTGCCTTGGACAAGAGCTAGGACATTAACACTTTGCATGAAAGGAGGACTAGCAGCCGAGTTGCACGGGAGAATGTGAAAAGTGTTCATATGTAGTAAAAACCTGAGAGATCCGTCCGTTTTCGTCACTTGTTGTCGAATCGACTTAAAGCCAGATCGTCACATTGGCCGCTCTTCTGTCTGAAACGGTTACATTTATCGTCTGCAAAGCTATGTCGCGTGCTGCGGTATGCGGAGGCACTAAAAGCACCATAGTAGAACATAGATGAAGCTTCTAAGTTGATGTAATAGCCATTAAGAAATTGTACAATTCAAGTTTTAGTTATCGATTATTGACTTTTCACCCTTCTTTGGTGACTCGCACATGAGCTAGGACCTTAAGATTTTGCATGAAAGGATGACTAGCAGCCGCGTTGCATGGGAGAAATTGAAAAGTGTTCATAAGTGTATAAACCTAAGAAATTCGTCCGTTTTCGTCATTTGTTATCGAATCGACTTAAAGCCAGATCGTCACATCGGCCGCTCTTCTCTCTATCACGGTTGTACTTATCGTCTGCAAAGCTATGTCACGTGCTGCGGTATGCCTATACACTAAAAGCACCATAGTAGAACACAGATGAAGCTTCTAAGTTGATGTAATAGCCAGTAAGAAGTAGTACAATTCAAGTTTTAGGTATCGATTATTGACTTTTTAGCTGGCTTTCGTGCCTTGGACATGAGCTAGGACCTTAAGATTCTGCTTGAAAGGAGGACTAGCAGCCGCGTTGCACGGGAGAATGTGAAAAGTTTTCATATGTAGTAAAAAATTGAGAAACCGTCCGTTTTCGTCATTTGTTATCAAATCGACTTAAAGCCAGATCGTCACATTGGCCGGTCTTCTGTCTGAAATGGTTAAATTTATCGCCTGCAAATCTATGCCGCGTGCTGCGGTATGCGGAGAACTAAAAGCACCATAGTAGAACACAGATGAAGCTTCTAAGTTGATGTAATAGCCAGTAAGAAGTAGTACAATTCAAGTTTTAGGTATCGATTATTGACTTTTTACCCTTCTTTGGTGTCTTGGACATAAGCTAGGAATTTAAGATTCTGCATGAATGGAGGACTAGTAGCCGAGTTGCCCGGGAGAATGTGAAATGTGTTCATATGTAGTAAAAACCTGAGAAATCCGTCCGTTTTCGTCATTTGTTATCGAATCGACTTAAACCAGATCGACACTTTGGCCGGTCTTCTCTCTGAAATGGTTGTACTTACCGTCTGCAAAGCTATGTCGCGTGCTGCGGTATGCGGAGACACTAAAAGCACCATAGTAGAACACAGATGAAGCTTCTAAGTTGATGTAATAGCCAGTTAGAGGTAGTACAATTCAAGTTTTACGTATCGATTATTGACTTTTTAGCTGGCTTTCGTGCCCTTGGACATGAGCTAGGACCTTAAGATTCTGCATGAAAATAGGACTAGCAGCCGCGTTGCACGGGAGAATGTGAAAAGTGTTCATATGTAGTAAAAGCCTGAGAAATCCGTCCGTTTCGTCATTTGTTATCGAATCGACTTATAGCCAGATCAACACATTGGCCGTACTTCTGTCTGAAACGGTTAGATTTATCTTCTTCAAAGCTATGTCGCGTGCTGCGGTATGCGGAGACACTAAAAGCGCCATAGTAGAACACAGATGAAGCTTCTAAGTTGATGTAGTAGCCATTAAGAAGTAGTACAATTCAAGTTTTAGTTATCGATTATTGACTTTTAACTGGCTTTGGTGCCTTGGACATGAGCTAGGACATTAACACTTTGCATGAAAGGAGGACTAGCAGCCGAGTTGCACGGGAGAATGTGAAAATTGTTCATATGTAGTAAAAACCTGAGAAATCCGTCCGTTTACTTCATTTGGTATCGAATCGACTTAAAGCCAGATCGTCACATTGGCCGCTCTTCTCTCTGAAACCGTTGTACTTATCGTCTGCAAAACTATGTCGCGTGCTGCGGTATGCGGAGACACTAAAAGCACCATAGTAGAATACAGATGAAGCTTCGAAGTTGATGTAATAGCCAGTAAGATGTATTACAATTCAAGTTATAGGTATCGATTATTGACTTTTTAACTGGCTTTGGTGCCTTGGACATGAGATAGAACCATAAGATACTGCTTGAAAGGAGAACTAGCAGCCGCCTTACACGGGAGAATGTGAAAAGTGTTCATATGTAGTAAAAACCTGAGAAATCCGTGCGTTTTCGTCATTTGTTATCGAATCGACTTAAAGCCAGATCGTCACATCGGCCGCTCTTCTCTCTATCACGGTTGTACTTATCGTCTGCAAAGCTATGTCACGTGCTGCGGTATGCCTATACACTAAAAGCACCATAGTAGAACACAGATGAAGCTTGTAAGTTGATGTAATAGCCAGTTAGATGTAGTACAATTCAAGTTTTAGGTATCGATTATTGAATTTTAGCTGGCTTTCGTGCCTTGGACATGAGCTAAGACCTTAAGATTCTGCATGAAATTAGGACTAGCAGCCGCGTTGCAAGGGAGAATGTGAAAAGTGTTCATATGTAGTAAAAACCTGAGAAATCCGTCCGTTTTCGTCATTTGTTATCGAATCGACTTAAAGCCAGATCGTCACATTGGCCGCTTTTCTCTCTGAGACGGTTACATTTATCGTCTGCAAACCTATGTCGCGTGGTGCGGTATGCTGAAACACTATAGGCACCATAGTAGAACACAGAAGTAGCTTCTAAGTTGATGTAATAGCTAGTAAGAAGTAGAACAATTTAAGTTTTACTTATCGATTATTGAGTTTTTACCTGGCTTTTGTGCCTTGGTCATGAGCTAGGACCTTAACATTTTGCATGAAAGGAGGACTAGCAGCCGAGTTGCACGGGAGAATGTGAAAAGTGTTCATATGTAGTAAAAACCTGAGAAATCCGTCCGTTTTCGTCATTTGTTATCGAATTGACTTATAGCCAGATCGTCACATTGGCCGCTCTTCTGTCTGAAACGGTTAGATTTATCGTCTGCAAAGCTATGTCGCGTGCTGCGGTATGCGGAGACACTAAAAGCACCATAGTAGAACACAGATGAAGCTTCTAAGTTGATGTAATAGCTAGTAAGAAGTAGTACAATTCAAGTTTTTGGTATCGATTATTGACTTTTTACCCTTCTTTGGTGCATTGGACATGACCTAGGACCTTAAGATTATGCATGAAAGGAGGACTAGCAGCCGAATTTCACGGGAGAATGTCAAAAGTGTTCATATGTAGCAAAAACCTGAGAAATCCGTCCGTTTTCGTCATTTGTTATCGAATCGACTGAAAGCCAGATCGTCACATTGGCCGCTCTTCTGTCTGAATCGGTTATACTTATCGTCTGCGTAGCAATAGCGCGTGCTGCGGTATGCGGAGGCACTAAAAGCACCATAGTAGAACATAGATGAAGCTTCTAAATTGATGTAATAGCCATTAACAAATAGTACAATTCAAGTTTTAGTTATCGATTATTGACTTTTCACCCTTCTTTGGTGACTCGCACATGAGCTAGGACCTTAAGATTTTGCATGAAAGGATGACTAGCAGCCGCGTAGCATGGGAGAAATTGAAAAGTGTTCATAAGTGTATAAACCTAAGAAATTCGTCCGTTTTCGTCATTAGTTATCGAATCGACTTAAACCAGATCGACACTTTGGCCGGTCTTCTCTCTGAAATGGTTGTACTTACCGTCTGCAAAGCTATGTCGCGTGCTGCGGTATGCGGAGACACTAAAAGCACCATAGTAGAACACAGATGAAGCTTCTAAGTTGATGTAATAGCCAGTTAGAGGTAGTACAATTCAAGTTTTACGTATCGATTATTGACTTTTTAGCTGGCTTTCGTGCCCTTGGACATGAGCTAGGACCTTAAGATTCTGCATGAAATTAGGTCTAGCAGCCGCGTTGCACGGGAGAATGTGAAAAGTGTTCATATGTAGTAAAAGCCTGAGAAATCCGTCCGTTTTCGTCATTTGTTATCGAATCGACTTATAGCCAGATCAACACATTGGCCGTACTTCTGTCTGAAACGGTTAGATTTATCTTCTGCAAAGCTATGTCGCGTGCTGCGGTATGCGGAGACACTAAAAGCGCCATAGTAGAACACAGATGAAGCTTCTAAGTTGATGTAGTAGCCATTAAGAAGTAGTACAATTCAAGTTTTAGTTATCGATTATTGACTTTTAACTGGCTTTGGTGCCTTGGACATGAGCTAGGACATTAACACTTTGCATGAAAGGAGGACTAGCAGCCGAGTTGCACGGGAGAATGTGAAAATTGTTCTTATGTAGTAAAAACCTGAGAAATCCGTCCGTTTACTTCATTTGGTATCGAATCGACTTAAAGCCAGATCGTCACATTGGCCGCTCTTCTCTCTGAAACCGTTGTACTTATCGTCTGCAAAACTATGTCGCGTGCTGCGGTATGCGGAGACACTAAAAGCACCATAGTAGTACACAGATGAAGCTTGTAAGTTGATGTAATAGCCAGTTAGATGTAGTACAATTCAAGTTTTAGGTATCGATTATTGAATTTTAGCTGGCTTTCGTGCCTTGGACATGAGCTAGGACCTTAAGATTCTGCATGAAATTAGGACTAGCAGCCGCGTTGCAAGGGAGAATGTGAAAAGTGTTCATATGTAGTAAAAACCTGAGAAATCCGTCCGTTTTCGTCATTTGTTATCGAATCGACTTAAGGCCAGATCGTCACATTGGCCGCTCTTCTCTCTGAAACCGTTGTACTTATCGTCTGCAAAACTATGTCGAGTGCTGCGGTATGCGGAGACACTAAAAGCACCATAGTAGAATACAGATGAAGCTTCGAAGTTGATGTAATAGCCAGTAAGATGTATTACAATTCAAGTTATAGGTATCGATTATTGACTTTTTAACTGGCTTTGGTGCCTTGGACATGAGATAGGACCATAAGATACTCCTTGAAAGGAGAACTAGCAGCCGCCTTACACGGGAGAATGTGAAAAGTGTTCATATGTAGTAAAAACCTGAGAAATCCGTCCGTTTTCGTCATTTGTTATCGAATCGACGTAAAGCCAGATCGTCACTTTGGCCGCTCTTCTCTCTGAATCGGTTGTACTTATCGTCTGCAAAGCTATGTCGCGAGCTGCGGTATGCCTATACACTAAAAGCACCATAGTAGAACACAGATGAAGCTTCTAAGTTGATGTAATAGCCAGTTAGAGGTAGTACAATTCAAGTTTTAGGTATCGATTACTGACTTTTTACCCTTCTTTCGTGCCTTGGACATGAGCTAGGACCTTAAGATTCTGCATGAAATTAGGACTAGCAGCCGCGTTGCACGGGAGAATGTGAAAAGTGTTCATATGTAGTAAAAACCTGAGAAATCCGTCCGTTTTCGACATTTGTTATCGAATCGAGTTAAAGCCAGATCGTCACATTGGCCGCTCTTCTCTCTGAAACGGTTGTACTTATCGTCTGCAAAGCTGTGTCGCGTGCTGCGGTGTGCGGAGACACAAAAAGAACCATAGTAGAACACAGATGAAGATTCTAAGTTGATGTAATAGCCAGTAAGAAGTAATACATTTCAAGTTTTAGGTATCGATTATTGACTTTTTAACCTTCTTTGATGCCTTGGACATGAGCTAGGAATTTAAGATTTTGCATGAAAGGAGGATTAGCAGCCGAGTTGCATGGTAGAATGTGAAAAGTGTTCATATGTAGTAAAAACCTGAGAAATCCGTCCGTTTTCGTCATTTGTTATCGAATCGACTTAAGGCCAGATCGTCACATTGGCCGCTCTTCTCTCTGAAACCGTTGTACTTATCGTCTGCAAAACTATGTCGAGTGCTGCGGTATGCGGAGACACTAAAAGCACCATAGTAGAATACAGATGAAGCTTCGAAGTTGATGTAATAGCCAGTAAGATGTATTACAATTCAAGTTATAGGTATCGATTATTGACTTTTTAACTGGCTTTGGTGCCTTGGACATGAGATAGGACCATAAGATACTCCTTGAAAGGAGAACTAGCAGCCGCCTTACACGGGAGAATGTGAAAAGTGTTCATATGTAGTAAAAACCTGAGAAATCCGTCCGTTTTCGTCATTTGTTATCGAATCGACGTAAAGCCAGATCGTCACTTTGGCCGCTCTTCTCTCTGAATCGGTTGTACTTATCGTCTGCAAAGCTATGTCGCGAGCTGCGGTATGCCTATACACTAAAAGCACCATAGTAGAACACAGATGAAGCTTCTAAGTTGATGTAATAGCCAGTTAGAGGTAGTACAATTCAAGTTTTAGGTATCGATTACTGACTTTTTACCCTTCTTTCGTGCCTTGGACATGAGCTAGGACCTTAAGATTCTGCATGAAATTAGGACTAGCAGCCGCGTTGCACGGGAGAATGTGAAAAGTGTTCATATGTAGTAAAAACCTGAGAAATCCGTCCGTTTTCGACATTTGTTATCGAATCGAGTTAAAGCCAGATCGTCACATTGGCCGCTCTTCTCTCTGAAACGGTTGTACTTATCGTCTGCAAAGCTGTGTCGCGTGCTGCGGTGTGCGGAGACACAAAAAGAACCATAGTAGAACACAGATGAAGATTCTAAGTTGATGTAATAGCCAGTAAGAAGTAATACAATTCAAGTTTTAGGTATCGATTATTGACTTTTTAACCTTCTTTGATGCCTTGGACATGAGCTAGGAATTTAAGATTTTGCATGAAAGGAGGATTAGCAGCCGAGTTGCATGGTAGAATGTGAAAAGTGTTCATATGTAGTAAAAACCTGAGAAATCCGTCCGTTTTCGTCATTTGTTATCGAATCGACTTAAAGCTAGATCGTCACATTGGCCGCCCTTCTCTATGAAACGGTTGTACTTATCGTCTGCAAAGTTATGTCGCGTGCTGCGGTATGCGGAGACACTAAAAGCACCATAGTAGAACACAGATGAAGCTTCTAAGTTGATGTAATAGCTAGTAAGAAGTAGTACAATTTAAGTTTTACTTATCGATTATTGAGTTTTTACCTGGCTTTTGTGCCTTGGTCATGAGCTAGGACCTTAACATTTTGCATGAAAGGAGGACTAGCAGCCGAGTTGCACGGGAGAATGTGAAAAGTGTTCATATGTAGTAAAAACCTGAGAAATCCGTCCGTTTTCGTCATTTGTTATCGAATCGACTTATAGCCAGATCGTCACATTGGCCGCTCTTCTGTCTGAAACGGTTAGATTTATCGTCTGCAAAGCTATGTCGCGTGCTGCGGTATGCGGAGACACTAAAAGCACCATAGTAGAACACAGATGAAGCTTCTAAGTTGATGTAATAGCTAGTAAGAAGTAGTACAATTTAAGTTTTACTTATCGATTATTGAGTTTTTAGCTGGCTTTGGTTCCTTGGACATGAGCTAGGACCTTAACAATTAGCATGAAAGGAGGACTAGCAGCCGAGTTGCACGGGAGAATGTGAAAAGTGTTCATATGTAGTAAAAACCTGAGAAATCCGTCCGTTTTCGTCATTTGTTATCGAATCGACTTAAAGCCAGATCGTCGCATTGGCCGCTCATCTGTCTGAAACGATTACATTTATCGTCTGCAAAGCTATGTCGCGTGCTGCGGTATGCGGAGACACTAAAAGCACCATAGTAGAACACAGATGAAGCATCTAAGTTGATGTAATAGCCAGTAAGAAGTAGTACAATTCAAGTTTTTGGTATCGATTATTGACTTTTTACCCTTCTTTGGTGCATTGGACATGACCTAGGACCTTAAGATTATGCATGAAAGGAGGACTAGCAGCCGAATTTCACGGGAGAATGTCAAAAGTGTTCATATGTAGCAAAAACCTGAGAAATCCGTCCGTTTTCGTCATTTGTTATCGAATCGACTTAAAGCCAGATCGTCACATTGGCCGCTCTTCTGTCTGAATCGGTTATACTTATCGTCTGCGTAGCAATATCGCGTGCTGCGGTATGCGGAGACACTAAAAGCACCATAGTAGAACACAGATGACGCTTCTAAGTTGATGTAATAGCCAGTAAGAAGTAGTACAATTCAAGATTTAGGTTTCGATTATTGACTTTTTACCCTTCTTTGGTGCATTGGACATGACCTAGGACCTTAAGATTATGCATGAAAGGAGGACTAGCAGCCGAGTTGCACGGGAGAATGTGAAAATTGTTCATATGTAGTAAAAACCTGAGAAATCCGTCCGTTTTCGTCATTTGTTATCGAATCGACTTAAAGCCAGATCGTCACATTGGCCGCTCTTCTCTCTGAAACCGTTGTACTTATCGTCTGCAAAACCATGTCGCGTGCTGCAGTATGCGGAGACACTAAAAGCACCATAGTAGAATACAGATGAAGCTTCGAAATTGATGTAATAGCCAGTAAGATGTATTACAATTCAAGTTTTAGGTATCGATTATTGAGTTTTTAACTGGCTTTGGTGCCTTGGACATGAGATAGGACCATAAGATACTGCTTGAAAGGAGAACTAGCAGCCGCCTTACACGGGAGAATGTGAAAAGTGTTCATATGTAGTAAAAACCTGAGAAATCCGTCCGTTTTCGTCATTTGTTATCGAATCGACTTAAAGCCAGATCGTGACATCGGCCGCTCTTCTCTCTATCACGGTTGTACTTATCGTCTGCAAAGCTATGTCACGTGCTGCGGTATGCCTATACACTAAAAGCACCATAGTAGAACACAGATGAAGCTTCTAAGTTGATGTAATAGCCAGTTAGAGGTAGTACAATTCAAGTTTTAGGTATCGATTATTGAATTTTAGCTGGCTTTCGTGCCTTGGACATGAGCTAGGACCTTAAGATTCTGCATGAAATTAGGACTAGCAGCCGCGTTGCAAGGGAGAATGTGAAAAGTGTTCATATGTAGTAAAAACCTGAGAAATCCGTCCGTTTTCGTCATTTGTTATCGAATCGACTTATGGCCAGATCGTCACATTGGCCGCTCTTCTCTCTGAAACCGTTGTACTTATCGTCTGCAAAACTATGTCGAGTGCTGCGGTATGCCTATACACTAAAAGCACCTTAGTAGAACACAGATGAAGCTTCTAAGTTGATGTAATAGCCAGTTAGAGGTAGTACAATTCAAGTTTTAGGTATCGATTACTGACTTTTTACCCTTCTTTCGTGCCTTGGACATGAGCTAGGACCTTAAGATTCTGCATGAAATTAGGACTAGCAGCCGCGTTGCACGGGAGAATGTGAAAAGTGTTCATATGTAGTAAAAACCTGAGAAATCCGTCCGTTTTCGTCATATGTTATCGAATCGAGTTAAAGCCAGATCGTCACATTGGCCGCTCTTCTATCTGAAACGGTTGTACTTATCGTCTGCAAAGCTGTGTCGCGTGCTGCGGTGTGCGGAGACACAAAAAGAACCATAGTAGAACACAGATGAAGATTCTAAGTTGATGTAATAGCCAGTAAGAAGTAATACAATTCAAGTTTTAGGTATCGATTATTGACTTTTTAACCTTCTTTGATGCCTTGGACATGAGCTAGGAACTTAAGATTTTGCATGAAAGGAGGACTAGCAGCCGAGTTGCATGGTAGAATGTGAAAAGTGTTCATATGTAGTAAAAACCTGAGAAATCCGTCCGTTTTCGTCATTTGTTATCGAATCGACTTAAAGCTAGATCGTCACATTGGCCGCCCTTCTCTATGAAACGGTTGTACTTATCGTCTGCAAAGCTATGTCGCGTGCTGCGGTATGCGGAGACACTAAAACCACCATAGTAGAACACAGATGAAGCTTCTAAGTTGATGTAATAGCT
This sequence comes from Schistocerca gregaria, assembly GCF_023897955.1. Taxonomy (NCBI): domain Eukaryota; kingdom Metazoa; phylum Arthropoda; class Insecta; order Orthoptera; family Acrididae; genus Schistocerca; species Schistocerca gregaria. The sequence continues at coordinate 458,211 of NW_026061822.1, forward strand.
AGTAAGAAGCAGTACAATTTAAGTTTTACTTATCGATTATTGAGTTTTTACCTGGCTTTTGTGCCTTGGTTATGAGCTAGGACCTTAACATTTTGCATGAAAGGAGGACTAGCAGCCGAGTTGCACGGGAGAATGTGAAAAGTGTTCATATGTAGTAAAAACCTGAGAAATCCGTCCGTTTTCGTCATTTGTTATCGAATCGACTTATAGCCAGATCGTCACATTGGCCGCTCTTCTGTCTGAAACGGTTAGATTTATCTTCTGCAAAGCTATGTCGCGTGCTGCGGTATGCGGAGACACTAATAGCACCATAGTAGAACACAGATGAAGCTTCTAAGTTGATGTAATAGCTAGTAAGAAGTAGTACAATTTAAGTTTTACTTATCGATTATTGAGTTTTTAGCTGGCTTTGGTGCCTTGGACATGAGCTAGGACCTTAACATTTAGCATGAAAGGAGGACTAGCAGCCGAGTTGCACGGGAGAATGTGAAAAGTGTTCATATGTAGTAAAAACCTGAGAAATCCGTCCGTTTTCGTCATTTGTTATCGAATCGACTTAAAGCCAGATCGTCGCATTGGCCGCTCATCTGTCTGAAACGATTACATTTATCGTCTGCAAAGCTATGTCGCGTGCTGCGGTATGCGGAGACACTAAAAGCACCATAGTAGAACACAGATGAAGCATCTAAGTTGATGTAATAGCCAGTAAGAAGTAGTACAATTCAAGTTTTAGGTATCGATTATTGACTTTTTACCCTTCTTGGTGCCTTGGACATGAGCTATTAACTTAAGACTTTGCATGAAAGGAGCACTAGCAGCCGCGTTGCACGGGTAAATGTGAAAAGTGTTCATATGTAGTAAAAACCTGAGAAATCCGTCCGTTTTCGTCATTTGTTATCGAATCGACTTATAGCCAGATCAACACATTGGGCGTACTTCTGTCTGAAACGGTTAGATTTATCTTCTGCAAAGCTATGTCGCGTGCTGCGGTATGCGGAGACACTAAAAGCGCCATAGTAGAACACAGATGAAGCTTCTAAGTTGATGTAATAGCCATTAAGAAGTAGTACAATTCAAGTTTAGTTATCGATTATTGACTCTTAACTGGCTTTGGTGCCTTGGACATGAGCTAGGACATTAACACTTTGCATGAAAGGAGGACTAGCAGCCGAGTTGCACGGGACAATGTGAAAATTGTTCATATGTAGTAAAAACCTGAGAAATCCGTCCGTTTTCGTCATTTGTTATCGAATCGACTTAAAGCCAGATCGTCACATTGGCCGCTCTTCTCTCTGAAACCGTTGTACTTATCGTCTGCAAAACTATGTCGCGTGCTGCAGTATGCGGAGACACTAAAAGCACCATAGTAGAATACAGATGAAGCTTCGAAGTTGATGTAATAGCCAGTAAGATGTATTACAATTCAAGTTTTAGGTATCGATTATTGACTTTTTAACATTCTTTGGTGCCTTGGACATGAGCTAGGAACTTAAGATTTTGCATGAAAGGAGGACTAGCAGCCGAGTTGCATGGTAGAATGTGAAAAGTGTTCATATGTAGTAAAAACCTAAGAAATCCGTCCGTTTTCGTCATTTGTTATCGAATCGACTTAAAGCCAGATCGTCACATTGGCCGCTCTTCTCTCTGAAACCGTTGTACTTATCGTCTGCAAAACTATGTCGCGTGCTGCGGTATGCGGAGACACTAAAAGCACCATAGTAGAATACAGATGAAGCTTCGAAGTTGATGTAATAGCCAGTAAGATGTATTACAATTCATGTTATAGGTATCGATTATTGACTTTTTAACTGGCTTTGGTGCCTTGGACATGAGATAGGACCATAAGATACTGCTTGAAAGGAGAACTAGCAGCCGCCTTACACGGGAGAATGTGAAAAGTGTTCATATGTAGTAAAAACCTGAGAAATCCGTCCGGTTTCTTCATTTGTTATCGAATCGACTTAAAGCTAGATCGTCACATTGGCCGCTCTTCTCTCTGAAACGGTTGTACTTATCGTCTGCAAAGCCATGTCGCGTGCTGCGGTATGCGGAGACACTAAAACCACTATAGTAGAACACAGATGAAGCTTCTAAGTTGATGTAATAGCTAGTAAGAAGTAGTACAATTTAAGTTTTACTTATCGATTACTGAGTTTTTAGCTGGCTTTTGTCCCTTGGTCATGAGCTAGGACCTTAACATTTTGCATGAAAGGAGGACTAGCAGCCGAGTTGCACGGGAGAATGTGAAAAGTGTTCACATGTAGTAAAAACCTGAGAAATCCGTCCGTTTTCGTCACTTGTTGTCGAATCGACTTAAAGCCAGATCGTCACATTGGCCGCTCTTCTGTCTGAAACGGTTACATTTATCGTCTGCAAAGCTATGTCGCGTGCTGCGGTATGCGGAGGCACTAAAAGCACCATAGTAAAACATAGATGAAGATTCTAAGTTGATGTAATAGCCATTAAGAAGTAGTACAATTCAAGTTTAGTTATCGATTATTGACTCTTAACTGGCTTTGGTGCCTTGGACATGAGCTAGGACATTAACACTTTGCATGAAAGGAGGACTAGCAGCCGAGTTGCACGGGACAATGTGAAAATTGTTCATATGTAGTAAAAACCTGAGAAATCCGTCCGTTTTCGTCATTTGTTATCGAATCGACTTAAAGCCAGATCGTCACATTGGCCGCTCTTCTCTCTGAAACCGTTGTACTTATCGTCTGCAAAACTATGTCGCGTGCTGCAGTATGCGGAGACACTAAAAGCACCATAGTAGAATACAGATGAAGCTTCGAAGTTGATGTAATAGCCAGTAAGATGTATTACAATTCAAGTTTTAGGTATCGATTATTGACTTTTTAACATTCTTTGGTGCCTTGGACATGAGCTAGGAACTTAAGATTTTGCATGAAAGGAGGACTAGCAGCCGAGTTGCATGGTAGAATGTGAAAAGTGTTCATATGTAGTAAAAACCTAAGAAATCCGTCCGTTTTCGTCATTTGTTATCGAATCGACTTAAAGCCAGATCGTCACATTGGCCGCTCTTCTCTCTGAAACCGTTGTACTTATCGTCTGCAAAACTATGTCGCGTGCTGCGGTATGCGGAGACACTAAAAGCACCATAGTAGAATACAGATGAAGCTTCGAAGTTGATGTAATAGCCAGTAAGATGTATTACAATTCATGTTATAGGTATCGATTATTGACTTTTTAACTGGCTTTGGTGCCTTGGACATGAGATAGGACCATAAGATACTGCTTGAAAGGAGAACTAGCAGCCGCCTTACACGGGAGAATGTGAAAAGTGTTCATATGTAGTAAAAACCTGAGAAATCCGTCCGGTTTCTTCATTTGTTATCGAATCGACTTAAAGCTAGATCGTCACATTGGCCGCTCTTCTCTCTGAAACGGTTGTACTTATCGTCTGCAAAGCCATGTCGCGTGCTGCGGTATGCGGAGACACTAAAACCACTATAGTAGAACACAGATGAAGCTTCTAAGTTGATGTAATAGCTAGTAAGAAGTAGTACAATTTAAGTTTTACTTATCGATTACTGAGTTTTTAGCTGGCTTTTGTGCCTTGGTCATGAGCTAGGACCTTAACATTTTGCATGAAAGGAGGACTAGCAGCCGAGTTGCACGGGAGAATGTGAAAAGTGTTCACATGTAGTAAAAACCTGAGAAATCCGTCCGTTTTCGTCACTTGTTGTCGAATCGACTTAAAGCCAGATCGTCACATTGGCCGCTCTTCTGTCTGAAACGGTTACATTTATCGTCTGCAAAGCTATGTCGCGTGCTGCGGTATGCGGAGGCACTAAAAGCACCATAGTAAAACATAGATGAAGATTCTAAGTTGATGTAATAGCCATTAAGAAATTGTACAATTCAGGTTTTAGTTATCGATTATTGACTTTTTAGCTGGCTTTCGTGCCTTGGACATGAGCTAGGATTCTGCATGAAAGGAGGACTAGCAGCCGCGTTGCACGGGAGAATGTGAAAAGTTTTCATATGTAGTAAAAACCTGAAAAACCGTCCGTTTTCGTCATTTGTTATCAAATCGACTTAAAGCCAGATCGTCACATTGGCCGCTCTTCTGTCTGAAATGGTTACATTTATCGCCTGCAAAGATATGCCGCGTGCTGCGGTATGCGGAGCACTAAAAACACCATAGTAGAACACAGATGAAGCTTCTAAGTTGATGTAATAGCCATTAAGAAGTAGTACAATTCAAGTTTTAGTTATCGATTATTGACTTTTAACTGGCTTTGGTGCCTTGGACATGAGATAGGACCATAAGATACTGCTTGAAAGGAGAACTAGCAGCCGCCTTACACGGGAGAATGTGAAAAGTGTTCATATGTAGTAAAAACCTGAGAAATCCGTCCGTTTTCGTCAATTGTTATCGAATCGACTTAAAGCCAGATCGTCACTTTGGCCGCTCTTCTCTTTGAATCGGTTGTACTTATCGTCTGCAAAGCTCTGTCGCGAGCTGCGGTATGCCTATACACTAAAAGCACCATAGTAGAACACAGATGAAGCTTCTAAGTTGATGTAATAGCCAGTTAGAGGTAGTACAATTCAAGTTTTAGGTATCGATTCCTGACTCTTTACCCTTCTTTGGTGTCTTGGACATAAGCTAGGAATTTAAGATTCTGCATAAATGGAGGTCTAGCAGCCGAGTTGCCCGGGAGAATGTGAAATGTGTTCATATGTAGTAAAAACCTGAGAAATCCGTCCGTTTTCGTCATTTGTTATCGAATCGAGTTAAAGCCAGATCGTCACATTGGCCGCTCTTCTCTCTGAAACGGTTGTACTTATCGTCTGCAAAGCTGTGTCGCGTGCTGCGGTGTGCGGAGACACTAAAAGCACCATAGTAGAACACAGATGAAGCTTCTAAGTTGATGTAATAGCCAGTAAGAAGTAGTACAATTCAAGATTTATGTGTCGATTATTGACTTTTGACCCTTCTTGGTGCCTTGGACATGAGCTATTAACTTAAGACTTTGCATGAAAGGAGCACTAGCAGCCGCGTTGCACGGGTAAATGTGAAAAGTGTTCATATGTAGTAAAAACCTGAGAAATCCGTCCGTTTTCGTCATTTGTTATCGAATCGACTTATAGCCAGATCAACACATTGGCCGTACTTCTGTCTGAAACGGTTAGATTTATCTTCTGCAAAGCTATGTCGCGTGCTGCGGTATGCGGAGACACTAAAAGCACCATAGTAGAATACAGATGAAGCTTCTAAGTTGATGTAATAGCCATTAAGAAGTAGTACAATTCAAGTTTTAGTTATCGATTATTGACTTTTAACTGGCTTTGCTGCCTTGGACATGAGCTAGGACATTAACACTTTGCATGAAAGGAGGACTAGCAGCCGAGTTGCACGGGACAATGTGAAAATTGTTCATATGTAGTAAAAACCTGAGAAATCAGTCCATTTTCGTCATTTGTTATCGAATCGACTTAAAGCCAGATCGTCACATTGGCCGCTCTTCTCTCTGTAACCGTTGTACTTATCGTCTGCAAAACTATGTCGCGTGCTGCGGTATGCGGAGACACTAAAAGCACCATAGTAAAATACAGACGAAGCTTCGAAGTTGATGTAATAGCCAGTAAGATGTATTGCAATTCAAGTTATAGGTATCGATTATTGACTTTTTAACTGGCTTTGGTGCCTTGGACATGAGATAGGACCATAAGAAACTGCTTGAAAGGAGAACTAGCAGCCGCCTTACACGGGAGAATGTGAAAAGTGTTCATATGTAGTAAAAACCTGAGAAATCCGTCCGTTTTCGTCATTTGTTATCGAATCGACTTAAAGCCAGATCGTCACATTGGCCGCTCTTCTCTCTGAATCGGTTGTACTTATCGTCTGCAAAGCTATGTCGCGAGCTGCGGTATGCCTATACACTAAAAGCACCATAGTAGAACACAGATGAAGCTTGTAAGTTGATGTAATAGCCAGTTAGAGGTAGTACAATTCAAGTTTTAGGTATCGATTATTGACTTTTTAGCTGGCTTTCGTGCCTTGGACATGAGCTAGGACCTTAAGATTCTGCATGAAATTAGGACTAGCAGCCGCGTTGCACGGGAGAATGTGAAAAGTGTTCATATGTAGTAAAAACCTGAGAAATCCGTCCGTTTTCGTCATTTGTTATCGAATCGAGTTAAAGCCAGATCGTCACATTGGCCGCTCTTCTCTCTGAAACGGTTGTACTTATCGTCTGCAAAGCTGTGTCGCGTGCTGCGGTATGCGGAGACACTAAAAGCACCATAGTAGAACACAGATGAAGCTTCTAAGTTGATGTAATAGCCAGTAAGAAGTAGTACAATTCAAGATTTAGGTTTCGATTATTGACTTTTTACCCTTCTTTGGTGCATTGGACATGACCTAGGACCTTAAGATTATGCATGAAAGGAGGACTAGCAGCCGAGATTCACGGGAGAATGTCAAAAGTGTTCATATGTAGTAAAAACCTGAAAAATCCGTCCGTTTTCGTCATTTGTTATCGAATCGACTTATAGCCAGATCAACACATTGGGCGTACTTCTGTCTGAAACGGTTAGATTTATCTTCTGCAAAGCTATGTCGCGTGCTGCGGTATGCGGAGACACTAAAAGCGCCATAGTAGAACACAGATGAAGCTTCTAAGTTGATGTAATAGCCATTAAGAAGTAGTACAATTCAAGTTTAGTTATCGATTATTGACTCTTAACTGGCTTTGGTGCCTTGGACATGAGCTAGGACATTAACACTTTGCATGAAAGGAGGACTAGCAGCCGAGTTGCACGGGACAATGTGAAAATTGTTCATATGTAGTAAAAACCTGAGAAATCCGTCCGTTTTCGTCATTTGTTATCGAATCGACTTAAAGCCAGATCGTCACATTGGCCGCTCTTCTCTCTGAAACCGTTGTACTTATCGTCTGCAAAACTATGTCGCGTGCTGCAGTATGCGGAGACACTAAAAGCACCATAGTAGAATACAGATGAAGCTTCGAAGTTGATGTAATAGCCAGTAAGATGTATTACAATTCAAGTTTTATGTATCGATTATTGACTTTTTAACATTCTTTGGTGCCTTGGACATGAGCTAGGAACTTAAGATTTTGCATGAAAGGAGGACTAGCAGCCGAGTTGCATGGTAGAATGTGAAAAGTGTTCATATGTAGTAAAAACCTAAGAAATCCGTCCGTTTTCGTCATTTGTTATCGAATCGACTTAAAGCCAGATCGTCACATTGGCCGCTCTTCTCTCTGAAACCGTTGTACTTATCGTCTGCAAAACTATGTCGCGTGCTGCGGTATGCGGAGACACTAAAAGCACCATAGTAGAATACAGATGAAGCTTCGAAGTTGATGTAATAGCCAGTAAGATGTATTACAATTCATGTTATAGGTATCGATTATTGACTTTTTAACTGGCTTTGGTGCCTTGGACATGAGATAGGACCATAAGATACTGCTTGAAAGGAGAACTAGCAGCCGCCTTACACGGGAGAATGTGAAAAGTGTTCATATGTAGTAAAAACCTGAGAAATCCGTCCGTTTTCGTCATTTGTTATCGAATCGACTTAAAGCTAGATCGTCACATTGGCCGCTCTTCTCTCTGAAACGGTTGTACTTATCGTCTGCAAAGCCATGTCGCGTGCTGCGGTATGCGGAGACACTAAAACCACTATAGTAGAACACAGATGAAGCTTCTAAGTTGATGTAATAGCTAGTAAGAAGTAGTACAATTTAAGTTTTACTTATCGATTACTGAGTTTTTAGCTGGCTTTTGTGCCTTGGTCATGAGCTAGGACCTTAACATTTTGCATGAAAGGAGGACTAGCAGCCGAGTTGCACGGGAGAATGTGAAAAGTGTTCATATGTAGTAAAAACCTGAGAAATCCGTCCGTTTTCGTCACTTGTCGTCGAATCGACTTAAAGCCAGATCGTCACATTGGCCGCTCTTCTGTCTGAAACGGTTACATTTATCGTCTGCAAAGCTATGTCGCGTGCTGCGGTATGCGGAGGCACTAAAAGCACCATAGTAAAACATAGATGAAGATTCTAAGTTGATGTAATAGCCATTAAGAAATTGTACAATTCAGGTTTTAGTTATCGATTATTGACTTTTTAGCTGGGTTTCGTGCCTTGGACATGAGCTAGGATTCTGCATGAAAGGAGGACTAGCAGCCGCGTTGCACGGGAGAATGTGAAAAGTTTTCATATGTAGTAAAAACCTGAAAAACCGTCCGTTTTCGTCATTTGTTATCAAATCGACTTAAAGCCAGATCGTCACATTGGCCGCTCTTCTGTCTGAAATGGTTACATTTATCGCCTGCAAAGATATGCCGCGTGCTGCGGTATGCGGAGCACTAAAAACACCATAGTAGAACACAGATGAAGCTTCTAAGTTGATGTAATAGCCATTAAGAAGTAGTACAATTCAAGTTTTAGTTATCGATTATTGACTTTTAACTGGCTTTGGTGCCTTGGACATGAGATAGGACCATGAGATACTGCTTGAAAGGAGAACTAGCAGCCGCCTTACACGGGAGAATGTGAAAAGTGTTCATATGTAGTAAAAACCTGAGAAATCCGTCCGTTTTCGTCAATTGTTATCGAATCGACTTAAAGCCAGATCGTCACTTTGGCCGCTCTTCTCTTTGAATCGGTTGTACTTATCGTCTGCAAAGCTCTGTCGCGAGCTGCGGTATGCCTATACACTAAAAGCACCATAGTAGAACACAGATGAAGCTTCTAAGTTGATGTAATAGCCAGTTAGAGGTAGTACAATTCAAGTTTTAGGTATCGATTCCTGACTTTTTACCCTTCTTTGGTGTCTTGGACATAAGCTAGGAATTTAAGATTCTGCATAAATGGAGGTCTAGCAGCCGAGTTGCCCGGGAGAATGTGAAATGTGTTCATATGTAGTAAAAACCTGAGAAATCCGTCCGTTTTCGTCATTTGTTATCGAATCGAGTTAAAGCCAGATCGTCACATTGGCCGCTCTTCTCTCTGAAACGGTTGTACTTATCGTCTGCAAAGCTGTGTCGCGTGCTGCGGTGTGCGGAGACACTAAAAGCACCATAGTAGAACACAGATGAAGCTTCTAACTTGATGTAATAGCCAGTAAGAAGTAGTACAATTCAAGATTTATGTGTCGATTATTGACTTTTGACCCTTCTTGGTGCCTTGGACATGAGCTATTAACTTAAGACTTTGCATGAAAGGAGCACTAGCAGCCGCGTTGCACGGGTAAATGTGAAAAGTGTTCATATGTAGTAAAAACCTGAGAAATCCGTCCGTTTTCGTCATTTGTTATCGAATCGACTTATAGCCAGATCAACACATTGGCCGTACTTCTGTCTGAAACGGTTAGATTTATCTTCTGCAAAGCTATGTCGCGTGCTGCGGTATGCGGAGACACTAAAAGCACCATAGTAGAATACAGATGAAGCTTCTAAGTTGATGTAATAGCCATTAAGAAGTAGTACAATTCAAGTTTTAGTTATCGATTATTGACTTTTAACTGGCTTTGCTGCCTTGGACATGAGCTAGGACATTAACACTTTGCATGAAAGGAGGACTAGCAGCCGAGTTGCACGGGACAATGTGAAAATTGTTCATATGTAGTAAAAACCTGAGAAATCAGTCCATTTTCGTCATTTGTTATCGAATCGACTTAAAGCCAGATCGTCACATTGGCCGCTCTTCTCTCTGAAACCGTTGTACTTATCGTCTGCAAAACTATGTCGCGTGCTGCGGTATGCGGAGACACTAAAAGCACCATAGTAGAATACAAACGAAGCTTCGAAGTTGATGTAATAGCCAGTAAGATGTATTGCAATTCAAGTTATAGGTATCGATTATTGACTTTTTAACTGGCTTTGGTGCCTTGGACATGAGATAGGACCATAAGAAACTGCTTGAAAGGAGAACTAGCAGCCGCCTTACACGGGAGAATGTGAAAAGTGTTCATATGTAGTAAAAACCTGAGAAATCCGTCCGTTTTCGTCATTTGTTATCGAATCGACTTAAAGCCAGATCGTCACATTGGCCGCTCTTCTCTCTGAATCGGTTGTACTTATCATCTGCAAAGCTATGTCGCGAGCTGCGGTATGCCTATACACTAAAAGCACCATAGTAGAACACAGATGAAGCTTCTAAGTTGATGTAATAGCCAGTTAGAGGTAGTACAATTCAAGTTTTAGGTATCGATTATTGACTTTTTAGCTGGCTTTCGTGCCTTGGACATGAGCTAGGACCTTAAGATTCTGCATGAAATTAGGACTAGCAGCCGCGTTGCACGGGAGAATGTGAAAAGTGTTCATATGTAGTAAAAACCTGAGAAATCCGTCCGTTTTCGTCATTTGTTATCGAATCGAGTTAAAGCCAGATCGTCACATTGGCCGCTCTTCTCTCTGAAACGGTTGTACTTATCGTCTGCAAAGCTGTGTCGCGTGCTGCGGTATGCGGAGACACAAAAAGAACCATAGTAGAACACAGATGAAGCTTCTAAGTTGATGTAATAGCCAGTAAGAAGTAGTACAATTCAAGTTTTAGGTATCGATTATTGACTTTTTAACCTTCTTTGGTGCCTTGGACATGAGCTAGGAACTTAACATTTTGCATGAAAGGAGGACCAGCAGCCGAGTTGCACGGGAGAATATGAAACGTGTTCATATGTAGTAAAAACCTGAGAAATCCGTCCGTTTTCGTCACTTGTTGTTGAATCGACTTAAAGCCAGATCAACACATTGGCCGTACTTCTGTCTGAAACGGTTACATTTATCGTCTGCAAAGATAAGTCCCGTGCTGCGGTATGCGGAGACACTAAAAGCACCATAGTAGAAAACAGATGAAGCTTCTAAGTTGATGTAATAGCCAGTAAGAAGTAGTACAATTAAAGTTTTAGGTATCGATTATTGACTTTTTACCCTTCTTTGGTGCATAGGACATGACCTAGGACCTTAAGATTATGCATGAAAGGAGGACTAGCAGCCGAATTTCACGGGAGAATGTCAAAAGTGTTCATATGTATAAAAACCTGAGAAATCCGTCCGTTTTCGTCATTTGTTATCGAATCGACTTAAAGCCAGATCGTCACATTGGCCGCTCTTCTGTCTGAAACGGTTATACTTATCGTCTGCAAAGCAATGTAGCGTGCTGCGGTATGCGGAGACATTAAAAGCACCATAGTAGAACACAGATGAAGGTTCTATGTTGATGTACTAGCCAGTAAGAAGTAGTACAATTCAAGATTTAGGTTTCGATTATTGACTTTTGACCCTTCTTGGTGCTTGGACATGAGCTATTAACTTAAGACTTTGCATGAAAGGAGCACTAGCAGCCGCGTTGCACGGGTAAATGTGAAAAGTGTTCATATGTAGTAAAAACCTGAGAAATCCGTCCGTTTTCGTCATTTGTTATCGAATCGACTTAAAGCCAGATCAACATATTGGCCGTACTTCTGTCTGAAACGGTTACATTTATAGTCTGCAAACCTATGTCGCGTGCTGCGGTATGCGGAGACACTAAAACCACCATAGTAGAACACAGATGAAGCTTCTAAGTTGATGTAATAGCTAGTAAGAAATAGTACAATTTAAATTTTACTTATCGATTATTGAGTTTTTAGCTGGCTTTCGTGCCTTGGACATGAGCTAGGACCTTAAGATTCTGCATGAAATTAGGACTAGCAGCCGCGTTGCACGGGAGAATGTGAAAAGTGTTCATATGTAGTAAAAACCTGAGAAATCCGTCCGTTTTCGTCATTTGTTATCGAATCGAGTTAAAGTCAGATCGTCAAATTGGCCGCTCTCCTCTCTGAAACGGTTGTACTTATCGTCTGCAAAGCTGTGTCGCCTGCTGCGGTGTGCGGAGACACAAAAAGAACCATAGTAGAACACAGATGAAGATTCTAAGTTGATGTAATAGCCATTAAGAAGTAGTACAATTCAAGTTTTAGGTATCGATTATTGACTTTTTAACCTTCTTTGGTGCCTTGGACATGACCTAGGACCTTAACATTTTGCATGAAAGGAGGACCAGCAGCCGAGTTGCACGGGAGAATATGAAACGTGTTCATATGTAGTAAAAACCTGAGAAATCCGTCCGTTTTCGTCACTTGTTGTTGAATCGACTTAAAGCCAGATCAACACATTGGCCGTACTTCTGTCTGAAACGGTTACATTTATCGTCTGCAAAGATAAGTCCCGTGCTGCGGTATGCGGAGACACTAAAAGCACCATAGTAGAAAACAGATGAAGCTTCTAAGTTGATGTAATAGCCAGTAAGAAGTAGTACAATTCAAGATTTAGGTATCGATTATTGACTTTTTACCCTTCTTTGCCCCCCCATGAACCATGGACCTTGCCGTTGGTGGGGAGGCTTGCGTGCCTCAGCGATACAGATGGCCGTACCGTAGGTGCAACCACAACGGAGGGGTATCTGTTGAGAGGCCAGACAAACGTGTGGTTCCTGAAGAGGGGCAGCAGCCTTTTCAGTAGTTGCAGGGGCAACAGTCTGGATGATTGACTGATCTGGCCTTGCAACATTAACCAAAACGGCCTTGCTGTGCTGGTACTGCGAACGGCTGAAAGCAAGGGGAAACTACAGCCGTAATTTTTCCCGAGGACATGCAGCGTTACTGTATGATTAAATGATGATGGCATCCTCTTGGGTAAAATATTCCGGAGGTAAAATAGTCCCCCATTCGGATCTCCGGGCGGGGACTACTCAGGAGGATGTCGTTATCAGGAGAAAGAAAACTGGCATTCTACGGATCGGAGCGTGGAATGTCAGATCCCTTAATCGGGCAGGTAGGTTAGAAAATTTAAAAAGGGAAATGGATAGGTTAAAGTTAGATATAGTGGGAATTAGTGAGGTTCGGTGGCAGGAGGAACAAGACTTCTGGTCAGGTGACTACAGGGTTATAAACACAAAATCAAATAGGGGTAATGCAGGAGTAGGTTTAATAATGAATAGGAAAATAGGAATGCGGGTAAGCTACTACAAACAGCATAGTGAACGCATTATTGTGGCCAAGATAGATACGAAGCCCACACCTACTACAGTAGTACAAGTTTATATGCCAACTAGCTCTGCAGATGATGAAGAAATTGAAGAAATGTACGATGAAATAAAAGAAATTATTCAGATAGTGAAGGGAGACGAAAATTTAATAGTAATGGGTGACTGGAATTCGAGTGTAGGAAAAGGGAGAGAAGGAAACATCGTAGGTGAATATGGATTGGGGCTAAGAAATGAAAGAGGAAGCCGCCTAGTAGAATTTTGCACAGAGCACAACTTAATCATAGCTAACACTTGGTTTAAGAATCATGAAAGAAGGTTGTATACGTGGAAGAACCCTGGAGATATTAAAAGGTATCAGATAGATTATATAATGGTAAGACAGAGATTTAGGAACCAGGTTTTAAGTTGTAAGACATTTCCAGGGGCAGATGTGGACTCTGACCACAATCTATTGGTTATGACCTGTAGATTAAAACTGAAGAAACTGCAAAAATGTGAGAAATTAAGGAGATGGGACCTGGATAAACTGAAAGAACCAGAGGTTGTACAGAGTTTCAGAGAGAGCATAAGGGAACAATTGACAGGAATAGGGGAAAGAAATACAGTAGAAGAAGAATGGGTAGCTCTGAGGGATGTAGTAGTGAAGGCAGCAGAGGATAAAGTAGGTACAAAGACGAGGGCTGCTAGAAATCCTTGGGTAACAGAAGAAATATTGAATTTAATTGATGAAAGGAGAAAATATAAAAATGCAGTAAATGAAGCAGGCAAAAAGGAATACAAACGTCTCAAAAATGAGATCGACAGGAAGAGCAAAATGGCTAAACAGGGATGGCTAGAGGACAAATGTAAGGATGTAGAAGCTTATCTCACTAGGGGTAAGATAGATACTGCCTACAGGAAAATTAAAGAGACCTTTGGAGAGAAGAGAACCACGTGTATGAATATCAAGAGCTCAGATGGCAGCCCAGTTCTAAGCAAAGAAGGGAAGGCAGAAAGGTGGAAGGAGTATATAGAAGGCTTATACAAGGGCGATGTACTTGAGGACAATATTATGGAAATAGAAGAGGATGTAGACGAAGACGAAATGGGAGATACGATACTGCGTGAAGAGTTTGACAGAGCACTGAAAGACCTGAGTCGAAACAAGGCCCCCGGAGTAGACAACATTCCATTAGAACTACTGACGGCCTTGGGAGAGCCAGTCATGACAAAACTCTACCAGCTGGTGAGCAAGATGTATGAGACAGGCGAAATACCCTCAGACTTCAAGAAGAATATAATAATTCCAATCCCAAAGAAAGCAGGTGCTGACAGATGTGAAAATTACCGAACTATCAGTTTAATAAGCCACGGCTGCAAAATACTAACGCGAATTCTTTACAGACGAATGGAAAAACTGGTAGATGCAGACCTCGGGGAGGATCAGTTTGGATTCCGTCGAAATGTTGGAACACGTGAGGCAATACTGACCTTACGACTTATCTTAGAAGAAAGATTAAGAAAAGGCAAACCTACGTTTCTAGCATTTGTAGACTTAGAGAAAGCTTTTGACAATGTTGACTGGAATACTCTTTTTCAAATTCTAAAGGTGGCAGGGGTAAAATACAGGGAGCGAAAGGCTATTTATAATTTGTACAGAAACCAGATGGCAGTAATAAGAGTCGAGGGGCATGAAAGGGAAGCAGTGGTTGGGAAAGGAGTGAGACAGGGTTGTAGCCTCTCCCCGATGTTATTCAATCTGTATATTGAGCAAGCAGTAAAGGAAACAAAAGAAAAATTTGGAGTAGGTATTAAAATTCATGGAGACGAAGTAAAAACTTTGAGGTTCGCCGATGACATTGTAATTCTGTCAGAGACGGCAAAGGACTTGGAAGAGCAGTTGAACGGAATGGACAGTGTCTTGAAAGGAGGATATAAGATGAACATTAACAAAAGCAAAACGAGGATAATGGATTGTAGTCAAATTAAATCGGGTGATGCTGAGGGAATTAGATTAGGAAATGAGACACTTAAAGTAGTAAAGGAGTTTTGCTATTTAGGAAGTAAAATAACTGATGATGGTCGAAGTAGAGAGGATATAAAATGTAGACTGGCAATGGCAAGGAAAGCGTTTCTGAAGAAGAGAAATTTGTTAACATCGAATATAGATTTATGTATCAGGAAGTCGTTTCTGAAAGTATTTGTTTGGAGTGTAGCCATGTATGGAAGTGAAACATGGACGATAACTAGTTTGGACAAGAAGAGAATAGAAGCTTTCGAAATGTGGTGCTACAGAAGAATACTGAAGATAAGGTGGATAGATCACGTAACTAATGAGGAGGTATTGAATAGGATTGGGGAGAAGAGAAGTTTGTGGCACAACTTGACTAGAAGAAGGGATCGGTTGGTAGGACATGTTTTGAGGCATCAAGGGATCACAAATTTAGCATTGGAGGGCAGCGTGGAGGGTAAAAATCGTAGAGGGAGACCGAGAGATGAGTACACTAAGCAGATTCAGAAGGATGTAGGTTGCAGTAGGTACTGGGAGATGAAGCAGCTTGCACAGGATAGAGTAGCATGGAGAGCTGCATCAAACCAGTCTCAGGACTGAAGACAACAACAACAACAACCCTTCTTTGGTGCATTGGACGTGACCTAGGACCTTAAGATTCTGCATGAAAGGAGGACTAACAGCCGAATTTCACGGGAGAATGTGAAAAGTGTTCATATGTAGTAAAAACCTGAGAATTCCGTCCGTTTTCGTCATTTGTTATCGAATCGACTTAAAGCCAGATCAACAAATTGGCCGTACTTCTGTCTGAAACGGTTACATTTATCGTCTGCAAAGCTATTTCGCGTTCTGCGGTATGCGGAGACACTAAAAGCACCATAGTAGAACACAGATGAAGCTTCGAAGTTGATGTAATAGCCAGTAAGATGTATTACAATTCAAGTTATAGGTATCGATTATTGACTTTTTAACTGGCTTTGGTGCCTTGGACATGAGATAGGACCATAAGATACTGCTTGAAAGGATAACTAGCAGCCGCCTTGCACGGGAGAATGTGAAAAGTGTTCATATGTAGTAAAAACCTGAGAAATCCTTCCGTTTTCGTCATTTGTTATCGAATCGTGTTAAAGCCAGATCGTCACATTGGCCGCTCTTCTCTCTGAAACGGTTGTACTTACCGTCTGCAAAGCTATGTCGCGTGCTGCGGTATGCGGAGACACTAAAAGCACCATAGTAGAACACAGATGAAGCATCTAAGTTGCTGTAGTAGCCAGTAAGAAGTAGTACAATTCAAGTTTTAGGTATCGATTATTGATTTTTTAGCTGGCATTGGTGCCTTTGATATCAGCTAGGACCTTAAGATTCTGCATGAAAGGAGGACTAGCAGCCGAGTTGCACGGGTGAATGTTAAAAGTGTTCATATGTAGTAAAAACCTGAGAAATCCGTCCGTTTTCGTCATTTGTTAGTGAATCGACTTAAAGCCAGTTCGTCACATTGGTCGCTCTTCTCTCTGAAACGGTTGTACTTATCGTCTGCAAAGCTATGTCGCGTGCAGCGGCATGCGGAGACACTAAAAGCACCATAATAGAACACAGATGAAGCTTCTAAGTTGATGTAATAGCCAGTAAGAAGTAGTACAATTCAAGTTTTAGGTATCGATTATTGACTTTTTACCCTTCTTTGGTGCCTTCGTCATGAGCTAGGAACTTAAGATTTTGCATGAAATGAGGAGTAGCAGCCGCGTTGCACGGGAGAATGTGAAAAGTGTTCATATGTAGTGAAAACATGAGAAATCCGTCCATTTTCGTCATTTGTTATCGAATCGACTTAAAGCCAGATCGTCACATTGGCCGCTCTTCTGTCTGAAACGGTTACATTTATGGCCTGTAAAGCTATGTCGTGTGCTGCCGTATGCGAAGACACTAAAAGCACCGTAGTAGAACACAGATGTAGCTTCTAAGTTGATGTAATAGCCAGCAAGAAGTAGTATAATTCAAGTTTTAAGTATCGATTATTGCCTTTTTACCCTTCTTTGGTGCCTTGGACATGAGCTAGGAACTTAAGATTTTGCATGAAAGGAGGACTAGCAGTCAAGTTGCAAGGGAGAATGTGAAAAGTGTTCATATGTAGTAAAAACCTGAGAAATCCGTCCGTTTTCGTCATTTGTTATCGAATCGACTTAAAGCCAGATCGTCACATTGGCCGCTCTTCTGTCTGAAACGATTACATTTATCGTCTGCAAAGCTATGTCGCATGCTGCGGTATGCGGAGACACTAAAAGCACCATAGTAGAACACAGATGAAGCTTCTAAGTTGATGTAATAGCCAGTAAGAAGTATTACAAATCAAATTTTAGGTAACGATTATTGACTTTTTAACTGGCTTTGGTGCCTTGAACATGAGCTAGGACCTTAAGATTCTGCATGAAAGGAGGACTAGCAGCCGAGTTGCACGGGATAATGTGAAAAGTGTTCATATGTAGTAAAAACCTGAGAAATCCGTCCGTTTTCGTCATTTGTTATCGAATCGACTTAAAGCCAGATCGTCACATTGGCCGCTTTTCTCTCTGAGACGGTTACATTTATCGTCTGCATAGCTATGTCGCGTGCTGTGATATGCGGAGACACTAAAAGCACCATAGTAGAACACAGATGAAGCTTCTGAGTTCATGTAATAGCCATTAAGAAGTAGAACAATTCAAGTTTTAGTTATCGATTATTGACTTTTTTACTGGTTTGGTGCCTTGGACATGAGCTAGGACATTAACACTTTGCATGAAAGGATTACTAGCAGCCGAGTTGCATGGGAGAATGTGAAAATTGTCCATATGTAGTAAAAACCTGACAAATCCGTCTGTTTTCGTTATTTGTTATCGAATCGACTTAAAGCCAGATCGTCACATTGGCCGCTCTGCTCTCTGAAACGGTTGTACTTACCTCCTGAAAAGCTATGTCGCGTGCTGCGGTATGCGGGGACACTAAAAGCACCATAGTAGAACACAGATGAAGCTTCGAAGTTGATGTAATAGCCAGTAAGATGTATTACAATTCAAGTTATAGGTATCGATTATTGACTTTTTATCTGGCTTTGGTGCCTTGGACATGAGATAGGACCATAAGATACTGCTTGAAAGGAGAACTAGCAGAGGCCTTAGACGGGAGAATGTGAAAAGTGTTCATATGTAGTAAAAACCTGAGAAATCCGTTCGTTTTCGTCATTTGTTATCGAAGCGACTTAAAGCCAGATCGTCACATTGGCCGCTCTTCTCTCTGAATCGGTTGTACTTATCGTCTGCAAAGCTATGTCGCGTGCTGCGGTATGCCTATAAACTAAATGCACCATAGTAGAACACTATGAAGCTTCTAAGTTGATGTAATAGCCAGTAAGAGGTAGTACAATTCAAGTTTTAGGTATCGATTATTGACTTTTTAACTGGCTTTGGTGCCTTCGACATGAGATAGGACCATAAGATACTGCTTGAAAGGATAACTAGCAGCCGCCTTGCACGTGAGAATGTGAAAAGTGTTCATATGTAGTAAAAACCTGAGAAATCCTTCCGTTTTCGTCATTTGTTATCGAATCGTGTTAAAGCCAGATCGTCACATTGGCCGCTCTTCTCTCTGAAACGGTTGTACTTACCGTCTGCAAATCTATGTCGCGTGCTGCGGTATGCGGAGACACTAAAAGCACCATATTAGAACACAGATGAAGCCTCTAAGTTGATGTAATAGCCCTTAAGAAGTAGTACAATTCAAGTTTTAGTTATCGATTATTGACTTTTTAACTGGCTTTGGTGCCTTGGACATGAGATAGGACCATAAGTTACTGCTTGAAAGGAGGACTAGCAGCCGAGTTGCACATGAGAATGTGAAAAGTGTTCATATGTAGTAAAAACCTGACACATCCGTCCGTGTTCGTAATTTGTTATCGAATCGACTTAAAGCCAGATCGTCACATTGGAAGCTCTTCTCTCTGAATCGGTTGTACTTATCGTCTGCAAAGCTATGTCGCGTGCTGCGGCATGCGGAGACACTAAAAGCACCATAGTAGAACACAGATGAAGCTTCTAAGATGATGTAATAGCCAGTAAGAAGTAGTACAATTCAAGCTTTAGGTATCGATTATTGACTTTTTAGCTGACTTTCGTGCCTTGGACATGAGCTAGGACCTTAAGATTCTGCATGAAATTAGGGCTAGCAGCCGCCTTGCACGGGAGAATGTGAAAAGTGTTCATATGTAGTAAAAACCTGAGAAATCCTTCCGTTTTCGTCATTTGTTATCGAATCGTGTTAAAGCCAGATCGTCACATTGGCCGCTCTTCTCTCTGAAACTGTTGTACTTACCGTCTGCAAAGCTATGTCGCGTGCTGCGGTATGCGGAGACACTAAAAGCACCTTAGTAGAACACAGATGAAGCATCTAAGTTGATGTAAAAGCCATTAAGAAGTAGTACAATTCAAGTTTTAGTTATCGATTATTGACTTTTTAACTGGCTTTGGTGCCTTCGACATGAGATAGGACCATAAGATACTGCTTGAAAGGATAACTAGCAGCCGCCTTGCACGGGAGAATGTGAAAAGTGTTCATATGTAGTAAAAACCCGAGAAATCCGTCCGTTTTCGTCATTTGTTATCGAATCGAGTTAAAGCCAGATCGTCACATTGGCCGCTCTTCTCTCTGAAACGGTTGTACTTATCGTCTGCAAAGCTGTGTCGCGTGCTGCTGAGTGCGGAGACACATAAAGAACCATAGTAGAACACAGATGAAGATTCTAAGTTGATGTAATAGCCAGTAAGAAGTAATTCAATTCAAGTTTAAGGTATCGATTATTGACTTTTTAACCTTCTTTGGTGCCTTGGACATGAGCTAGGAACTTAAGATTTTGCATGAAAGGAGGACTAGCAGCCGAGTTGCATGGTAGAATGTGAAAAGTGTTCATATGTAGTAAATACCTGAGAAATCCGTCCGTTTTCGTCATTTGTTATCGAATCGACTTAAAGCCAGATCGTCGCATTGGCCGCTGATCTGCCTGAAACGATTACATTTATCGTCTGCAAAGCTATGTTGCGTGCTGCGGTATGCGGAGACACTAAAAGCACCATAGTAGAACACAGATGTAGCATCTAAGTTGATGTAATAGCCAGTAAGAAGTAGTACAATTCAAGTTTTAGGTATCGATTATTGACTTTTTCCCCTTCTTTGGTGCATTGGACATGACCTAGGACCTTAAGATTATGCATGAAAGGAGGACTAGCAGCCGAATTCCACGGGAGAATGTCAAAAGTGTTCATATGTAGCAAAAACCTGAGAAATCCGTCCGTTTTCGTCATTTGTTATCGAATCGACTTAAAGCCAGATCGTCACATTGGCCGCTCTTCTCTCTGAATCGCTTGTACTTATCGTCTGCAAAGCTATGTCGCGAGCTGCGGTATGCCTATACACTAAAAGCACCATAGTAGAACACAGATGAAGCTTCTAAGTTGATGTAATAGCCAGTTAGAGGTAGTACAATTCAAGTTTTACGTATCGATTATTGACTTTTTAGCTGGCTTTCGTGCCTTGGACATGAGCTAGGACCTTAAGATTCTGCATGAAATTAGGACTAGCAGCCGCGTTGCACGGGAGAATGTGAAAAGTGTTCATATGTAGTAAAAACCTGAGAAATCCGTCCGTTTTCGTCATTTGTTATCGAATCGACTTAAAGGCAGATCGTCACATTGACCGCTCTTCTATCTGAAACGGTTTTACTTATCGTCTACAAAGCAATGTCGCGTCCTGCGGTATGCGGAGACACTAAAAGCACCATAGTAGAACACAGATGAAGCTTCTAAGTTGATGTAATAGCCAGTAAGAAGTAGTACAATTCAAGATTTAAGTTTCGATTATTGACTTTTGACACTTCTTGGTGCCTTGGACATGAGCTATTAACTTAAGACTTTGCATGAAATTAGCACTAGCAGCCGCGTTGCACGGGTAAATGTGAAAAGTGTTCATATGTAGTAAAAACCTGAGAAATCCGTCCGTATTCGTCATTTGTTAACGAATCGACTTAAAGCCAGATCAACATATTGGCCGTACTTCTTTCTGAAACGGTTACATTTATCGTCTGCAAAGCTATGTCGCGTGCTGCGGTATGCGGAGACACTAAAAGCACCATAGTAGAACACAGATGAAGCTTCTAAGTTGATGTAATAGCTAGTAAGAAGTAGTACAATTTAAGTTTTACTTATCGATTATTGAGTTTTTAGCTGGCTTTGGTGCCTTGGACATGAGCTAGGACCTTAACATTTTGCCTGAAAGGAGGAGTAGCAGCCGAGTTGCACGGGAGAATGAGAAAAGTGTTCATATGTAGTAAAAACCTGAGAAATCCGTCCGTTTTCGTCACTTGTTGTTGAATCGACTTAAAGCCAGATCAACACATTGGCCGTACTTCTGTCTGAAACGGTTACATTTATCGTCTGCAAAGCTAAGTCCCGTGCTGCGGTATGTGGAGACACTAAAAGCACCATAGTAGAAAACAGATGAAGCTTCTAAGTTGATGTAATAGCCAGTAAGAAGTAGTACAATTCAAGTTCTAGGTATCGATTATTGACTTTTTACCCTTTTTTGGTGCCTTGGACATGAGCTAGGAACTTAAGATTTTGCATGAAAGGAGGACAAGCAGCTGCGTTGCACAGGAGAATGTGAAAAGTGTTCATATGTAGTAAAAGCCTGAGAAATTCGTCCGTTTTCGTCATTTGTTATCGAATCGACTTAAAGCCAGATCGTCACATTGGCCGCTCTTCTCTCTGAAACGGTTGTACTTATCGTCTGCAAAGCTATGTCGCATGCTGCGGTATGCGGAGACACTAAAAGCACCATAGTAGAACACAGATGAAGCTTCGAAGTTGATGTAATAGCCAGTAAGATGTATTACAATTCAAGTTATAGGTATCGATTATTGACTTTTTAACTGGCTTTGGTGCCTTGGACATGAGATAGGACCATAAGATACTGCTTGAAAGGAGAAGTAGCAGCCGCCTTACACGGGAGAATGTGAAAAGTGTTCATAAGTAGTAAAAACCTAAGAAATCGGTTCGTTTTCGTCATTTGTTGTCGAAGTGACTTAAAGCCAGATCGTCACATTGGCCGCTTTTCTCTCTGAATCGCTTGTACGTATCGTCTGCAAAGCTATGTCGCGTGCTGCGGTATGCCTATAAACTAAAAGCACCATAGTAGAACACAGATGAAGTTTCTAAGTTGATGTAATAGCCAGCAAAATATAGTACAATTCAAGTTTTAGGTACCGAATATTGACTTTTTAACTGGCTTTGGTGACTTGGACATGAGATAGGACCATAAGATACTGCTTGAAATATAACTAGCAGCCGCCTTGCACGGGAGAATGTGAAAAGTGTTCATATGTAGTAAAAACCTGAGAAATCCTTCCGTTTTGGTCATTTGTTATCGAATCGAGTTAAAGCCAGATCGTCACAGTGGCCGCTCATCTGTCTGAAACGATTACATTTATCGTCTGCAAAGCTATGTCGCGTGCTGTGGTATGTGGAGACACTGAAAGCACCATAGTAGAACACAGATGAAGCATCTAAGTTGATGTAATAGCCAGTAAGAAGTAGTACAATTCAAGTTTTAGTTATCGATTATTGACTTTTTAACTGGCTTTGGTGCCTTGGACATGTGATAGGACCATAAGATACTGCTTGAAAGGAGGACTAGCAGCCGAATTGCACAGGAGAATGTGAAAAGTGTTCATATGTAGTATAAACATGACAAATCCGTCCGTTTTCGTAATTTGTTATCACATCGACTTAAAGCCAGATCGTCACATTGGCCGCTCATCTCTCTGAAACGGTTGTACTTATCGTCTGCAAAGCTATGTCGCGTGCTGCGGTATGCGGAGACACTAAAAGCACCATAGTAGAACACAGATGAAGCTTCTAAGTTGATGTAATAGCCAGTAAGAAGTAGTACAATTCAAGTTTTAGATATCGATTATTGACTTTTTAGCTGCTTTTGGTGAGTTGGACATGAGCTAGGACCTTAAGATTATGCATGAAAGGAGGACTAGCAGCCGAGTTGCACGGGAGAATGTGAAAAGTGTTCATATGTAGTAAAAATCTGAGAAATCTGTCCGTTTTCGTCATTTGTTACCAAATCGAATTAAAGCCAGATCGTCACATTGGACGCTCTTCTCTCTGAAACGGTTGTACTTATCGTCTGCAAAGATATGTCGCGTGCTGCGGTATGCGGAGACACTAACAGCACCATAGTAGAACACAGATGAAGCATCTAAGTTGCTGTAGTAGCCATTAAGAAGTAGAACAATTCAAGTTTTAGCTATCGATTATTGACTTTTTAACTGGTTTGCTGCCTTGGACATGAGCTAGGACATTAACACTTTGCATGAAAGGAGGACTAGCAGCCGAGTTGCACGGGAGAATGTGAAAATTGTCCATATGTAGTAAAAACCCGAGAAATCCTTCCGTTTTCGTCATTTGTTATCGAATCGTGTTAAAGCCAGATCGTACATTGGCCGCTCTTCTCTCTGAAACGGTTGTACTTACCGTCTGCAAAGCTATGTTGCGTGCTGCGGTATGCGGAGACACTAAAAGCACCATAGTAGAACACAGATGTAGCATCTAAGTTGATGTAATAGCCAGTAAGAAGTAGTACAATTCAAGTTTTAGGTATCGATTATTGACTTTTTACCCTTCTTTGGTGCATTGGACATGACCTAGGACCTTAAGATTATGCATGAAAGGAGGACTAGCAGCCGAATTCCACGGGAGAATGTCAAAAGTGTTCATATGTAGCAAAAACCTGAGAAATCCGTCCGTTTTCGTCATTTGTTATCGAATCGACTTAAAGCCAGATCGTCACATTGGCCGCTCTTCTCTCTGAATCGCTTGTACTTATCGTCTGCAAAGCTATGTCGCGAGCTGCGGTATGCCTATACACTAAAAGCACCATAGTAGAACACAGATGAAGCTTCTAAGTTGATGTAATAGCCAGTTAGAGGTAGTACAATTCAAGTTTTACGTATCGATTATTGACTTTTTAGCTGGCTTTCGTGCCTTGGACATGAGCTAGGACCTTAAGATTCTGCATGAAATTAGGACTAGCAGCCGCGTTGCACGGGAGAATGTGAAAAGTGTTCATATGTAGTAAAAACCTGAGAAATCCGTCCGTTTTCGTCATTTGTTATCGAATCGACTTAAAGGCAGATCGTCACATTGACCGCTCTTCTATCTGAAACGGTTTTACTTATCGTCTACAAAGCAATGTCGCGTCCTGCGGTATGCGGAGACACTAAAAGCACCATAGTAGAACACAGATGAAGCTTCTAAGTTGATGTAATAGCCAGTAAGAAGTAGTACAATTCAAGATTTAAGTTTCGATTATTGACTTTTGACACTTCTTGGTGCCTTGGACATGAGCTATTAACTTAAGACTTTGCATGAAATTAGCACTAGCAGCCGCGTTGCACGGGTAAATGTGAAAAGTGTTCATATGTAGTAAAAACCTGAGAAATCCGTCCGTATTCGTCATTTGTTAACGAATCGACTTAAAGCCAGATCAACATATTGGCCGTACTTCTTTCTGAAACGGTTACATTTATCGTCTGCAAAGCTATGTCGCGTGCTGCGGTATGCGGAGACACTAAAAGCACCATAGTAGAACACAGATGAAGCTTCTAAGTTGATGTAATAGCTAGTAAGAAGTAGTACAATTTAAGTTTTACTTATCGATTATTGAGTTTTTAGCTGGCTTTGGTGCCTTGGACATGAGCTAGGACCTTAACATTTTGCCTGAAAGGAGGAGTAGCAGCCGAGTTGCACGGGAGAATGAGAAAAGTGTTCATATGTAGTAAAAACCTGAGAAATCCGTCCGTTTTCGTCACTTGTTGTTGAATCGACTTAAAGCCAGATCAACACATTGGCCGTACTTCTGTCTGAAACGGTTACATTTATCGTCTGCAAAGCTAAGTCCCGTGCTGCGGTATGTGGAGACACTAAAAGCACCATAGTAGAAAACAGATGAAGCTTCTAAGTTGATGTAATAGCCAGTAAGAAGTAGTACAATTCAAGTTCTAGGTATCGATTATTGACTTTTTACCCTTTTTTGGTGCCTTGGACATGAGCTAGGAACTTAAGATTTTGCATGAAAGGAGGACAAGCAGCTGCGTTGCACAGGAGAATGTGAAAAGTGTTCATATGTAGTAAAAGCCTGAGAAATTCGTCCGTTTTCGTCATTTGTTATCGAATCGACTTAAAGCCAGATCGTCACATTGGCCGCTCTTCTCTCTGAAACGGTTGTACTTATCGTCTGCAAAGCTATGTCGCATGCTGCGGTATGCGGAGACACTAAAAGCACCATAGTAGAACACAGATGAAGCTTCGAAGTTGATGTAATAGCCAGTAAGATGTATTACAATTCAAGTTATAGGTATCGATTATTGACTTTTTAACTGGCTTTGGTGCCTTGGACATGAGATAGGACCATAAGATACTGCTTGAAAGGAGAAGTAGCAGCCGCCTTACACGGGAGAATGTGAAAAGTGTTCATAAGTAGTAAAAACCTAAGAAATCGGTTCGTTTTCGTCATTTGTTGTCGAAGTGACTTAAAGCCAGATCGTCACATTGGCCGCTTTTCTCTCTGAATCGCTTGTACGTATCGTCTGCAAAGCTATGTCGCGTGCTGCGGTATGCCTATAAACTAAAAGCACCATAGTAGAACACAGATGAAGTTTCTAAGTTGATGTAATAGCCAGCAAAATATAGTACAATTCAAGTTTTAGGTACCGAATATTGACTTTTTAACTGGCTTTGGTGACTTGGACATGAGATAGGACCATAAGATACTGCTTGAAATATAACTAGCAGCCGCCTTGCACGGGAGAATGTGAAAAGTGTTCATATGTAGTAAAAACCTGAGAAATCCTTCCGTTTTGGTCATTTGTTATCGAATCGAGTTAAAGCCAGATCGTCACATTGGCCGCTCATCTGTCTGAAACGATTACATTTATCGTCTGCAAAGCTATGTCGCGTGCTGTGGTATGTGGAGACACTGAAAGCACCATAGTAGAACACAGATGAAGCATCTAAGTTGATGTAATAGCCAGTAAGAAGTAGTACAATTCAAGTTTTAGTTATCGATTATTGACTTTTTAACTGGCTTTGGTGCCTTGGACATGTGATAGGACCATAAGATACTGCTTGAAAGGAGGACTAGCAGCCGAATTGCACAGGAGAATGTGAAAAGTGTTCATATGTAGTATAAACATGACAAATCCGTCCGTTTTCGTAATTTGTTATCACATCGACTTAAAGCCAGATCGTCACATTGGCCGCTCATCTCTCTGAAACGGTTGTACTTATCGTCTGCAAAGCTATGTCGCGTGCTGCGGTATGCGGAGACACTAAAAGCACCATAGTAGAACACAGATGAAGCTTCTAAGTTGATGTAATAGCCAGTAAGAAGTAGTACAATTCAAGTTTTAGATATCGATTATTGACTTTTTAGCTGCTTTTGGTGAGTTGGACATGAGCTAGGACCTTAAGATTATGCATGAAAGGAGGACTAGCAGCCGAGTTGCACGGGAGAATGTGAAAAGTGTTCATATGTAGTAAAAATCTGAGAAATCTGTCCGTTTTCGTCATTTGTTACCAAATCGAATTAAAGCCAGATCGTCACATTGGACGCTCTTCTCTCTGAAACGGTTGTACTTATCGTCTGCAAAGATATGTCGCGTGCTGCGGTATGCGGAGACACTAACAGCACCATAGTAGAACACAGATGAAGCATCTAAGTTGCTGTAGTAGCCATTAAGAAGTAGAACAATTCAAGTTTTAGCTATCGATTATTGACTTTTTAACTGGTTTGCTGCCTTGGACATGAGCTAGGACATTAACACTTTGCATGAAAGGAGGACTAGCAGCCGAGTTGCACGGGAGAATGTGAAAATTGTCCATATGTAGTAAAAACCCGAGAAATCCTTCCGTTTTCGTCATTTGTTATCGAATCGTGTTAAAGCCAGATCGTACATTGGCCGCTCTTCTCTCTGAAACGGTTGTACTTACCGTCTGCAAAGCTATGTCGCGTGCTGCGGTATGCGGAGACACTAAAAGCACCATAGTAGAACACAGATGAAGCTTCTAAGTTGATGTAACAGCCATTAAGAAGTAGTACAATTCAAGTTTTAGTTATCGATTATTGACTTTTTAACTGGCTTTGGTGCCTTGGACATGAGATAGGACCATAAGATACTGCTTGAAAGGATAACTAGCAGCCGCCTTGCACGGGAGAATGTGAAAAGTGTTCATATGTAGTAAAAACCTGAGAAATCCTTCCGTTTTCGTCATTTGTTATCGAATCGTGTTAAAGCCAGATCGTCACATTGGCCGCTCTTCTCTCTGAAACTGTTGTACTTACCGTCTGCAAAGCTATGTCGCGTGCTGCGGTATGCGGAGACACTAAAAGCACCTTAGTAGAACACAGATGAAGCTTCTAAGTTGATGTAAAAGCCATTAAGAAGTAGTACAATTCAAGTTTTAGTTATCGATTATTGACTTTTTAACTGGCTTTGGTGCCTTGGACATGAGATAGGACCATAAGATACTGCTTGAAAGGAGGACTAGCAGCCGAGTTGCACATGAGAATGTGAAAAGTGTTCATATGTAGTAAAAACCTGACAAATCCGTCTGTGTTCGTAATTTGTTATCGAATCGACTTAAAGCCAGATCGTCACATTGGCCGCTCTTCTCTCTGAATCGGTTGTACTTATCGTCTGCAAAGCTATGTCGCGTGCTGCGGCATGCGGGGACACTAAAAGCACCATAGTAGAACACAGATGAAGCTTCTAAGTTGATGTAATAGCCAGTAAGAAGTAGTACAATTCAAGTTCTAGGTATCGATTATTGACTTTTTACCCTCCTTTGGTGCCTTGGATATGAGCTAGGAACTTAATATTTTGCATGAAAGGAGGACTAGCAGCCGCGTTACACGGGAGAATGTGAAAAGTGTTCATATGTAGTAAAAATCTGAGAAATCCGTCCGTTTTCGTCATTTGTTATCGAATCGACTTAAAGCCAGATCGTCACATTGGCCGCTCTTCTCTCTGAATCGGTTGTACTTATCGTCTGCAAAGCTATGTCGCGAGCTGCGGTATGCGGAGACACTAAAAGCACCATAGTTGATCAGAGATGAAGCTTTTAAATTGATGTAATAGCCAGTAAGAAGTAGTACAATTCCAGTTTTACGTATCGATTATTGCCTTTTTACCCTTCTTTGGTGCCTTGGACATGAGCTATAAACTTAAGATTTTGCATGAAAGGAGGACTAGCAGCCGCGTTGCACGGGAGAATGTGAACAGTGTTCATATGTAGTAAAAACCTTAGAAATCCGTCCGTTTTCGTCATTTGTTATCGAATCGACTTAAAGCCAGATCGTCACATTGTCCGCTCTTGTGTCTGAAACGATTACATTTATCGTCTGCAAAGCTATGTCGCGTGCTGCGGTATGCGGAGGCACTAAAAGCTCCATAATAGAACACAGATGAAGCATCTAAGTTGATGTAATAGCCAGTAAGAAGTAGTACAATTCAAGTTTTAGATATCGATTATTGACTTTTTAGCTAGCTTTGGTGCCTTGGACATGAGCTAAGACCTTAAGATTCTGCATTAAAGTAGGACTATCAGCCGAGTTGGACGGGAGAATGTGAAAAGTGTTCATATGTAGTAAAAATCTGAGAAATCCGTCCGTTTTCGTCATTTGTTAGTGAATCGACTTAAAGCCAATTCGTCACATTGGCCGCTCTTCTCTCTGAAACGGTTGTACTTATCGTCTGCAAAGCTATGTCGCGTGCAGCGGTAAGCGGAGACACTAAAAGCACCATAATAGAACACAGATGAAGCTTTTAAGTTGATGTAATAGCCAGTAAGAAGTAGTACAATTCAAGTTTTAGGTATCGATTATTGACTTTTTACCCTTCTTTGGTGCCTTCGACATGAGCTAGGAACTTAAGATTTTGCATGAAAGGAGGGCTGGCAGTCACGTTGCAAGGGAGAATGTGAAAAGTGTTCATATGTAGTAAAAACCTGAGAAATCCGTCCGTTTTCGTCATTTGTTATCGAATCTACTTAAAGCCAGATCGTCACATTGGCCCCTCTTCTCTCTGAAACGGTTATACTTATCGTCTGCAAAGCTATGTCGCGTGCTGCGGTATGCGGAGACACTAAAAGCACCATAGTAGAACACAGATGAAGCATCTAAGTTTATGTAATAGGCAGTAAGAAGTAGTACAATTCAAGTTTTAGATATCGATTATCGACTTTTTAGCTGGCTTTGGTGCCTTGGACATGAGCTAGTACCTTAAGATTCTGCGTGAAAGGAGGACTATCAGCCGAGTTGCACGGGAGAATGTGAAAATTGTTCATATGTAGTAAAAATCTGAGAAATCCGTCCGTTTTCGTCATTTGTTACCAAATCGAATTAAAGCCAGATCGTCACATTGGACGCTCTTCTCTCTGAAACGGTTGTACTTATCGTCAGCAAAGATATGTCGCGTGCTGCGGTATGCGGAGACACTAACAGCACCATAGTAGAACACAGATGAAGCATCTAAGTTGCTGTAGTAGCCAGTAAGAAGTAGTACAATTCAAGTTTTAGGTATCGATTATTGATTTTTTAGCTGGCTTTGGTGCCTTGGATATCAGCTAGGACCTTAAGATTATGCATGAAAGGAGGACTAGCAGCCGAGTTGCACGGGATAATGTGAAAAGTGTTCATACGTAGTAAAAACCTGAGAAATCCGTCCGTTTTCGTCATTTGTTAGTGAATCGACTTAAAGCCAATTCGTCACGTTGGCCGCTCTTCTCTCTGAAACGGTTGTACTTGTCGTCTGCAAAGCTATGTCGCGTGCAGCGGTAAGCGGAGACTCTAAAAGCACCATAATAGAACACAGATGAAGCTTTTAAGTTGATGTAATAGCCAGTAAGAAGTAGTACAATTCAAGTTTTAGGTATCGATTATTGACTTTTTACCCTTCTTTGGTGCCTTCGACATGAGCTAGGAACTTAAGATTTTGCATGAAAGGAGGACTGGCAGTCACGTTGCAAGGGAGAATGTGAAAAGTGTTCATATGTAGTAAAAACCTGAGAAATCCGTCCGTTTTCGTCATTTGTTGTCGAATCTACTTAAAGCCAGATCGTCACATTGGCCCCTCTTCTCTCTGAAACGGTTATACTTATCGTCTGCAAAGCTATGTCGCGTGCTGCGGTATGCGGAGACACTAAAAGCACCATAGTAGAACACAGATGAAGCATCTAAGTTTATGTAATAGGCAGTAAGAAGTAGTACAATTCAAGTTTTAGATATCGATTATCGACTTTTTAGCTGGCTTTGGTGCCTTGGACATGAGCTAGTACCTTAAGATTCTGCGTGAAAGGAGGACTATCAGCCGAGTTGCACGCGAGAATGTGAAAAGTGTTCATATGTAGTAAAAACATGAGAAATCCGTCCGTTTTCGTCATTTGTTAGTGAATCGACTTAAAGCGATTTCGTCACATTGGCCGCTCTTCTCTCGGTAACGGTTGTACTTATCGTCTGCAAAGCTATGTCGCGTGCTGCGGTATGCGGAGACACTAAAAGCACCATAGTAGAACACAGATGAAGCTTCTAAATTGATGTAATAGCCAGTAAGAAGTATTACAAATCAAGTTTTAGGTATCGATTATTGACTTTTTAGCTGGCTTTGGTGCCTTGAACATGAGCTAGGACCTTAAGATTCTGCATGAAAGGAGGACTAGCAGCCGAGTTGCACGGGATAATGTGAAAAGTGTTCATACGTAGTAAAAACCTGAGAAATCCGTCCGTTTTCGTCATTTGTTATCGAATCGACTTAAAGCCAGATCGTCACATTGGCCGCTCTTCTCTCTGAAACGGTTGTACGTATCGTCTGCAAAGCAATGTCTCGTGCTGCGGCATGCGGAGACACTAAAAGCACCATAGTAGAACACAGATGAAGCTTCTGAGTTCATGTAATAGCCATTAAGAAGTAGAACAATTCAAGTTTTAGTTATCGATTATTGACTTTTTAACTGGTTTGGTTCCTTGGACATGAGCTAGGACATTAACACTTTGCATGAAAGGACTAGCAGCCGAGTTGCACGGGAGAATGTGAAAATTGTCCATATGTAGTAAAAACCCGAGAAATCCGTCCGTTTTCGTCATTTGTTATCGAATCGACTTAAAGCCAGATCGTCACTTTGGCCGCTCTTCTCTCTGAAACGGTTGTACTTATCGTCTGAAAAGCTATGTCGCGTGCTGCGGTATGCGGGGACACTAAAAGCACCATAGTAGATCACAGACGAAGCTTCGAAGTTGATGTAATAGCCAGTAAGATGTATTACAATTCAAGTTATAGGTATCGATTATTGACTTTTTAACTGGCTTTGGTGCCTTGGACATGAGATAGGACCATAAGATACTGCTTGACAGGATAACTAGCAGCCGCCTTGCACGGGAGAATGTGAAAAGTGTTCATATGTAGTAAAAACCTGAGAAATCCTTCCGTTTTCGTCATTTGTTATCGAATCGACTTAAAGCCAGTTCGTCACATTGGCCGCTCTTCTCTCTGAAACGGTTGTACTTATCGTCTGCAAAGCTATGTCGCGTGCAGCGGTAAGCGGAGACACTAAAAGCACCATAATAGAACACAGATGAAGCTTCTAAGTTGATGTAATAGCCAGTAAGAAGTAGTACAATTCAAGTTTTAGGTATCGATTATTGACTATTTACCCTTCTTTGGTGCCTTCGACATGAGCTAGGAACTTAAGATTTTGCATGAAAGGAGGACTGGCAGTCACGTTGCAAGGGAGAATGTGAAAAGTGTTCATATGTAGTAAAAACCTGAGAAATCCGTCCGTTTTCGTCATTTCTTATCGAATCGACTTAAAGCCAGATCGTCACATTGGCCGCTCATCTGTCTGAAACGGTTACATTTATCGTCTGCAAAGCTATGTCGCGTGCTGCGGTATGCGGAGACACTAAAAGCACCATAGTAGAACACAGATGAAGCATCTGAGTTGATGTAATAGCCAGTAAGAAGTAGTAAAATTCAAGTTTTAGTTATCGATTATTGACTTTTTAGCTGGCTTTGTTGCCTTGGACATGAGCTAGGACCTTAAGATTCTGTGTGAATGGAGGACTTCCGGCCGAGTTGCACGCGAGAATGTGAAAAGTGTTAATATGTAGTAAAAACCTGAGAAATCCGTCCGTTTTCGTCATTTGTTATCGAATCTAATTAAAGCCAGATCGTCACATTGGCCGCTCTTATCTCTGAAACGGTTGTACTTACCGTCTGCAAAGCTATGTCGCGTGCTGCGGTATGCGGAGACACTAAAAGCACCATAGTAGAACACAGATGAAGTTTCTAAGTTGATGTAATAGCCAGTAAGAAGTATTACAAATCAAGTTTTAGGTATCGATTATTGACTTTTTAGCTGGCTTTGGTGCCTTGAACATAAGCTAGGACCTTAAGATTCTGCATGAAAGGAGGACTAGCAGCCGAGTTGCACGGGAAAATGTGAAAAGTGTTCATATATAGTAAAACCTGTGAAATCCGTTCTGTTTAGTCATTTGTTATCGAATCGTCTTAAAGCTAGATAGTCACATTGGCCGCTCTTCTCTCTGAAACGGTTGTACTTACCATCTGCAAAGCTATGTCGCGTGCTGCGGTATGCGGAGACACTAAAAGCACCATAGTAGAACACAGATGAAGCTTCTAAGTTGATGTAATAGCCAGTAAGAAGTAGTACAATTCAAGTTTTATGTATCGATTATTGACTTTTTACCCTTCTTTGGTGCCTTGGACATGAGCTAGGAACTTAAGATTTTGCATGCAAGAAGGACTAGCAGCCGCGTTGCACGGGAGAATGTGAAAATTGTTCATATGTAATGAAAACCTGAGAAATCCGTTCATTTTCGTCATTTGTTATCGAATCGACTTAAAGCCAGATCGTCACATTGGCCGTTCTTCTATCTGAAACGGTTACATTTATCGCCTGCAAAGCTATGTCGTGTGCTGCGGTATGCGGAGACACTAAAAGCACTATAGTAGAACACAGATGAAGCTTCTAAGTTGATGTAATAGCCAGTAAGATGTATTACATATCAAGTTTTAGGTATAGATTATTGACTTTTTAGCTGTCTTTGGCGCTTTGGACATGAGCTAGGACCCTAAGATTCTGCATGAAATTAGGTCTATCATCCGAGTTGCACGGGAGAATGTGAAATGTGTTCATATGTAGTAAAAACCTGAGAAATCCGTCCGTTTTCGTCATTTGTTATCGAATCGACTTAAAGCCAGATCGTCACATTGGCCCCTCTTCTCTCTGAAACGGTTATACTTATCGTCTGCAAACCAATGTCGCGTGCAGCGGTATGAGAAGAGACTAAAAGCACCATAGTAGATGACAAATGAAGCTTCTAAGTTAATGTAATAGCCAGTAAGAAGTAGTTCAATTCTAGATATCGATTATTGACTTTTTAGCTGGATTTTGTGCCTTGGACATGAGCTAGGACCTTTAGATTTTGCATGAAAGGAGGACTAGCAGCCGCGTTGCACGGGAGAATGTGAAAAGTGTTCATATGTAGTACAAACCTGAGAAATCCGTCCCTTTTCGTCTTTTGTTATCGAATCGACTTAAAGCCAGATCGTCACATTGGCCGCACTTCTGTCTGAAACGGTTACATTTATCGTCTGCAAAGCTATGTCGCGTGCTGCGGTATGCGGAGACACTAAAAGCACCATAGTAGAACACAGATGAAGCTTGTAAGTTGATGTAATAGCCAGTGAGAAGTAGTACAACTCAAGTTTTAGATATCGATTACTGATTTTTTAGCTGGCTTTGGTGCCTTGGACATGAGCTAGGACCTTAAGATTCTGCATGAAAGGAGGACTAGCAGCCGAGTTCCAAGGGAGAATGTGAAGAGTGTTCATATGTAGTAAAAACCTGAGAAATCCGTCCGGTTTCGTCATTTGTTATCGCATCGACTTAAAGCCATATCGTCACATTGGCCGCTCTTCTCTCTGAAACGGTTGTACTTATCTTCTTTAAAGCTATGTCGCGTGCTGCGGTATGCGGAGACACTAAAAGCACCATAGTAGAACACAGATGAAGCTTCTAAGTTGATGTTATAGCCTGTAAAAAGTAGTACAATGCAAGATTTAGGTATCGATTATTGACTTGTTATCCTTCTTTGGTGCCTTGGACATGAGCTAAGAACTTAAGATTTTGCATGAAAGGAGGACTAGCAGCCGCGTTGCACGGGAGACTGTGAAAAGTTTTCATATGTAGTAAAAAGTAAAAACCTGAGAAATCCGTCCGTTTTCGTCATTTGTTATCGAATCGACTTAAAGCCAGATCGACACACTGGCCGCTCTTCTCTCTGAAACGGTTGTACTTATCGTCTGCAAAGCAATGTCGCGTGCTGCGGTATGCGGAGACGCTAAAAGCACCATAGTAGAACACAGATGAAGAATCTAAGTTGATGTAATAGCCTGTAAAAAGTAGTACAATGCTAGTTTTAGGTATCGATTATTGACATTTTACCATTCTTTGCTGCCTTGGACATGAGCTATGAACTTAAGATTTTGCATGAAAGCGGGACTAGCAGCCGCGTTGCATGGGAGAATGTGAAAAGTGTTTATATGTAATAAAAACCTGAGATATCCGTCCGTTTTCGTCAATTGTTATCGAATCGACTTAAAGCCAGATCGTCACATTGGCCGCTCTTCTCTCTGAAACGGTTACATTTATCGTCTGCAAAGCTATGTCGCGTGCTGCGGTATGCGGAGACACTAAAAGCACCATAGTAGAACACAGGTGAAGCTTCTAAGTTGATGTAATAGCCAGTAAGAAGTAGTACAATTCAAGTTTTAGGGATCGATTATTGACTTTTTACCCTTCTTTGGTGCCTTTGACATGAGCTAAGAACTTAAGATTTTGCATGAAAGGAGGACTAGCAGCCGCGTGGCACGGGAGAATGTGAAAAGTGTTCATATGTAGTAAAAACCTGAGAAATCCGCCGGTTTTCGTCATTTGTTATCGAATCGACTTAAAGCCAGATCAACAAATTGGCCGCACTTCTGTCTGAAACGGTTACATTTATCGTCTGCAAAGCTATGTCGCTTGCTGCGGTATGCGGAGACACTAACAGAACCATAGTAGAACACAGATGAAGCTTCTAAGTTGATGTAATAGCCAGTAAGAAGTTGTACAATTGAAGTTTTAGGTGTCGATTATTGACTTTTTACCCTTCTTCGGTGCCTTGTACATGGGCTAGGACCATAAGATTTTTCATGAATGGAGGACTAGCAGCCTAGTTGCACGGGAGGATGTGAAAAGCGTTCATATGAAGTAAAAACCTGACAAATCCGTCCATTTTCGTCATTTGTTATCGAATCGACTTAAAGCCAGATCGTCACATTGGCCGCTCTTCTTTCTGAAACGGTTGTACTTCTCATCTGCAAAGCTATGTCGTGTGCTGCGGTATGCGTAGACACTAAAAGCACCAAAGTAGAACACAGACGAAACTTCTAAGTTGATGTAATTGCTAGTAAAAGGTAGTACAATTCAAGTTTTACGTATCGATTATTGAGTTTTTAGCTGGCTTTGGTGCCTTGGATGAGAGCTAGGACCTTAACATTTTGCATGAAAGGGGGACTAGCAGCCGAGCTGCACGGGAGAATGTGAAAAGTGTTCATATGTAGTAAAAACCTGAGAAATCCGTCCGTTTTCGTCATTTGTTATCGAATCGACTTAAAGCCAGATCGTCACATTGGACGCCCTCCTCTCTGAAACGGTTGTAGTTATCGTCTGCAAAGTTATGTCGCGTGCTGCTGTATGCAGAGACACTAAAAGCACCATAGGAGAACACAGATGAAGCTTCTAAGTTGATGTAGTAGCTAGTAAAAGGTAGTACAATTCCAGTCTTACTTATCGATTATTGAGTTTTTAGCTGGCTTTGGTGCCTTGGACGAGAGCTAGGACCTTAACATTTAGCATGAAAGTTGGACTAGCAGCCGAGTTGCACGGGAGAATGTGAAAAGTGTTCATATGTAGTAAAAACCTTAGAAACACGACCGTTTTCGTCACTTGTTGCCGAATCGACTTAAAGCCAGATCGTCACATTGGCCGCTCTTCTGTCTGAAACGGTTCCATTTATCGTCTGCAAAGCTATGTCGCGTGCTGCGGAATGCGGAGACACTAAAATCACCACAGTAGAACACAGGTGAAGCTTCTAAGTTGATGTAATAGCCAGTAAGAAGTAGTACAATTGTTGTTTTAGGTATCGATTATTGACTTTTTACCCTTCTTTGGTCCTTGGACAGGAGCCAGGAACTTAAGATTTTGCATGAAAGGAGGACTAGCAGCCGCGTTGCACGGGAGAATGTGAAAAGTGTTCATATGTAGTAAAAACCTGAGAAATCCGTCCGTTATCGTCATTTGTTATCGAATCGACTTAAAGCCAGATCGTCACATTGGCCGCTCTTCTCTCTGAAACGGTTGTACTTATCGTCTGCAAAGCTATGTCGCGTGCTGCGGTATGCGGAGACACTAAAAGCACCATAGTAGAACACAGATGAAGCTTCTAAGCTTATGTAATAACCAGTAAGAAATATTAAAATACAAGTTTTAGGTATCGATTATTGACTTTTTACCCTTCTTTGGTGCCTTGGACATGAGCTAAGAACTTAAGATTTTGCATGAAAGGAGGAGTAGCAGCCGCGTGGCACGGGAGAATGTGAAAAGTGTTCATATGTAGTAAAAACCTGAGATGTCCGCCGGTTTTCGTCATTTGTTATCGAATCGACTTAAAGCCAGATCAACACATTGGCCGCACTTCTGTCTGAAACGGTTACATTTATCGTCTGCAAAGCTATGTCGCGTGCTGCGGTATGCGGAGACACTAAAAGAACCATAGTAGAACACAGGTGAAGCTTCTAAGTTGATGCAATAGCCAGTAAGAAGTAG
This sequence comes from Schistocerca gregaria, assembly GCF_023897955.1. NCBI lineage: Eukaryota > Metazoa > Arthropoda > Insecta > Orthoptera > Acrididae > Schistocerca > Schistocerca gregaria. Next base: position 495,266 of record NW_026061822.1, read on the forward strand.
TACAATTCAAGTTTTAGTTATCGATTATTAACTTTTTACCTGGCTTTGGTGCCTTGGACATGAGCTAGGACATTAACACTTTGCATGAAAGGAGGACTAGCAGCCGAGTTGCACGGGAGGATGTGAAAAGCGTTCATATGAAGTAAAAACCTGACAAATCCGTCCGTTTTCGTCATTTGTTATCGAATCGACTTAAAGCCAGATCGTCACATTGGCCGCTCTTCTTTCTGAAACGGTTGTACTTCTCGTCTGCAAAGCTATGTCGTGTGCTGCGGTATGCGTAGACACTAAAAGCACCAAAGTAGAACACAGACGAAACTTCTAAGTTTGTGTAATAGCCAGTAAGAAGTAGTACAATTCAAGTTTTAGGTATCGATTATTGACATTTTACCCTTCTTTGGTGCCTTGGACATGAGCTAGGTACTAAAGATTTTGCATGAAAGGAGGACTAGCAGCCGAGTTGCACGGGAAAATGGGAAAAGTGTTCATATGTAGTAAAAACGTGAGAAATCCGTCCGTTTTCGTCATTTGTTATCGAATCGACTTAAAGCCAGATCGTCACATTGGCCGCTCTTCTCTCTGAAACGGTTGTACTTATCGTCTGCAAAGCTATGTCGCGTGCTGCGGTATGCGGAGACACTAAAAGCACCATAGTTGAACACAGATGAAGCTCCTAAGTTGATGTAATAGCAGGTAAGAAGTATTACAATTCAAGTTTGAGGTATCGATTATTGACTTTTTAGCTGGCTTTGGTGCCTTGGACATGAGCTAGGAACTTAAGATTTTGCACGAAAGGAGGACTGGCAGCCGCGTTGCGCGGGAGAATGTGAAAAGTGTTCATATGTAGTAAAAACCTGAGAAATTTGTCCGTTTTCGTCATTTGTTATCGAATCGACTTAAAGCCAGATCGTCACATTGGCCGCTCTTCTCTCTGAAATGGTTGTACTTAACGTCTGCAAAGCTATGTCGCGTGCTGCGGTATGCGGAGACACTAAAAGAACCATACCAGAACACAGATGAAGCTTCTATGTTGATGTTATAGGCAGTAAGAAGTACTACAATTCAAGTTTTAGGTATCGATTATTGACTTTTTAGCTGGCTTTGGTGCCTTGGACATGAGGTAGGACCTTAAGATTCTGCATGAAAGGAGGACTAGCAGCTGCGTTGCATGGGAGAATGTGAAAAGTGTTCATATGTAGTAAAAACCTGAGAAATCCGTCCGTTTTCGTCATTTGTTATCGAATCGACTTAAAGCCAGATCGTCACATTGGCCGCTCTTCTCTCTGAAACGGTTGTACTTATCGTCTGCAAAGCTATGTCGCGTGCTGCGGTATGCGGTGACACTAAAAGCACCATAGTACAACACAGATGAAGCTTCTAAGCTGATATAATAACCAGTAAGAAATATTAAAATTCAAGTTTTAGGTATCGATAATTGATTTTTTACCCTTCATTGGTGCCTTGGACATGAGCTACGAACATAAGGTTTTGCATGGAAGGAGGACTAGCAGCCGCATTGCATGGGAGAATGTGAAAAGTGTTCATATGTAGTAAAAACCTGAGAAATCCGTCAGTTTTCGTCATTTGTTATCGTATCTACTTAAAGCCAGATCGTAACATTGCGCGTTCTTCTGTCTGAAACGGTTACATTTATCGTCTGCAAAGCTATGTCGCGTGCTGCGGTATGCGGAGACACTAAAAGCACCATAGTAGAACACAGGTGAAGCTTCTGAGTTGATGTAATAGCCAGTAAGAAGTAGTACAATTCAAGTTTTAGGGATCGATTATTGACTTTTTACCCTTCTTTGGTGCCTTGGACTTGAGCTAGGAACTTAAGATTTTGCATGAAAGGAGGACTAGCAGCCGCGCTGCACCTGAGAATGTGAAAAGTATTCATATGTAGTAAAAACCTGATAAATCCGTCCGTTTTCGTCATTTGTTATCGAATCGACTTAAAGTCAGATCGTCACATTAGGCGCTCGTCTGTCTGAAACGGTTACATTTATCGTCTGCAAAGCTATGTCGCGTGCTGCGGTATGCGGAGACACTAAAAGCACCATAGTAGAACACAGATGAAGATTCTAAGTTGATGTAATAGCCAGTAAGAAGTAGTACAATTCAAGTTTTAGGTACCGATTATTGACTTTTTACCCTTCTTTGGTGCCTTGGAGTTGAGCTAGGAAATTAAGATTTTGCATGAAACGAGGACTAGCAGCCGCGTTGCACGGGAGAATGTGAAAAGTATTCATATGTAGTGAAAACCTGAGAAATCCGTCCGTTTTCGTCATTTGTTATCAAATCGACTTAAAGCCAGATCGTCACATTGGCCGCCCTCCTCTCTGAAACGGTTGTACTTATCGTCTGCAAAGTTACGTCGCGTGCTGCTGTATGGAGAGACACTAAAAGCACCATAGTAGAACACAGATGAAGCTTCTAAGTTGATGTAATAGCCAGTAAGAAGTAGTACAATTCAAGTTTTTTGTATCGAATATTGACTTTTTACCTTTCTTTGGTGCCTTGGACTTGAGCTAGGAACTTAAGATTTTGCATGAAAGGAGGACTAGCAGCTGCGTTGCACGGGAGAATGTGAAAAGTGCTCATATGTAGCAAAAACCTGAGAAATCCGTCCGTTTTCGTCATTTGTTATCGAATCTACTTAAAGCCAGATCGTCACATTGGACGCTCTTCTGTCTGAAACGATTACATTTATCGTCTGCAAAGCTATGTCGCGTGCTGCGGTATGCGGAGACACTAAAAGCACCATAGTAGATCACAGATGAAGCTTCTAAGTTGATGTAATAGCTAGTAAAAGGTAGTACAATTCAAGTTTTACTTATCGATTATTGAGTTTTTAGCTGGCTTTGGTGCCTTGGACATGAGCTAGGACCTTAACATTTTGCATGAAAGGGGGACTAGCAGCCGAGTTGCACGGGAGAATGAGAAAAGTGTTCATATGTAGTAAAAACCTTAGAAACCCGTCCGTTTTCGTCACTTGTTGTCGAATCGACTTAAAGCCAGATCGTCACATTGGCCGCTCTTCTGTCTGAAACGGTTCCATTTACCGTCTGCAAAGCTATGTCGCGTGCTGCGGTATGCGGAGACACTAAAAGCACCATAGTAGAACAAAGTTGAACATTCTAAGTTCATGTAATAGCCAGTAAGAAGTAGTACAATTCAGGTTTTAGGGATCGATTATTGACTTTTTACCCTTCTTTGGTGACTTGGACATGAGCTAAGAACTTAAGTTTTTGCATGAAAGGAGGACTAGCAGCCGCGTGGCACGGGAGAATGTGAAAAGTATTCATATGTAGTGAAAACCTGAGAAATCCGTCCGTTTTCGTCATTTATTATCAAATCGACTTAAAGCCAGATCGTCACATTGGACGCCCTCCTCTCTGAAACGGTTGTACTTATCGTCTGCAAAGTTATGTCGCGTGCTGCTGTATGCAGAGACACTAAAAGCACCATAGTAGAACACAGATGAAGCTTCTAAGTTGATGTAATAGCCAGTACGAAGTAGTACAATTCAAGTTTTGAGTATAGAATATTGACTTTTTACCTTTCTTTGGTGCCTTGGACTTGAGCTAGGAACTTAAGATTTTGCATGAAAGGAGGACTAGCAGCTGCGTTGTACGGGAGAATGTGAAAAGTGTTCATTTGTAGCAAAAACCTGAGAAATCCGTCCGTTTTCGTCATTTGTTATCGAATCGACTTAAAGCCAGATCGTCACATTGGCCGCTCTTCTGTCTGAAACGATTACATTTATCGTCTGCAAAGCTATGTCGCATGCTGCGGTATGCGGAGACACTAAAAGCACCATAGTAGATCACAGATGAAGTTTTTATGTTGATGTAATAGCTAGTAAAAGGTAGTTCAATTCAAGTTTTACTTATCGATTATTGAGTTTTTAGCTGGCTTTGGTGCCTTGGACATGAGCTAGGACCTTAACATTTTGCATGAAAGGGGGACTAGCAGCCGAGTTGCACGGGAGAATGAGAAAAGTGTTCATATGTAGTAAAAACCTTAGAAACCCGTCCGTTTTCGTCACTTGTTGTGGAATCGACTTAAAGCCAGATCGTCACATTGGCCGCTCTTCTGTCTGAAACGGTTCCATTTACCGTCTGCAAGGCTATGTCGCGTGCTGCGGTATGCGGAGACACTAAAAGCACCATAGTAGAACAAAGTTGAACATTCTAAGTTCATGTAATAGCCTGTAAGAAGTAGTACAATTCAGGTTTTAGGGATCGATTATTGACTTTTACCCTTCTTTGGTGCCTTGGACTTGAGCTAGGATCTTAAGATTTTGCATGAAAGGAGGACTAGCAGTCGCGTTGCACGGGAGAATGTGAAAAGTATTCATATGTAGTGAAAACCTGAGAAATCCGTCCGTTTTCGTCATTTGTCATCGAATCGACTTCAAGCCAAATCGTCACATTGGCCGCACCTCTGTCTGAAACGGCTACATTTATCGTCTGCAAAGTTATGTCGCGTGCTGCTGTATGCAGAGACACTAAAAGCACCATAGTAGAACACAGATGAAGCTTCTAAGTTGATGTAATAGGCAGTAAGAAGTAGTACAATTCAAGTTTTGAGTATCGATTATTGACTTTTTACCTTTCTTTGGTGCCTTGGACTTGAGCTAGGAACTTAAGATTTTGCATGAAAGGAGGACTAGCAGCTGCGTTGCACGGGAGGATGAGAAAAGTGTTCATATGTAGCAAAAACCTGAGAAATCCGTCCGTTTTCGTCATTTGTTATCGAATCGACTTAAAGCCAGATCAACACATTGGCCGCACTTCTGTCTGAAACGGTTACAATTATCGTTTGCAAAGCTATGTCGCGTGCTGCGGTATGCGGATACACTAAAAGAACCATAGTAGAACACAGATGAAGCTTCTAAGTTGATGTAATAGCCAGTAAGAAGTAGTACAATTCAAGTTTTAGGTATCGATTATTGACTTTTTACCCTTCTTTGGTGCCTTGCATATGAGCTAGGAACTTAAGATTTTGCATGAAGGGAGCACTAGCAGCCGAGTTGCACGGGAGAATGTGAAAAGTGTTCATATGTAGTAAAAACCTGAGAAACCCGTCCGTTTTCGTCACTTGTTATCGAATCGACTTAAAGCCAGATCGTCACATTGGCCGCTCTTCTTTCTGAAACGGTTACATTTATCGTCTGCAAAGCTATGTCGCGTGCTGCGGTATGCGGAGACACTAAATGCACCATAGTAGAACACAGATGAAGCTTCTAAAATGATGTAATAGACAGTAAGAAGTAGTACAATTCAAAATATGGGTATCGATTATTGACTTTATACCGTTCTTTGGTGCCTTGGACATGAGCTAGGAACATAAGATTTTGCATGAAAGGAGGACAAGCAGCCGCGTTGCACGGGAGAATGTGAAAAGTATTCATATGTAGTAAAAACCTTAGAAGCCCCTTCGTTTTCGTCACTTGTTGTCGAATCGACTTAAAGCCAGATCAACACATTGGTCACACTTCTTTCTGAAACGGTTACATTTATCGTCTGCGAAGCTATGTCGCGTGCTGCGGTATGCGGAGACACTAAGAGAACGATAGTAGAACACAGATGAAGCTTGTAAGTTGATGTAATAGCCAGTTAGATATAGTACAACTCAAGTATTAAATATCGATTATTGACTTTTTTGCTGGCTTTGGTGCCTTGGACATGAGCTAGGACATTACCACTTTGCATGAAAGGAGGACTAGCAGCCGAGTTGCACGGGAGAGTGTGAAAAGTGTTCATCTGTAGCAAAAACCTGAGAAATCCGCCGGTTTTCGTCATTTGTTATCGAATCGACTTAAAGCCTGATCAACACATTGGCCGCACTTCTGTCTGAAACGGTTACATTTATCGTCTGCAAAGCTATGTCGCGTGCTGCGGTATGCGGAGACACTAAAAGAACCATAGTAGAACACAGATGAAGCTTCTAAGTTGATGTAATAGCCAGTAAGAAGTAGTACAATTCAAGTTTTAGGTATCGATTGTTGACTTTTTACCCTTCTTTGGTGCCTTGGACATGAGCTAGGACATTAACACTTTGCATGAAAGGAGGACTAGCAGCCGAGTTGCACGGGAGGATGTGAAAAGCGTTCATATGTAGTAAAAACCTGACAAATCCGTCCTTTTTCGTCATTTGTTATCGAATCTACTTAAAGCCAGATCGTCACATTTGCCGCTCTTCTTTCTGAAACGGTTGTACTTCTCGTCCGCAAAGCTATGTCGTGTGCTCCGGTATGCGTAGACACTAAAAGCACCAAAGTAGAACACAGACGAAACTTCTAAGTTTGTGTAATAGCCGGTAAGAAGTATACAATTCAAGTTTTAGGTATCGATTATTAACTTTTTGCCCTTCTTTGGTGCCTTGGACATGAGCTAGGAACTTAAGATTTTGCATGAAAGGAGGACTAGCAGCCGATTTGCACGGAAAAATGTGAAAAGTGTTCATATGTAGTAAAAACCTGAGAAATCCGTCCGTTTTCGTCATTTGTTATCGAATCGACTTCAAGCCAGATCAACCCATTGGCCGCACTTCTGCCTGAAACGGTTACATTTATCGTCTGCAAAGCTATGTCGCGTGCTGCGGTATGCGGAGACACTAAAAGCACCATAGTAGAACACAGATATAACATCTAAGTTGATGTAATAGCCAGTAATAAGTAGTACAATTCAAGTTTTAATTATCGATTATTGACTTTTTACCCTTCTTTGGTCCCTTGGACAGGAGCTAGGAACTTAAGATTTTGCATGAAAGGAGGACTAGCAGCCGCGTTGCACGGGAGAATGTGAAAAGTGTTCATATGTAGTAAAAACCTGAGAAATCCGTCCGTTTTCGTCATTTGTTATCGAATCGACTTAAAGCCAGATCGTCACATTGGCCGCTCTTCTTTCTGAAACGGTTGTACTTCTCGTCTGCAAAGCTATGTCGTGTGCTGCGGTATGCGTAGACACTAAAAGCACCAAAGTAGAACACAGATATAACATCTAAGTTGATGTAATAGCCAGTAATAAGTAGTACAATTCAAGTTTTAATTATCGATTATTGACTTTTTACCCTTCTTTGGTCCCTTGGACAGGAGCTAGGAACTTAAGATTTTGCATGAAAGGAGGACTAGCAGCCGCGTTGCACGGGAGAATGTGAAAAGTGTTCATATGTAGTAAAAACCTGAGAAATCCGTCCGTTTTCGTCATTTGTTATCGAATCGACTTAAAGCCAGATCGTCACATTGGCCGCTCTTCTTTCTGAAACGGTTGTACTTATCGTCTGCAAAGCTATGTCGTGTGCTGCGGTATGCGTAGACACTAAAAGCACCAAAGTAGAACACAGATATAACATCTAAGTTGATGTAATAGCCAGCAAGAAGTATTACAATTCAAGTTTTAGGTATCGAATATTTTTTTAGCTGGCTTTGGTGCCTTGGACAAGAGCTAGGACCTTAAGATTCTGCATGAAACGAGGACTGGCAGCCGTGTTGCATGGTAGAATGTGAAAAGTAATCATATCTAGTAAAAACCTGAGAAATCCGTCCGTTTTCGTCATTTGTTATCGAATCGTCTTAAAGCCAGATCGTCACATTGGGCGCTCTTCTGTCTGAAACGGTTACATTTATCGTCTGCAAAGCTATGTCGCGTGCTGCGGTATGCGGAGACACTAAAAGCACCATAGTAGAACACAGATGAAGCTTCTAAGTTGATGTAATAGCCAGTAAGAAGCAGGACAATTCAAGTTTTAGGTACCGATTATTGACTGTTTACCCTTCTTTGGTGCCTTGGACATGAGCTAGAAACTTACGTCTTTGCATGAAAGGAGGACAAGCAGCCGCGTTGCACGTGAAAATGTGAAAAGTGTTCATATGTAGCAAAAACCTGAGAAATCCGTCCGTTTTCGTCATTTGTTATCGAATCGACTTAAAGCAGATCGCCACATTGGCCGCTCTTCTGTCTGAAATGGTTACATTTATCGTCTGCAAAGCTATGTCGCGTGCTGCGGTATGCGGAGACACTAAAAACACCATAGTAGAACACAGATGAAGCTTCTAAGTTGATGTAATAGCTAGTAAAAGGTAGTACAATTCAAGTTTTACTTATCGATTATTGAGTTTTTAGCTGGCTTTGGTCCTTGGACATGAGCTAGGACCTTAACATTTTGCATGAAAGGGGGACTAGCAGCCGAGTTGCACGGGAGAATGTGAAAAGTGTTCATATGTAGTAAAAACCTGAGAAATCCGCCGGTTTCCGTCATTTGTTATCGAATCGACTTAAAGCCAGATCAACACATTGGCCGCACTTCTGTCTGAAACGGTTACATATATCGTCTGCAAAGCTATGTCGCGTGCTGCGGTATGCGGAGACACTAAAAGCACCATAGTAGAACACAGATGAAGCTTCTAAGTTGATGTAATAGCCAGTAAGCAGTAGTACAATTCAAGTTTTAGGTATCGATTATTTTTTTTTACCCTTCTTTGGTGCCTTGGACATGAGCTAGGAACTTAAGATTTTGCATTAAATGAGGACTAGCAGCCGAGTTGCATGGGAGAATGTGAAAAGTGTTCATATGTAGTAAAAACCTGAGAAATCCGTCCGTTTTCGTCATTTGTTATCGAATCGACTTAAAGCCAGATCGTCACATTGGCCGCTCTTCTTTCTGAAACGGTTGTACTTCTCGTCTGCAAAGCTATGTCGTGTGCTGCGGTATGCGTAGACACTAAAAGCACCAAAGTAGAACACAGATATAACATCTAAGTTGATGTAATAGCCAGTAATAAGTAGTACAATTCAAGTTTTAATTATCGATTATTGACTTTTTACCCTTCTTTGGTCCCTTGGACAGGTGCTAGGAACTTAAGATTTTGCATGAAAGGAGGACTAGCAGCCGCGTTGCACGGGAGAATGTGAAAAGTGTTCATATGTAGTAAAAACCTGAGAAATCCGTCCGTTTTCGTCATTTGTTATCGAATCGACTTAAAGCCAGATCGTCACATTGGCCGCTCTTCTTTCTGAAACGGTTGTACTTATCGTCTGCAAAGAAATGTCGCGTGCTGCGGTATGCGGAGACACTAAACGCACCATAGTAGAACACAGATATAACATGTAAGTTGATGAAATAGCCAGTAATAAGTAGTACAATTCAAGTTTTAGGTATCGTTTATTGACTTTTTGGCTGGCTTTGGTGCCTTGGACATGAGCTAGGACCTTAAGATTCTGCATGAAAGGAGGACTAGCAGCCGCGTTACACGGAAGAATGTGAAAAGTGTTCATATGTAGTAAAAACCTGAGAAATCTGTCCGTTTTCGTCATTTGTTATCGAATCGACTTAAAGCCAGATCGTCACATTTTCCGCTGTTCTCTCTGAAACGGTTGTACTTATCGTCTGCAAAGCTATGTCGCGTGCTGCGGTATGCGGAGACACTAAAAGCACCATAGCAGAACACAGATGAAGCATCTAAGTTGATGTAATAGCCAGTAAGAAGTAGTACAATTCAAGTTTTAGGTATCGATTATTGACTCTTTAGCTGGCTTTGGTGCCTTGGACATGAGCTAGGACCTTAAGATTTTGCATGAAAGGAGGACTGGCAGCCGCTTTGCACGTGAGAATGTGAAAAATGTTCATATGTAGTAAAAACCTTAGAAATCCCTTCGTTTTCGTCACTTGTTGTCTCATCGACTTAAAGCCAGATCAACACATTTGTCACACTTCTGTCTGAAACGGTTACATTTATCGTCTGCATAGCTATGTCGCGTGCTGCGGTATGCGGAGACACTAAGAGAACGATAGTAGAACACAGATGAAGCTTCTAAGTTGATGGAATAGCCAGTAAGAAGTAGTACAATTCAAGTTTTAGGTACCGATTATTGACTTTTTACCCTTCTTTGGTGCCTTGGAGTTGAGCTAGGAACTTAAGATTTTGCATGAAACGAGGACTAGCAGCCGCGTTGCACGGGAGAATGTGAAAAGTATTCATATGTAGTGAAAACCTGAGAAATCCGTCCGTTTTCGTCATTTGTTATCGTATCGACTTAAAGCCAGATCGTCACATTTTCCGCTCTTCTCTCTGAAACGGTTGTACTTATCGTCTGCAAAGCTATGTCGCGTGCTGCGGTATGCGGAGACACTAAAAGCACCATAGCAGAACACAGATGAAGCATCTAAGTTGATGTAATAGCCAGTAAGAAGTAGTACAATTCAAGTTTTAGGTATCGATTATTGACTCTTTAGCTGGCTTTGGTGCCTTGGACATGAGCTAGGACCTTAAGATTTTGCATGAAAGGAGGACTAGCAGCCGCTTTGCACGTGAGAATGTGAAAAATGTTCATATGTAGTAAAAACCTTAGAAATCCCTTCGTTTTCGTCACTTGTTGTCTCATCGACTTAAAGCCAGATCAACACATTTGTCACACTTCTGTCTGAAACGGTTACATTTATCGTCTGCATAGCTATGTCGCGTGCTGCGGTATGCGGAGACACTAAGAGAACGATAGTAGAACACAGATGAAGCTTCTAAGTTGATGTAATAGCCAGTAAGAAGTAGTACAATTCAAGTTTTAGGTCCCGATTATTGACTTTTTACCCTTCTTTGGTGCCTTGGAGTTGAGCTAGGAACTTAAGATTTTGCATGAAACGAGGACTAGCAGCCGCGTTGCACGCGAGAATGTGAAAAGTATTCATATGTAGTGAAAACCTGAGAAATCCGTCCGTTTTCGTCATTTGTTATCAAATCGACTTAAAGCCAGATCGTCACATTGGCCGCTCTTCTGTATGAAACGGTTACATTTATCGTCTGCAAAGCTATGTCGCGTGCTGCGGTATGCGGAGACACTAAAAGCACCATAGTAGATCACAGATGAAGCTTCTAAGTTGATGTAATAGCTAGTAAAAGGTAGTACAATTCAAGTTTTACTTATCGATTATTGAGTTTTTAGCTGGCTTTGGTGCCTTGGACATGAGCTAGGACCTTAACATTTTGCATGAAAGGGGGACTAGCAGCCGAGTTGCACGGGAGAATGAGAAAAGTGTTCATATGTAGTAAAAACCTTAGAAACCCGTCCGTTTTCGTCACTTGTTGTCGAATCGACTTTAAGCCAGATCGTCACATTGGCCGCTCTTCTGTCTGAAACGGTTCCATTTACCGTCTGCAAAGCTATGTCGCGTGCTGCGGTATGCGGAGACACTAAAAGCACCATAGTAGAACAAAGTTGAACATTCTAAGTTCATGTAATAGCCAGTAAGAAGTAGTACAATTCAGGTTTTAGGGATCGATTATTGACTTTTACCCTTCTTTGGTGCCTTGGACATGAGCTAAGAACTTAAGTTTTTGCATGAAAGGAGGACTAGCAGCCGCGTGGCACGGGAGAATGTGAAAAGTGTTCATATGTAGTAAAAACCTTAGAAATCCGCCGGTTTTCGTCAATTGTTATCGAATCGACTTAAAGCCAGATCGTCACAATGGCCGCTCATCTCTCTGAAACGGTTACATTTATCGTCTGCAAAGCTATGTCGCGTGGTGCTGTATGCAGAGACACTTAAAGCACCATAGTAGAACACAGATGAAGCTTCTAAGTTGATGTAATAGGCAGTAAGAAGTAGTACAATTCAAGTTTTGAGTATCGATTATTGACTTTTTACCTTTCTTTGGTGCCTTGGACTTGAGCTAGGAACTTAAGATTTTGCATGAAAGGAGGACTAGCAGCTGCGTTGCACGGGAGGATGAGAAAAGTGTTCATATGTAGCAAAAACCTGAGAAATCCGTCCGTTTTCGTCATTTCTTATCGAATCGACTTAAAGCCAGATCAACACATTGGCCGCACTTCTGTCTGAAACGGTTACATTTATCGTCTGCAAAGCTATGTCGCGTGCTGCGGTATGCGGAGACACTAAAAGCACCATAGTAGAACACAGACGAAGCTTCTAAGTTTGTGTAATAGCCAGTAAGAAGTAGTATAATTCAAGTTTTAGGTATCGATTATTGACTTTTTACCCTTCTTTGGTGCCTGGGACATGAGCTAGGAACTTAAGATTTTGCATTAAAGGAGGACTAGCAGCCGAGTTGCATGGGAGAATGTGAAAAGTGTTCACATGTAGTAAAAACCTGAGAAATCCGTCCGTTTTCGTCATTTGTTATCGAATCGTCTTAAAGCCAGATCGTCACATTGGGCGCTCTTCTGCCTGAAACGGTTACATTTATCGTCTGCAAAGCTATGTCGCGTGCTGAGGTATGCGGAGACACTAAAAGCACCATAGTAGAACACAGATGAAGCTTCTAAGTTGATGTAATAGCCAGTAAGAAGCAGGACAATTCAAGTTTTAGGTACCGATTATTGACTGTTTACCCTTCTTTGGTGCCTTGGACATGAGCTAGAAACTTACGTCTTTGCATGAAAGGAGGACAAGCAGCCGCGTTGCACGGGAAAATGTGAAAAGTGTTCATATGTAGCAAAAACCTGAGAAATCCGTCCGTTTTCGTCATTTGTTATCGAATCGACTTAAAAGCAGATCGCCACATTGGCCGCTCTTCTGTCTGAAATGGTTACATTTATCGTCTGCAAAGCTATGTCGCGTGCTGCGGTATGCGGAGACACTAAAAACACCATAGTAGAACACAGATGAAGCTTCTAAGTTGGTGTAATAGCTAGTAAAAGGTAGTACAATTCAAGTTTTACTTATCGATTATTGAGTTTTTAGCTGGCTTTGGTGCCTTGGACATGAGCTAGGACCTTAACATTTTGCATGAAAGGGGGACTAGCAGCCGAGTTGCACGGGAGAATGTGAAAAGTGTTCATATGTAGTAAAAACCTTAGAAACCCGTCCGTTTTCGTCACTTGTTGTCGAATAGACTTAAAGCCAGATCGTCACATTGGCCGCTCTTCTGTCTGAAACGGTTCCATTTATCGTCTGCAAAGCTATATCGCGTGCTGCGGTATGCGGAGACCCTAAAAGCACCATAGTAGAACACAGGTGAAGTTTCTAAGTTGGTGTAATAGCCAGTAAGAAGTAGTAGAATTCAAGTTTTAGGGATCGATTATTGACTTTTTACCTTTCTTTGGTGCTTTAGACATGAGCTAGGAACTTACGTCTTTGCATGAAAGGAGGACTAGCAGGCGCGTGGCACGGGAGAATGTGAAAAGTGTTCATATGTAGTAAAAACCTGAGAAATCCGCCGGTTTCCGTAATTTGTTATCGAATCGACTTAAAGCCAGATCAACACATTGGCCGCACTTCTGTCTGAAACGGTTACATATATCGTCTGCAAAGCTATGTCGCGTGCTGCGGTATGCGGAGACACTAAAAGCACCAAAATAGAACACAGACGAAACTTCTAAGTTTGTGTAATAGCCAGTAAGAAGTAGTACAATTCAAGTTTTAGGTATCGATTATTGACTTTTTACCCTTCTTTGGTGCCTTGGACATGAGCTAGGAACTTAAGATTTTGCATGAAAGGAGAACTAGCCGCCGCGATACACGGGAGAATGTGAAAAGTGTTCATATGTAGCAAAAACCTTAGAACTCCGTCCGTTTTCGTCATTTGTCATCGAATCGACTTAAAGCCAGATCGTCAAAATGGCCGCAGTTCTGACTGAAACAGTTACATTTATTGTCTGCAAAGCTAATTCGCGTGCTGCGGTATGCAGAAGCACTAAAAGCACCAAAGTAGAACACAGATGAAGCTTCTAAGTTGATGGAATAGCCAGTAAGAAGTAGTACAATTCAAGTTTTAGGTATCGATTATTGACTTTTTTCCTTCTTTTGTGCCTTGCACATGAGCTAGGAACTTAAGATTTTGCATGAAAGGAGCACTAGCAGCCGAGTTGCACGGTAGAATGTGAAAAGTGTTGATATGTAGTAAAAACCTGAGAAATCCGTCCGTTTTCGTCATTTGTTATCGAATCGACTTAAAGCCAGATCGTCACATTGGCCGCTCTTCTTACTGAAACGGTTGTACTTATCGTCTGCAAAGCCATGTCGCGTGCTGCGGTATGCGGAGACACTGAAAGCACCATAGTAGAACACAGATATAACATGTAAGTTGATGCAATAGCCAGTAATAAGTAGTAGAATTCAAGTTTTAGGTATCGTTTATTGACTTTTTAGCTGGCTTTGGTGCCTTGGACATGAGCTAGGACCTTAAGATTCTGCATGAAAGGAGGACTAGCAGCCGCGTTACACGGAAGAATGTGAAAAGTGTTCATATGTAGCAAAAACCTGAGAAATCCGTCCGTTTTCGTCATTTGTCATCGAATCGACTTAAAGCCAGATCGTCAAAATGGCCGCAGTTCTGACTGAAACAGTTACATTTATTGTCTGCAAAGCTAATTCGCGTGCTGCGGTATGCAGAAGCACTAAAAGCACCAAAGTAGAACACAGATGAAGCTTCTAAGTTGATGGAATAGCCAGTAAGAAGTAGTACAATTCAAGTTTTAGGTATCGATTATTGACTTTTTTCCTTCTTTTGTGCCTTGCACATGAGCTAGGAACTTAAGATTTTGCATGAAAGGAGCACTAGCAGCCGAGTTGCACGGTAGAATGTGAAAAGTGTTGATATGTAGTAAAAACCTGAGAAATCCGTCCGTTTTCGTCATTTGTTATCGAATCGACTTAAAGCCAGATCGTCACATTGGCCGCTCTTCTTACTGAAACGGTTGTACTTATCGTCTGCAAAGCCATGTCGCGTGCTGCGGTATGCGGAGACACTGAAAGCACCATAGTAGAACACAGATATAACATGTAAGTTGATGCAATAGCCAGTAATAAGTAGTAGAATTCAAGTTTTAGGTATCGTTTATTGACTTTTTAGCTGGCTTTGGTGCCTTGGACATGAGCTAGGACCTTAAGATTCTGCATGAAAGGAGGACTAGCAGCCGCGTTACACGGAAGAATCCGAAAAGTGTTCATATGTAGCAAAAACCTGAGAAATCCGTCCGTTTTCGTCATTTGTCATCGAATCGACTTAAAGCCAGATCGTCACAATGGCCGCAGTTCTGACTGAGACGGTTACATTTATCGTCTGCAAAGCTGTTTCGCGTGATTCGGTATGTAGAAACACTAAAAGCACCATAGTAGAACACACATATAACATCTAAGTAGATGTAATTGCCAGTAATAGGTAGTACAATTCAAGTTTTAGGTATCGATTATTGACTTTTTAGCTGGTTTTCGTGCCTTGGACATGAGCTAGGACCTTAAGATTCTGCATGAAAGGAGGACTAGCGACCGGTTTGCACGGGAGAATGTGAAAAGTGTTCATATGTAGTAAAAACCTGAGAAATCCGTCCGTTTTCGTCACTTGTTGTCGAATCGACTTAAAGCCAGATCGTCACATTGGCCGCTCTTCTGTCTGAAACGGTTCCATTTATCGTCTGCAAAGCTATATCGCGTGCTGCGGTATGCGGAGACCCTAAAAGCACCATAGTAGAACACAGGTGAAGTTTCTAAGTCGGTGTAATAGCCAGTAAGAAGTAGTAGAATTCAAGTTTTAGGGATCGATTATTGACTTTTTACCTTTCTTTGGTGCTTTAGACATGAGCTAGGAGCTTACGTCTTTGCATGAAAGGAGGACTAGCAGGCGCGTGGCACGGGAGAATGTGAAAAGTGTTCATATGTAGTAAGAACCTGAGAAATCCGCCGGTTTCCGTAATTTGTTATCGAATCGACTTAAAGCCAGATCAACACATTGGCCGCACTTCTGTCTGAAACGGTTACATATATCGTCTGCAAAGCTATGTCGCGTGCTGCGGTATGCGGAGACACTAAAAGCACCAAAATAGAACACAGACGAAACTTCTAAGTTTGTGTAATAGCCAGTATGAAGTAGTACAATTCAAGTTTTAGGTATCGATTATTGACTTTTTACCCTTCTTTGGTGCCTTGGACATGAGCTAGGAACTTAAGATTTTGCATGGAAGGAGGACTAGCAGCCGCGTTACACGGGAGAATGTGAAAAGTGTTCATATGTAGCAAAAACCTGAGAACTCCGTCCGTTTTCGTCATTTGTCATCGAATCGACTTAAAGCCAGATCGTCAAAATGGCCGCAGTTCTGACTGAAACAGTTACATTTATTGTCTGCAAAGCTAATTCGCGTGCTGCGGTATGCAGAAGCACTAAAAGCACCAAAGTAGAACACAGATGAAGCTTCTAAGTTGATGGAATAGCCAGTAATAAGTAGTACAATTCAAGTTTTAGGTATCGATTATTGACTTTTTTCCTTCTTTTGTGCCTTGCACATGAGCTAGGAACTTAAGATTTTGCATGAAAGGAGCACTAGCAGCCGAGTTGCACGGTACAATGTGAAAAGTGTTGATATGTAGTAAAAACCTGAGAAATCCGTCCGTTTTCGTCATTTGTTATCGAATCGACTTAAAGCCAGATCGTCACATTGGCCGCTCTTCTTACTGAAACGGTTGTACTTATCGTCTGCAAAACCATGTCGCGTGCTGCGGTATGCGGAGACACTGAAAGCACCATAGTAGAACACAGATATAACATGTAAGTTGATGCAATAGCCAGTAATAAGTAGTAGAATTCAAGTTTTAGGTATCGTTTATTGACTTTTTAGCTGGCTTTGGTGCCTTGGACATGAGCTAGGACCTTAAGATTCTGCATGAAAGGAGGACTAGCAGCCGCGTTACACGGAAGAATGTGAAAAGTGTTCATATGTAGCAAAAACCTGAGAAATCCGTCCGTTTTCGTCATTTGTCATCGAATCGACTTAAAGCCAGATCGTCACAATGGCCGCAGTTCTGACTGAGACGGTTACATTTATCGTCTGCAAAGCTGTTTCGCGTGATTCGGTATGTAGAAACACTAAAAGCACCATAGTAGAACACAGATGAAGCTTCTAAGATAATGGAATAGCCAGTAAGAAGTAGTACAATTCAAGTTTTAGTTATCGATTATTGACTTTTTACCCTTCTTTGGTGACTTGGACATGAGCTAGGAACTAAAGATTTTGCATGAAAGGAGGTTTAGCAGCCGCGTTGCATGGGAGAATGTGAAAAGTGTTCATATGTAGTAAAAACCGGAGAAATCCGTCCGTTTTCGTCATTTGTTATGAAATCGACTTAAAGCCAGATCGTCACATTGGCCGCTCTTCTCTCTGAAACGGTTGTACTTATCGTCTGCAAAGCTATGTCGCGTGCTGCGGTATACGGAGACACTAAAAGCACCATAGTAGAACACACATATAACATCTAAGTAGATGTAATTGCCAGTAATAGGTAGTACAATTCAAGTTTTAGGTATCGATTATTGACTTTTTAGCTGGTTTTCGTGCCTTGGACATGAGCTAGGACCTTAAGATTCTGCATGAAAGGAGGACTAGCGACCGGTTTGCACGGGAGAATGTGAAAAGTGTTCATATGTAGTAAAAACCTGAGAAATCCGTCCGTTTTCGTCACTTGTTGTCGAATCGACTTAAAGCCAGATCGTCACATTGGCCGCTCTTCTGTCTGAAACGGTTCCATTTATCGTCTGCAAAGCTATATCGCGTGCTGCGGTATGCGGAGACCCTAAAAGCACCATAGTAGAACACAGGTGAAGTTTCTAAGTTGGTGTAATAGGCAGTAAGAAGTAGTAGAATTCAAGTTTTAGGGATCGATTATTGACTTTTTACCTTTCTTTGGTGCTTTAGACATGAGCTAGGAACTTACGTCTTTGCATGAAAGGAGGACTAGCAGGCGCGTGGCACGAGAGAATGTGAAAAGTGTTCATATGTAGTAAAAACCTGAGAAATCCGCCGGTTTCCGTAATTTGTTATCGAATCGACTTAAAGCCAGATCAACACATTGGCCGCACTTCTGTCTGAAACGGTTACATATATCGTCTGCAAAGCTATGTCGCGTGCTGCGGTATGCGGAGACACTAAAAGCACCAAAATAGAACACAGACGAAACTTCTAAGTTTGTGTAATAGCCAGTATGAAGTAGTACAATTCAAGTTTTAGGTATCGATTATTGACTTTTTACCCTTCTTTGGTGCCTTGGACATGAGCTAGGAACTTACGATTTTGCATGGAAGGAGGACTAGCAGCCGCGTTACACGGGAGAATGTGAAAAGTGTTCATATGTAGTAAAAACCTGAGAACTCCGTCCGTTTTCGTCATTTGTTATCGAATCGACTTAAAGGCAGATCGTCACATTGGCCGTTCTTCTTTCTGAAACGGTTGTACTTCTCGTCTGCAAAGCTATGTCGTGTGCTGCGGTATGCGTAGACACTAAAAACACCAAAGTAGAACACAGACGAAACTTCTAAGTTTGTGTAATAGCCAGTAAGAAGTAGTACAATTCAAGTTTTAGGAATCGATTATTGACCTTTTACCCTTCTTTGGTGCCTTGGACATGAGCTAGGAACTTAAGATTTTGCATGAAAGGAGAACTAGCCGCCGCGATACACGGGAGAATGTGAAAAGTGTTCATATGTAGCAAAAACCTGAGAAATCCGTCCGTTTTCGTCATTTGTCATCGAATCGACTTAAAGCCAGATCGTCAAAATGGCCGCAGTTCTGACTGAAACAGTTACATTTATTGTCTGCAAAGCTAATTCGCGTGCTGCGGTATGCAGAAGCACTAAAAGCACCAAAGTAGAACACAGATGAAGCTTCTAAGTTGATGGAATAGCCAGTAAGAAGTAGTACAATTCAAGTTTTAGGTATCGATTATTGACTTTTTTCCTTCTTTTGTGCCTTGCACATGAGCTAGGAACTTAAGATTTTGCATGAAAGGAGCACTAGCAGCCGAGTTGCACGGTAGAATGTGAAAAGTGTTCATATGTAGTAAAAACCTGAGAAATCCGTCCGTTTTCGTCATTTGTTATCGAATCGACTTAAAGCCAGATCGTCACATTGGCCGCTCTTCTTACTGAAACGGTTGTACTTATCGTCTGCAAAGCCATGTCGCGTGCTGCGGTATGCGGAGACACTGAAAGCACCATAGTAGAACACAGATATAACATGTAAGTTGATGCAATAGCCAGTAATAAGTAGTACATTTCAAGTTTTAGGTATCGTTTATTGACTTTTTAGCTGGCTTTGGTGCCTTGGACATGAGCTAGGACCTTAAGATTCTGCATGAAAGGAGGACTAGCAGCCGCGTTACACGGAAGAATGTGAAAAGTGTTCATATGTAGCAAAAACCTGAGAAATCCGTCCGTTTTCGTCATTTGTCATCGAATCGACTTAAAGCCAGATCGTCACAATGGCCGCAGTTCTGACTGAGACGGTTACATTTATCGTCTGCAAAGCTGTTTCGCGTGATTCGGTATGTAGAAACACTAAAAGCACCATAGTAGAACACAGATGAAGCTTCTAAGATAATGGAATAGCCAGTAAGAAGTAGTACAATTCAAGTTTTAGTTATCGATTATTGACTTTTTACCCTTCTTTGGTGACTTGGACATGAGCTAGGAACTAAAGATTTTGCATGAAAGGAGGTTTAGCAGCCGCGTTGCATGGGAGAATGTGAAAAGTGTTCATATGTAGTAAAAACCGGAGAAATCCGTCCGTTTTCGTCATTTGTTATGAAATCGACTTAAAGCCAGATCGTCACATTGGCCGCTCTACTCTCTGAAACGGTTGTACTTATCGTCTGCAAAGCTATGTCGCGTGCTGCGGTATACGGAGACACTAAAAGCACCATAGTAGAACACACATATAACATCTAAGTAGATGTAATAGCCAGTAATAGGTAGTACAATGCAAGTTTTAGGTATCGATTATTGACTTTTTAACTGGTTTTCGTGCCTTGGACATGAGCTAGGACCTTAAGATTCTGCATGAAAGGAGGACTAGCGACCGGTTTGCACGGGAGAATGTGAAAAGTGTTCATATGTAGTAAAAACCTGAGAAATCCGTCCGTTTTCGTCATTTGTTATCGAATCGACTTAAAGCCAGATCGTCACATTTTCCGCTGTTCTCTCTGAAACGGTTGTACTTATTGTCTGCAAAGCTATGTCGCGTGCAGAGGTAAGCGGAGACACTAAAAGCACAATAGTAGAACACAGACGAAGCTTCTAAGTTTGTGTAATAGCCAGTAAGAAGTAGTTTAATTCAAGTTTTAGGTATCGATTATTGACTTTTTGCCCTTCTTTAGTGCCTTGGACATGAGCTAGGAACTTAAGATTTGGCATGCAAGGAGGACTAGCAGCCGCGTTACATGGGAGAATGTGAAAAGTGTTCATATGTAGTAAAAACCTGAGAAATCCGTCCGTTTTCGTCATTTGTTATCGAATCGACTTAAAGCCAGATCGTCACATTGACCGCTCTTCTCTCTGAAACGGTTGTACTTATCGTCTGCAAAGGTATGTCGCGTGCTGCGGTAGGCGGAGACACTAAAAGCACCTTAGTAGAACACAGTTGAAGCTTCTAAGTTGATGTAATAGCCAGTAAGAAGTATTACAATTCAAGTTTTAGGTATCGATTATTGACTTTTTAGCTGGCTTTGGTGCCTTGGACATGAGCTAATAACTTAAGATTTTGCATGAAAGGAGGACTGGCAGCCGCGTAGCACGGGAGAATGTGAAAAGTGTTCATATGTAGTAAAAACCTGAGAAATCCGTCCGTTTTCGTCATTAGTTATCGAATCGACTTAAAGCCAGATCGTCACATTGGCCGCAGTTCTGACTGAAACGGTTACATTTATCGTCTGCAAAGCTATGTCGCGTGCTGCGGTATGGAGAAACACTAAAAGCACCATAGTAGAACACAGATGAAGCATCTAAGTTGATGTAATAGCCAGTAAGAAGTAGCACAATTCAAGTTTTAGGTATCGATTATTGACTCTTTAGCTGGCTTTGGTGCCTTGGACATGAGCTAGGACCTTAAGATTCTGCATGAAAGGACTGGCAGCCGCGTTGCACGGGAGAATGTGAAAAGTGTTCATATGTAGTAAAAACCTGAGAAATCCGTCCGTTTTCGTCATTTGTTATCGAATCGACTTAAAGCAAGATCGTCACATTGGCCGCTCTTCTCTCTGAAATGGTTGTACTTATCGTCTGCAAAGCTATGTCGCGTGCTGCGGTATGCGGAGACACTAAATGCACCATAGTAGAACACAGTTGAAGCTTCTAAGTTGATGTAATAGCCAGTAAGAAGTATTACAATTCAAGTTTTAGGTATCGATTATTGACTTTTTAGCTGGCTTTGGTGCCTTGGACATGAGCTAGGAACTTAAGATTTTGCATGAAAGGAGGACTGGCAGCCGCGTTGCACGGGAGAATGTGAAAAGTGTTCATATGTAGTAAAAACCTGAAAAATCCGTCCGTTTTCGTCATTTGTTATCGAATCGACTTAAAGCCAGATCGTCACATTGGCCGCTCTTCTTTCTGAAACGGTTACATTTATCGTCTGCAAAGCTATATCGCGTGCTGCGGTATGCGGAGACACTAAAAGCACCATAGTAGAACACAGAAGAAGCTTCTAAAATGATGTAATAGACAGTAAGAAGTAGTACAATTCAAAATATGGGTATCGATTATTGACTTTATACCGTTCTTTGGTGCCTTGGACATGAGCTAGGAACATAAGATTTTGCATGAAAGGAGAACAAGCAGCCGCGTTGCACGGGAGAATGTGAAAAGTGTTCATATGTAGTAAAAACCTGAGAAATCCGTCCGTTTTCGTCACTTGTTGTCGAATCGACTTAAAGCCAGATCGTCACATTGGCCGCTCTTCTGTCTGAAACGGTTCCATTTATCGTCTGCAAAGCTATATCGCGTGCTGCGGTATGCGGAGACCCTAAAAGCACCATAGTAGAACACAGGTGAAGTTTCTAAGTCGGTGTAATAGCCAGTAAGAAGTAGTAGAATTCAAGTTTTAGGGATCGATTATTGACTTTTTACCTTTCTTTGGTGCTTTAGACATGAGCTAGGAACTTACGTCTTTGCATGAAAGGAGGACTAGCAGGCGCGTGGCACGGGAGAATGTGAAAAGTGTTCATATGTAGTAAAAACCTGAGAAATCCGCCGGTTTCCGTATTTTGTTATCGAATCGACTTAAAGCCAGATCAACACATTGGCCGCACTTCTGTCTGAAACGGTTACATATATCGTCTGCAAAGCTATGTCGCGTGCTGCGGTATGCGGAGACACTAAAAGCACCAAAATAGAACACAGACGAAACTTCTAAGTTTGTGTAATAGCCAGTATGAAGTAGTACAATTCAAGTTTTAGGTATCGATTATTGACTTTTTACCCTTCTTTGGTGCCTTGGACATGAGCTAGGAACTTAAGATTTTGCATGGACGGAGGACTAGCAGCCGCGTTACACGGGAGAATGTGAAAAGTGTTCATATGTAGTAAAAACCTGAGAACTCCGTCCGTTTTCGTCATTTGTTATCGAATCGACTTAAAGGCAGATCGTCACATTGGCCGTTCTTCTTTCTGAAACGGTTGTACTTCTCGTCTGCGAAGCTATGTCGTGTGCTGCGGTATGCGTAGACACTAAAAACACCAAAGTAGAACACAGACGAAACTTCTAAGTTTGTGTAATAGCCAGTAAGAAGTAGTACAATTCAAGTTTTAGGTATCGATTATTGACTTTTTACCCTTCTTTGGTGCCTTGGACATGAGCTAGGAACTTAAGATTTTGCATGAAAGGAGAACTAGCCGCCGCGATACACGGGAGAATGTGAAAAGTGTTCATATGTAGCAAAAACCTGAGAACTCCGTCCGTTTTCGTCATTTGTCATCGAATCGACTTAAAGCCAGATCGTCAAAATGGCCGCAGTTCTGACTGAAACAGTTACATTTATTGTCTGCAAAGCTAATTCGCGTGCTGCGGTATGCAGAAGCACTAAAAGCACCAAAGTAGAACACAGATGAAGCTTCTAAGTTGATGGAATAGCCAGTAATAAGTAGTACAATTCAAGTTTTAGGTATCGATTATTGACTTTTTTCCTTCTTTTGTGCCTTGCACATGAGCTAGGAACTTAAGATTTTGCATGAAAGGAGCACTAGCAGCCGAGTTGCACGGTACAATGTGAAAAGTGTTGATATGTAGTAAAAACCTGAGAAATCCGTCCGTTTTCGTCATTTGTTATCGAATCGACTTAAAGCCAGATCGTCACATTGGCCGCTCTTCTTACTGAAACGGTTGTACTTATCGTCTGCAAAGCCATGTCGCGTGCTGCGGTATGCGGAGACACTGAAAGCACCATAGTAGAACACAGATATAACATGTAAGTTGATGCAATAGCCAGTAATAAGTAGTAGAATTCAAGTTTTAGGTATCGTTTATTGACTTTTTAGCTGGCTTTGGTGCCTTGGACATGAGCTAGGACCTTAAGATTCTGCATGAAAGGAGGACTAGCAGCCGCGTTACACGGAAGAATGTGAAAAGTGTTCATATGTAGCAAAAACCTGAGAAATCCGTCCGTTTTCGTCATTTGTCATCGAATCGACTTAAAGCCAGATCGTCACAATGGCCGCAGTTCTGACTGAGACGGTTACATTTATCGTCTGCAAAGCTGTTTCGCGTGATTCGGTATGTAGAAACACTAAAAGCACCATAGTAGAACACAGATGAAGCTTCTAAGATAATGGAATAGCCAGTAAGAAGTAGTACAATTCAAGTTTTAGTTATCGATTATTGACTTTTTACCCTTCTTTGGTGACTTGGACATGAGCTAGGAACTAAAGATTTTGCATGAAAGGAGGTTTAGCAGCCGCGTTGCATGGGAGAATGTGAAAAGTGTTCATATGTAGTAAAAACCGGAGAAATCCGTCCGTTTTCGTCATTTGTTATGAAATCGACTTAAAGCCAGATCGTCACATTGGCCGCTCTTCTCTCTGAAACGGTTGTACTTATCGTCTGCAAAGCTATGTCGCGTGCTGCGGTATACGGAGACACTAAAAGCACCATAGTAGAACACACATATAACATCTAAGTAGATGTAATTGCCAGTAATAGGTAGTACAATTCAAGTTTTAGGTATCGATTATTGACTTTTTAGCTGGTTTTCGTGCCTTGGACATGAGCTAGGACCTTAAGATTCTGCATGAAAGGAGGACTAGCGACCGGTTTGCACGGGAGAATGTGAAAAGTGTTCATATGTAGTAAAAACCTGAGAAATCCGTCCGTTTTCGTCACTTGTTGTCGAATCGACTTAAAGCCAGATCGTCACATTGGCCGCTCTTCTGTCTGAAACGGTTCCATTTATCGTCTGCAAAGCTATATCGCGTGCTGCGGTATGCGGAGACCCTAAAAGCACCATAGTAGAACACAGGTGAAGTTTCTAAGTTGGTGTAATAGGCAGTAAGAAGTAGTAGAATTCAAGTTTTAGGGATCGATTATTGACTTTTTACCTTTCTTTGGTGCTTTAGACATGAGCTAGGAACTTACGTCTTTGCATGAAAGGAGGACTAGCAGGCGCGTGGCACGAGAGAATGTGAAAAGTGTTCATATGTAGTAAAAACCTGAGAAATCCGCCGGTTTCCGTAATTTGTTATCGAATCGACTTAAAGCCAGATCAACACATTGGCCGCACTTCTGTCTGAAACGGTTACATATATCGTCTGCAAAGCTATGTCGCGTGCTGCGGTATGCGGAGACACTAAAAGCACCAAAATAGAACACAGACGAAACTTCTAAGTTTGTGTAATAGCCAGTATGAAGTAGTACAATTCAAGTTTTAGGTATCGATTATTGACTTTTTACCCTTCTTTGGTGCCTTGGACATGAGCTAGGAACTTACGATTTTGCATGGAAGGAGGACTAGCAGCCGCGTTACACGGGAGAATGTGAAAAGTGTTCATATGTAGTAAAAACCTGAGAACTCCGTCCGTTTTCGTCATTTGTTATCGAATCGACTTAAAGGCAGATCGTCACATTGGCCGTTCTTCTTTCTGAAACGGTTGTACTTCTCGTCTGCAAAGCTATGTCGTGTGCTGCGGTATGCGTAGACACTAAAAACACCAAAGTAGAACACAGACGAAACTTCTAAGTTTGTGTAATAGCCAGTAAGAAGTAGTACAATTCAAGTTTTAGGAATCGATTATTGACCTTTTACCCTTCTTTGGTGCCTTGGACATGAGCTAGGAACTTAAGATTTTGCATGAAAGGAGAACTAGCCGCCGCGATACACGGGAGAATGTGAAAAGTGTTCATATGTAGCAAAAACCTGAGAAATCCGTCCGTTTTCGTCATTTGTCATCGAATCGACTTAAAGCCAGATCGTCAAAATGGCCGCAGTTCTGACTGAAACAGTTACATTTATTGTCTGCAAAGCTAATTCGCGTGCTGCGGTATGCAGAAGCACTAAAAGCACCAAAGTAGAACACAGATGAAGCTTCTAAGTTGATGGAATAGCCAGTAAGAAGTAGTACAATTCAAGTTTTAGGTATCGATTATTGACTTTTTTCCTTCTTTTGTGCCTTGCACATGAGCTAGGAACTTAAGATTTTGCATGAAAGGAGCACTAGCAGCCGAGTTGCACGGTAGAATGTGAAAAGTGTTCATATGTAGTAAAAACCTGAGAAATCCGTCCGTTTTCGTCATTTGTTATCGAATCGACTTAAAGCCAGATCGTCACATTGGCCGCTCTTCTTACTGAAACGGTTGTACTTATCGTCTGCAAAGCCATGTCGCGTGCTGCGGTATGCGGAGACACTGAAAGCACCATAGTAGAACACAGATATAACATGTAAGTTGATGCAATAGCCAGTAATAAGTAGTACATTTCAAGTTTTAGGTATCGTTTATTGACTTTTTAGCTGGCTTTGGTGCCTTGGACATGAGCTAGGACCTTAAGATTCTGCATGAAAGGAGGACTAGCAGCCGCGTTACACGGAAGAATGTGAAAAGTGTTCATATGTAGCAAAAACCTGAGAAATCCGTCCGTTTTCGTCATTTGTCATCGAATCGACTTAAAGCCAGATCGTCACAATGGCCGCAGTTCTGACTGAGACGGTTACATTTATCGTCTGCAAAGCTGTTTCGCGTGATTCGGTATGTAGAAACACTAAAAGCACCATAGTAGAACACAGATGAAGCTTCTAAGATAATGGAATAGCCAGTAAGAAGTAGTACAATTCAAGTTTTAGTTATCGATTATTGACTTTTTACCCTTCTTTGGTGACTTGGACATGAGCTAGGAACTAAAGATTTTGCATGAAAGGAGGTTTAGCAGCCGCGTTGCATGGGAGAATGTGAAAAGTGTTCATATGTAGTAAAAACCGGAGAAATCCGTCCGTTTTCGTCATTTGTTATGAAATCGACTTAAAGCCAGATCGTCACATTGGCCGCTCTTCTCTCTGAAACGGTTGTACTTATCGTCTGCAAAGCTATGTCGCGTGCTGCGGTATACGGAGACACTAAAAGCACCATAGTAGAACACACATATAACATCTAAGTAGATGTAATAGCCAGTAATAGGTAGTACAATGCAAGTTTTAGGTATCGATTATTGACTTTTTAACTGGTTTTCGTGCCTTGGACATGAGCTAGGACCTTAAGATTCTGCATGAAAGGAGGACTAGCGACCGGTTTGCACGGGAGAATGTGAAAAGTGTTCATATGTAGTAAAAACCTGAGAAATCCGTCCGTTTTCGTCATTTGTTATCGAATCGACTTAAAGCCAGATCGTCACATTTTCCGCTGTTCTCTCTGAAACGGTTGTACTTATCGTCTGCAAAGCTATGTCGCGTGCAGAGGTAAGCGGAGACACTAAAAGCACAATAGTAGAACACAGACGAAGCTTCTAAGTTTGTGTAATAGCCAGTAAGAAGTAGTTTAATTCAAGTTTTAGGTATCGATTATTGACTTTTTGCCCTTCTTTAGTGCCTTGGACATGAGCTAGGAACTTAAGATTTGGCATGAAAGGAGGACTAGCAGCCGCGTTACATGGGAGAATGTGAAAAGTGTTCATATGTAGTAAAAACCTGAGAAATCCGTCCGTTTTCGTCATTTGTTATCGAATCGACTTAAAGCCAGATCGTCACATTGACCGCTCTTCTCTCTGAAACGGTTGTACTTATCGTCTGCAAAGGTATGTCGCGTGCTGCGGTAGGCGGAGACACTAAAAGCACCTTAGTAGAACACAGTTGAAGCTTCTAAGTTGATGTAATAGCCAGTAAGAAGTATTACAATTCAAGTTTTAGGTATCGATTATTGACTTTTTAGCTGGCTTTGGTGCCTTGGACATGAGCTAATAACTTAAGATTTTGCATGAAAGGAGGACTGGCAGCCGCGTAGCACGGGAGAATGTGAAAAGTGTTCATATGTAGTAAAAACCTGAGAAATCCGTCCGTTTTCGTCATTAGTTATCGAATCGACTTAAAGCCAGATCGTCACATTGGCCGCAGTTCTGACTGAAACGGTTACATTTATCGTCTGCAAAGCTATGTCGCGTGCTGCGGTATGGAGAAACACTAAAAGCACCATAGTAGAACACAGATGAAGCATCTAAGTTGATGTAATAGCCAGTAAGAAGTAGCACAATTCAAGTTTTAGGTATCGATTATTGACTCTTTAGCTGGCTTTGGTGCCTTGGACATGAGCTAGGACCTTAAGATTCTGCATGAAAGGACTGGCAGCCGCGTTGCACGGGAGAATGTGAAAAGTGTTCATATGTAGTAAAAACCTGAGAAATCCGTCCGTTTTCGTCATTTGTTATCGAATCG
This sequence comes from Schistocerca gregaria, assembly GCF_023897955.1. Classification (NCBI taxonomy): domain Eukaryota; kingdom Metazoa; phylum Arthropoda; class Insecta; order Orthoptera; family Acrididae; genus Schistocerca; species Schistocerca gregaria. Next base: position 522,891 of record NW_026061822.1, read on the forward strand.
ACTTAAAGCAAGATCGTCACATTGGCCGCTCTTCTCTCTGAAATGGTTGTACTTATCGTCTGCAAAGCTATGTCGCGTGCTGCGGTATGCGGAGACACTAAATGCACCATAGTAGAACACAGTTGAAGCTTCTAAGTTGATGTAATAGCCAGTAAGAAGTATTACAATTCAAGTTTTAGGTATCGATTATTGACTTTTTAGCTGGCTTTGGTGCCTTGGACATGAGCTAGGAACTTAAGATTTTGCATGAAAGGAGGACTGGCAGCCGCGTTGCACGGGAGAATGTGAAAAGTGTTCATATGTAGTACAAACCTGAAAAATCCGTCCGTTTTCGTCATTTGTTATCGAATCGACTTAAAGCCAGATCGTCACATTGGCCGCTCTTCTTTCTGAAACGGTTACATTTATCGTCTGCAAAGCTATATCGCGTGCTGCGGTATGCGGAGACACTAAAAGCACCAAAGTAGAACACAGACGAAACTTCTAAGTTTGTGTAATAGCCGGTAAGAAGTAGTACAATTCAAGTTTTAGGTATCGATTATTGACTTTTTGCCCTTCTTTGGTGCCTTGGACATGAGCTAGGAACATAAGATTTTGCATGAAAGGAGGACTAGCAGCCGATTTGCACGGGAAAATGTGAAAAGTGTTCATATGTAGTAAAAACCTGAGAAATCCGTCCGTTTTCGTCATTTGTTATCGAATCGACTTCAAGCCAGATTAACACATTGGCCGCACTTCTGCCTGAAACGGTTACATTTATCGTCTGCAAAGCTATGTCGCGTGCTGCGGTATGCGGAGATACTAAAAGCACCATAGTAGAACACAGATGAAGCTTCTAAGTTGATGTAGTAGCAAGTAAGCAGTAGTACAATTCAAGTTTTAGGTATCGATTATTGACTTTTTACCCTTCTTTGGTGCCTGGGACATGAGCTAGGAACTTAAGATTTTGCATTAAAGGAGGACTAGCAGCCGAGTTGCATGGGAGAATGTGAAAAGTGTTCATATGTAGTAAAAACCTGAGAAATCCGTCCGTTTTCGTCATTTGTTATCGAATCGACTTAAAGCCAGATCGTCACATTGGCCGCTCTTCTTTCTGAAACGGTTGTACTTCTCGTCTGCAAAGCTATGTCGTGTGCTGCGGTATGCGTAGACACTAAAAGCACCAAAGTAGAACACAGATATAACATCTAAGTTGATGTAATAGCTAGTAATAAGTAGTACAATTCAAGTTTTAATTATCGATTATTGACTTTTTACCCTTCTTTGGTCCCTTGGACAGGAGCTAGGAACTTAAGATTTTGCATGAAAGGAGGACTAGCAGCCGCGTTGCACGGGAGAATGTGAAAAGTGTTCATATGTAGTAAAAACCTGAGAAATCCGTCCGTTTTCGTCATTTGTTATCGAATCGACTTAAAGCCAAATCGTCACATTGGCCGCTCTTCTTTCTGAAACGGTTGTACTTCTCGTCTGCAAAGCTATGTCGTGTGCTGCGGTATGCGTAGACACTAAAAGCACCAAAGTAGAACACAGATATAACATCTATGTTGATGTAATAGCCAGCAAGAAGTATTACAATTCAAGTTTTAGGTATCGAATATTTTTTTAGCTGGCTTTGGTGCCTTGGACAAGAGCTAGGACCTTAAGATTCTGCATGAAACGAGGACTGGCAGCCGTGTTTCATGGTAGAATGTGAAAAGTAATCATATCTAGTAAAAACCTGAGAAATCCGTCCGTTTTCGTCATTTGTTATCGAATCGTCTTAAAGCCAGATCGTCACATTGGGCGCTCTTCTGTCTGAAACGGTTACATTTATCGTCTGCAAAGCTATGTCGCGTGCTGCGGTATGCGGAGACACTAAAACACCATAGTAGAACACAGATGAAGCTTCTAAGTTGATGTAATAGCCAGTAAGAAGCAGGACAATTCAAGTTTTAGGTACCGATTATTGACTGTTTACCCTTCTTTGGTGCCTTGGACATGAGCTAGAAACTTACGTCTTTGCATGAAAGGAGGACAAGCAGCCGCGTTGCACGTGAAAATGTGAAAAGTGTTCATATGTAGCAAAAACCTGAGAAATCCGTCCGTTTTCGTCATTTGTTATCGAATCGACTTAAAGCCAGATCGTCACATTGGCCGCTCTTCTCTCTGAAACGGTTATACTTATCGTCTGCAAAGCTATGTCGCGTGCTGCGGTATGCGGAGACACTAAAAACACCATAGTAGAACACAGATGAAGCTTCTAAGTTGATGTAATAGCTAGTAAAAGGTAGTACAATTCAAGTTTTACTTATCGATTATTGAGTTTTTAGCTGGCTTTGGTGCCTTGGACATGAGCTAGGACCTTAACATTTTGCATGAAAGGGGGACTAGCAGCCGAGTTGCACGGGAGAATGTGAAAAGTGTTCATATGTAGTAAAAACCTTAGAAACCCGTCCGTTTTCGTCACTTGTTGTCGAATCGACTTAAAGCCAGATCGTCACATTGGCCGCTCTTCTGTCTGAAACGGTTCCATTTATCGTCTGCAAAGCTATATCGCGTGCTGCGGTATGCGGAGACACTAAAAGCACCATAGTAGAACACAGGTGAAGTTTCTAAGTTGGTGTAATAGCCAGTAAGAAGTAGTAGAATTCAAGTTTTAGGGATCGATTATTGACTTTTTAGCTGGCTTTGTTGCCTTGGACATGAGCTAGGAACTTAAGATTTTGCATGAAAGGAGGACTGGCAGCCGCGTTGCACGGGAGAATGTGAAAAGTGTTCATATGTAGTAAAAACCTGAAAAATCCGTCCGTTTTCGTCATTTGTTATCGAATCGACTTAAAGCCAGATCGTCACATTGGCCGCTCTTCTCTCTGAAACGGTTGTACTTATCGTCTGCAAAGCTATGTCGCGTGCTGCGGTATGCGGAGACACTAAAAGCACCATAGTAGAACACAGATGAAGCTTCTAAGTTGATGTAATAGCGAGTAAGAAGTATTACAATTCAAGTTTTAGGTATCGATTATTGACTTTTTAGCTGGCTTTGGTGCCTTGGACATGAGCTAGGAACTTAAGATTTTGCATGAAAGGAGGACTGGCAGCCGCGTTGCACGGGAGAATGTGAAAAGTGTTCATATGTAGTAAAAACCTGAGAAATCCGTCCGTTTTCGTCATTTGTTATCGAATCGACTTAAAGCCAGATCGTCACATTGGCCACTCTTCTCTCTGAAATGGTTGTAATTATCTTCTGCAAAGCTATGTCGCGTGCTGCGGTATGCGGAGACACTAAAAGCACCATAGTAGAACACAGATGAAGCTTCTAAGTTGATGTAATAGCCAGTAAGAAGTATTACAATTCAAGTTTTAGGTATCGATTACTGACTTTTTAGCTGGTTTTGGTGCCTTGGACATGAGCTAGGACCTTAAGATTCTGCACGAAAGGAGGACTAGCAGCCGCGTTGCACGGGAGAATGTGAAAAGTGTTCATATGTAGTAAAAACCTGAGAAATCCGTCCGTTTTCGTCATTTGTTATCGAATCGACTTAAAGCAAGATCGTCACATTGGCCGCTCTTCTCTCTGAAATGGTAGTACTTATCGTCTGCAAAGCTATGTCGCGTGCTGCGGTATGCGGAGACACTAAAAGCACCATAGTAGAACACAGACGAAGCTTCTAAGTTTGTGTAATAGCCAGTAAGAAGTAGTATAATTCAAGTTTTAGGTATCGATTATTGACTTTTTACCCTTCTTTGGTGCCTTGGACATGAGCTAGGAACTTAAGATTTTGCATGAAAGGAGGACTGGCAGCCGCGTAGCACGGGAGAATGTGAAAAGTGTTCATATGTAGTAAAAACCTGAGAAATCTGTCCGTTTTCGTCATTTGTTATCGAATCGACTTAAAGCCAGATCGTCACATTGGCCGCAGTTCTGACTGAAACGGTTACATTTATCGTCTGCAAAGCTATGTCGCGTGCTGCGGTATGGGGAAACACTAAAAGCACCATAGTAGAACACAGATGAAGCATCTAAGTTGATGTAATAGCCAGTAAGAAGTAGTACAATTCAAGTTTTAGGTATCGATTATTGACTCTTTAGCTGGCTTTGGTGCCTTGGACATGAGCTAGGACCTTAAGATTCTGCATGAAAGGAGTGGCAGCCGCGTTGCACGGGAGAATGTGAAAAGTGTTCATATGTAGTAAAAACCTGAGAAATCCGTCCGTTTTCGTCATTTGTTATCGAATCGACTTAAAGCCAGATCGTCACATTTTCCGCTCTTCTCTCTGAAATGGTTGTACTTATCGTCTGCAAAGCTATGTCGGGCACTGCGGTATGCGGAGACACTAAAAGCACCATAGTAGAACACAGATGAAGCTTCTATGTTGATGTAATAGGCCGTAAGAAGTACTACAATTCAAGTTTTAGGTATCGATTATTGACTTTTTAGCTGGCTTTGGTGCGTTGGACATGAGGTAGGACCTAAAGATTCTGCATGAAAAGAGGACTAGCAGCCGCGTTGCATGGGAGAATATGAAAAGTGTTCATATGTAGTAAAAACCTGAGAAATCCGTCCGTTTTCGTCATTTGTTATCGAATCGACTTAAAGCCAGATCGTCACATTTTCCGCTCTTCTCTCTGAAACGATTGTACTTATCGCCTGCAAAGCTATGTCGCGTGCTGCGGTATGCGGAGACACTAAAAGCACCATAGTAGAACACAGACGAAGCTTCTAAGTTTGTGTAATAGCCAGTAAGAAGTAGTATAATTCAAGTTTTAGGTATCGATTATTGACTTTTTACCCTTCTTTGGTGCCTGGGACATGAGCTAGGAACTTAAGATTTTGCATTAAAGGAGGACTAGCAGCCGAGTTGCATGGGAGAATGTGAAAAGTGTTCATATGTAGTAAAAACCTGAGAAATCCGTCCGTTTTCGTCATTTGTTATCGAATCGACTTAAAGCCAGATCGTCACATTGGCCGCTCTTCTTTCTGAAACGGTTGTACTTCTCGTCTGCAAAGCTATGTCGTGTGCTGCGGTATGCGTAGACACTAAAAGCACCAAAGTAGAACACAGATATAACATCTAAGTTGATGTAATAGCTAGTAATAAGTAGTACAATTCAAGTTTTAATTATCGATTATTGACTTTTTACCCTTCTTTGGTCCCTTGGACAGGAGCTAGGAACTTAAGATTTTGCATGAAAGGAGGACTAGCAGCCGCGTTGCACGGGAGAATGTGAAAAGTGTTCATATGTAGTAAAAACCTGAGAAATCCGTCCGTTTTCGTCATTTGTTATCGAATCGACTTAAAGCCAAATCGTCACATTGGCCGCTCTTCTTTCTGAAACGGTTGTACTTCTCGTCTGCAAAGCTATGTCGTGTGCTGCGGTATGCGTAGACACTAAAAGCACCAAAGTAGAACACAGATATAACATCTATGTTGATGTAATAGCCAGCAAGAAGTATTACAATTCAAGTTTTAGGTATCGAATATTTTTTTAGCTGGCTTTGGTGCCTTGGACAAGAGCTAGGACCTTAAGATTCTGCATGAAACGAGGACTGGCAGCCGTGTTTCATGGTAGAATGTGAAAAGTAATCATATCTAGTAAAAACCTGAGAAATCCGTCCGTTTTCGTCATTTGTTATCGAATCGTCTTAAAGCCAGATCGTCACATTGGGCGCTCTTCTGTCTGAAACGGTTACATTTATCGTCTGCAAAGCTATGTCGCGTGCTGCGGTATGCGGAGACACTAAAACACCATAGTAGAACACAGATGAAGCTTCTAAGTTGATGTAATAGCCAGTAAGAAGCAGGACAATTCAAGTTTTAGGTACCGATTATTGACTGTTTACCCTTCTTTGGTGCCTTGGACATGAGCTAGAAACTTACGTCTTTGCATGAAAGGAGGACAAGCAGCCGCGTTGCACGTGAAAATGTGAAAAGTGTTCATATGTAGCAAAAACCTGAGAAATCCGTCCGTTTTCGTCATTTGTTATCGAATCGACTTAAAGCCAGATCGTCACATTGGCCGCTCTTCTCTCTGAAACGGTTATACTTATCGTCTGCAAAGCTATGTCGCGTGCTGCGGTATGCGGAGACACTAAAAACACCATAGTAGAACACAGATGAAGCTTCTAAGTTGATGTAATAGCTAGTAAAAGGTAGTACAATTCAAGTTTTACTTATCGATTATTGAGTTTTTAGCTGGCTTTGGTGCCTTGGACATGAGCTAGGACCTTAACATTTTGCATGAAAGGGGGACTAGCAGCCGAGTTGCACGGGAGAATGTGAAAAGTGTTCATATGTAGTAAAAACCTTAGAAACCCGTCCGTTTTCGTCACTTGTTGTCGAATCGACTTAAAGCCAGATCGTCACATTGGCCGCTCTTCTGTCTGAAACGGTTCCATTTATCGTCTGCAAAGCTATATCGCGTGCTGCGGTATGCGGAGACACTAAAAGCACCATAGTAGAACACAGGTGAAGTTTCTAAGTTGGTGTAATAGCCAGTAAGAAGTAGTAGAATTCAAGTTTTAGGGATCGATTATTGACTTTTTAGCTGGCTTTGTTGCCTTGGACATGAGCTAGGAACTTAAGATTTTGCATGAAAGGAGGACTGGCAGCCGCGTTGCACGGGAGAATGTGAAAAGTGTTCATATGTAGTAAAAACCTGAAAAATCCGTCCGTTTTCGTCATTTGTTATCGAATCGACTTAAAGCCAGATCGTCACATTGGCCGCTCTTCTCTCTGAAACGGTTGTACTTATCGTCTGCAAAGCTATGTCGCGTGCTGCGGTATGCGGAGACACTAAAAGCACCATAGTAGAACACAGATGAAGCTTCTAAGTTGATGTAATAGCGAGTAAGAAGTATTACAATTCAAGTTTTAGGTATCGATTATTGACTTTTTAGCTGGCTTTGGTGCCTTGGACATGAGCTAGGAACTTAAGATTTTGCATGAAAGGAGGACTGGCAGCCGCGTTGCACGGGAGAATGTGAAAAGTGTTCATATGTAGTAAAAACCTGAGAAATCCGTCCGTTTTCGTCATTTGTTATCGAATCGACTTAAAGCCAGATCGTCACATTGGCCACTCTTCTCTCTGAAATGGTTGTAATTATCTTCTGCAAAGCTATGTCGCGTGCTGCGGTATGCGGAGACACTAAAAGCACCATAGTAGAACACAGATGAAGCTTCTAAGTTGATGTAATAGCCAGTAAGAAGTATTACAATTCAAGTTTTAGGTATCGATTACTGACTTTTTAGCTGGTTTTGGTGCCTTGGACATGAGCTAGGACCTTAAGATTCTGCACGAAAGGAGGACTAGCAGCCGCGTTGCACGGGAGAATGTGAAAAGTGTTCATATGTAGTAAAAACCTGAGAAATCCGTCCGTTTTCGTCATTTGTTATCGAATCGACTTAAAGCAAGATCGTCACATTGGCCGCTCTTCTCTCTGAAATGGTAGTACTTATCGTCTGCAAAGCTATGTCGCGTGCTGCGGTATGCGGAGACACTAAAAGCACCATAGTAGAACACAGACGAAGCTTCTAAGTTTGTGTAATAGCCAGTAAGAAGTAGTATAATTCAAGTTTTAGGTATCGATTATTGACTTTTTACCCTTCTTTGGTGCCTTGGACATGAGCTAGGAACTTAAGATTTTGCATGAAAGGAGGACTGGCAGCCGCGTAGCACGGGAGAATGTGAAAAGTGTTCATATGTAGTAAAAACCTGAGAAATCTGTCCGTTTTCGTCATTTGTTATCGAATCGACTTAAAGCCAGATCGTCACATTGGCCGCAGTTCTGACTGAAACGGTTACATTTATCGTCTGCAAAGCTATGTCGCGTGCTGCGGTATGGGGAAACACTAAAAGCACCATAGTAGAACACAGATGAAGCATCTAAGTTGATGTAATAGCCAGTAAGAAGTAGTACAATTCAAGTTTTAGGTATCGATTATTGACTCTTTAGCTGGCTTTGGTGCCTTGGACATGAGCTAGGACCTTAAGATTCTGCATGAAAGGAGTGGCAGCCGCGTTGCACGGGAGAATGTGAAAAGTGTTCATATGTAGTAAAAACCTGAGAAATCCGTCCGTTTTCGTCATTTGTTATCGAATCGACTTAAAGCCAGATCGTCACATTTTCCGCTCTTCTCTCTGAAATGGTTGTACTTATCGTCTGCAAAGCTATGTCGGGCACTGCGGTATGCGGAGACACTAAAAGCACCATAGTAGAACACAGATGAAGCTTCTATGTTGATGTAATAGGCCGTAAGAAGTACTACAATTCAAGTTTTAGGTATCGATTATTGACTTTTTAGCTGGCTTTGGTGCGTTGGACATGAGGTAGGACCTAAAGATTCTGCATGAAAAGAGGACTAGCAGCCGCGTTGCATGGGAGAATATGAAAAGTGTTCATATGTAGTAAAAACCTGAGAAATCCGTCCGTTTTCGTCATTTGTTATCGAATCGACTTAAAGCCAGATCGTCACATTTTCCGCTCTTCTCTCTGAAACGATTGTACTTATCGCCTGCAAAGCTATGTCGCGTGCTGCGGTATGCGGAGACACTAAAAGCACCATAGTAGAACACAGACGAAGCTTCTAAGTTTGTGTAACAGTCAGTAAGAAGTAGTATAATTCAAGATTTAGGTATCGATAATTGACTTTTTGCCCTTCTTTAGTGCCTTGGACATGAGCTAGGAACTTAAGATTTTGCATGAAAGGAGGACTAGCAGCCGCGTTACATGGGAGAATGTGAAAAGTGTTCATATGTAGTAAAAACCTGAGAATTCCGTCCGTTTTCGTCATTTGTTATCGAATCGACTTAAAGCCAGATCGTCACATTGGCCGCTCTTCTCTCTGAAACGGTTGTACTTATCGTCTGCAAAGCTATGTCGCGTGCTGCGGTATGCGGAGACACTAAAAGCACCATAGTAGAACACAGACGAAGCTTCTAAGTTTGTGTAATAGCCAGTAAGAAGTAGTATAATTCAAGTTTTAGGTATCGATTATTGTTTTTTTGCCCTTCTTTAGTGCCTTGGACATGAGCTAGGAACTTAAGATTTTTTTCATGAAAGGAGGACTAGCAGCGGCGTTACATGGGAGAATGTGAAAAGTGTTCATATGTAGTAAAAACCTGAGAAATCCGTCCGTTTTCGTCATTTGTTATCGAATCGACTTAAAGCCAGATCGTCACATTGGCCGCTCTTCTCTCTGAAACGGTTGTACTTATCGTCTGCAAAGCTATGTCGCGTGCTGCGGTATGCGGAGACACTAGAAGCACCATAGTAGAACACAGATGAAGCTTCTAAGTTGATGTAATAGCCAGTAAGAAGTATTACAATTCAAGTTTTAGGTATCGATTATTGACTTTTTAGCTGGCTTTGGTGCCTTGGACATGAGCTAGGAACTTACGATTTTGCATGAAAGGAGGACTGGCAGCCGCGTTGCACGGGAGAATGTGAAAAGTGTTCATATGTAGTAAAAACCTGAGAAATCCGTCCGTTTTCGTCATTTGTTATCGAATCGACTTAAAGCCAGATCGTCACATTGGCCGCTCTTCTCTCTGAAACGGTTGTACTTATCGTCTGCAAAGCTATGTCGCGTGCTGCGGTATGCGGAGACACTAAAAGCACCATAGTAGAACACAGATGAAGCTTCTATGTTGATGTAATAGGCAGTAAGAAGTCCTACAATTCAAGTTTTAGGTATCGATTATTGACTTTTTAGCTGGCTTTGGAGCGTTGGACATGAGGTAGGACCTAAAGATTCTGCATGAAAGGAGGACTAGCAGCCGCGTTGCACGGGAGAATGTGAAAAGTGTTCATATGTAGTAAAAACCTGAGAAAACCCTCCGTTTTCGTCATTTGTTATCGAATCGACTTAAAGCCAGATCGTCACATTTTCCGCTCTTCTCTCTGAAACGGTTGTACGTATCGTCTGCAAAGCTATGTCGCGTGCTGCGGTATGCGGAGACACTAAAAGCACCATAGTAGAACACAGACGAAGCTTCTAAGTTTGTGTAATAGCCAGTAAGAAGTAGTATAATTCAAGTTTTAGGTATCGATTATTGACTTTTTGCCCTTCTTTAGTGCCTTGGACATGAGCTAGGAACTTAAGATTTTGCATGAAAGGAGGACTAGCAGCAGCGTTACATGGGAGAATGTGAAAAGTGTTCATATGTAGTAAAAACCTGAGAAATCCGACCGTTTTCGTCATTTGTTATCGAATCGACTTAAAGCCAGATCGTCACATTGGCCGCTCTTCTCTCTGAAACGGTTGTACTTATCGTCTGCAAAGCTATGTCGCGTGCTGCGGTATGCGGAGACACTAAAAGCACCATAGTAGAACACAGATGAAGCTTCTAAGTTGATGTAATAGCCAGTAAGAAGTATTACAATTCAAGTTTTAGGTATCGATTATTGACTTTTTGCCCTTCTTTAGTGCCTTGGACATGAGCTAGGAACTTAAGATTTTGCATGAAAGGAGGACTAGCAGCCGCGTTACATGGAAGAAAGTGAAAAGTGTTCATATGTAGTAAAAACCTGAGAAATCCGTCCGTTTTCGTCATTTGTTATCGAATCGACTTAAAGCCAGATCGTCACATTGGCCGCTCTTCTCTCTGAAATGGTTGTACTTATCGTCTGCAAAGCTATGTCGCGTGCTGCGGTATGCGGAGACACTAAAAGCACCATAGTAGAACACAGATGAAGCTTCTATGTTGATGTAATAGGCAGTAAGAAGTCCTACAATTCAAGTTTTAGGTATGGATTATTGACTTTTTAGCTGGCTTTGGTGCGTTGGACATGAGGTAGGACCTAAAGATTCTGCATGAAAGGAGGACTAGCAGCCGCGTTGCACGGGAGAATGTGAAAAGTGTTCATATGTAGTAAAAACCTGAGAAAACCCTCCGTTTTCGTCATTTGTTATCGAATCGACTTAAAGCCAGATCGTCACATTTTCCGCTCTTCTCTCTGAAACGGTTGTACTTATCGTCTGCAAAGCTATGTCGAGTGCTGCGGTATGCGGAGACACTAAAAGCACCATAGTAGAACACAGATGAAGCTTCTAAGTTGATGTAATAGCCAGTAAGAAGTATTACAATTCAAGTTTTTAGGTATCGATTATTGACTTTTTAGCTGGCTTTGGTGCCTTGGACATGAGCTAGGAACTTAAGATTTTGCATGAAAGGAGGACTGGCAGCCGCGTTACACGGGAGAATGTGAAAAGTGTTCATATGTAGTAAAAACCTGAGAAAACCCTCCGTTTTCGTCATTTGTTATCGAATCGACTTAAAGCCAGATCGTCACATTGGCCGCTCTTCTCTCTGAAACGGTTGTACTTATCGTCTGCACAGATATGTCGCGTGCTGCGGTATGCGGAGACACTAAAAGCACCATAGTAGAACACAGATGAAGCTTCTAAGTTGATGTAATAGGCAGTAAGAAGTCCTACAATTCAAGTTTTAGGTATCGATTATTGACTTTTTAGCTGGCTTTGGTGCGTTGGACATGAGGTAGGACCTAAAGATTCTGCATGAAAGGAGGACTAGCAGCAGCGTTGCACGGGAGAATGTGAAAAGTGTTCATATGTAGTAAAAAACTGAGAAATCCGTCCGTTTTCGTCATTTGTTATCGAATCGACTTAAAGCCAGATCGTCACATTTTCCACTCTTCTCTCTGAAACGGTTGTACTTATCGACTGCAAAGCTATGTCGCGTGCTGCGGTATGCGGAGACACTAAAAGCACCAGAGTAGAACACAGACGAAGCTTCTAAGTTTGTGTAATAGCCAGTAAGAAGTAGTATAATTCAATAAGTACAACCGTTTCAGAGAGAAGAGCGGAAAATGTGACGATCTGGCTTTAAGTCGATTCGATAACAAATGACGAAAACGGACGGATTTCTCAGGTTTTTACTACATATAAACACTTTTCACATTCTCCCGTGCAACGCGGCTGCTAGTCCTCCTTTCATGCAGAATCTTAAGGTCCTAGCTCATGTCCAAGGCACCAAAGCCAGCTAAAAAGTCAATAATCGATACCTAAAACTTGAATTGTAGTACTTCTTACTGCCTATTACATCAACATAGAAGCTTCATCTGTGTTCTACTATGGTGCTTTTAGTGTCTCCGCATACCGCAGCACGCGACATAGCTTTGCAGACGATAAGTACAACCATTTCAGAGAGAAGAGCGGCCAATGTGACGATCTGGCTTTAAGTCGACTCGATAACAAATGACGAAAACGGACGGATTTCTCAGGTTTTTACCACATATGAACACTTTTCACATTCTCCCGTGCAACGCGGCTGCCAGTCCTCCTTTCATGCAAAATCTTAAGTTCCTAGCTCATGTCCAAGGCACCAAAGCCAGCTAAAAAGTCAATAATCGATACCTAAAACTTGAATTGTAATACTTCTTACTGGCTATTACATCAACTTAGAAGCTTCATCTGTGTTCTACTATGGTGCTTTTAGTGTCTCCGCATACCGCAGCACGCGACATAGCTTTGCAGACGATAAGTACAACCGTTTCAGAGAGAAGAGCGGCCAATGTGACGATCTGGCTTTAAGTCGATTCGATAACAAATGACGAAAACGGACGGATTTCTCAGGTTTTTACTACATATGAACACTTTTCACATTCTCCCATGTAACGCGACTGCTAGTCCTCCTTTCATGCAAAATCGTAAGTTCCTTGCTCATGTCCAAGGCACTAAAGAAGGGCAAAAAGTCAATAATCCATACCTAAAACTTGAATTGTAGGACTTCTTACTGCCTATTACATCAACATAGAAGCTTCTTCTGTGTTCTACTATGGTGCTTTTAGTGTCTCCGCATACCGCAGCACGCGACATAGCTTTGCAGACGATAAGTACAACCATTTCAGAGAGAAGAGCGGCCAATGTGACGATCTGGCTTTAAGTCGATTCGATCACAAATGACGAAAACGGACGGATTTCTCAGGTTTTTACTACATATGAACACTTTTCACTTTCTTCCATGTAACGCGGCTGCTAGTCCTCCTTTCATGCAAAATCTTAAGTTCCTAGCTCATGTCCAAGGCACTAAAGAAGGGCAAAAAGTCAATAATCGATACCTAAAACTTGAATTGTAATACTTCTTACTGGCTATTACATCAACTTAGAAGCTTCATCTGTATTCTAATATGGTGCTTTTAGTGTCTCCGCATACCGCAGCACGCGACATAGCTTTGCAGACGATAAGTACAACCATTTCAGAGAGAAGAGCGCCCAATGTGACAATCTTGCTTTAAGTCGATGCGATAACAAATGACGAAAACGGACGGATTTCTCAGGTTTTTACTACATATGAACACTTTTCACGTTCTGCCATGCAACGCGGCTGCCAGTCCTCCTTTCATGCAAAATCTTAAGTTCCTAGCTCATGTCCAAGGCACCAAAGCCAGCTAAAAAGTCAATAATCGATACCTAAAAACTTGAATTGTAATACTTCTTACTGGCTATTACATCAACTTAGAAGCTTCATCTGTGTTCTACTATGGTGCTTTTAGTGTCTCCGCATACCGCAGCACGCGACATAGCTTTGCAGACGATAAGTACAACCGTTTCAGAGAGAAGAGCGGCCAATGTGACGATCTGGCTTTAAGTCGATTCGATAACAAATGACAAAAACGGTCGGATTTCTCAGGTTTTTACTACATATGAACACTTTTCACATTCTCCCATGTAACGCTGCTGCTAGTCCTCCTTTCATGCAAAATCTTAAGTTCCTAGCTCATGTCCAAGGCACCAAAGCCAGCTAAAAAGTCAATAATCGATACCTAAAAACTTGAATTGTAATACTTCTTACTGGCTATTACATCAACTTAGAAGCTTCATCTGTGTTCTACTATGGTGCTTTTAGTGTCTCCGCATACCGCAGCACGCGACATAGCTTTGCAGACGATAAGTACAACCGTTTCAGAGAGAAGAGCGGAAAATGTGACGATCTGGCTTTAAGTCGATTCGATAACAAATGACGAAAACGGACGGATTTCTCAGGTTTTTACTACATATAAACACTTTTCACATTCTCCCGTGCAACGCGGCTGCTAGTCCTCCTTTCATGCAGAATCTTAAGGTCCTAGCTCATGTCCAAGGCACCAAAGCCAGCTAAAAAGTCAATAATCGATACCTAAAAATTGAATTGTAATACTTCTTACTGGCTATTACATCAACTTAGAAGCTTCATCTGTGTTCTACTATGGTGCTTTTAGTGTCTCCGCATACCGCAGCACGCGACATAGGTTTGCAGACGATAAGTACAACCGTTTGAGAGATAAGAGCGGCCAATGTGACGATCTGGCTTTAAGTCGATTCGATAACAAATGACGGACCCGGACAGATTTCTCAGGTTTTTACTACATATGAACACTTTTCACATTCTCCCGTGCAACGCGGCTGCCAGTCCTTTCATGCAGAATCTTAAGGTCCTAGCTCATGTCCAAGGCACCAAAGCCAGCTAAAGAGTCAATAATCGATACCTAAAACTTGAATTGTACTACTTCTTACTGGCTATTACATCAACTTAGATGCTTCATCTGTGTTCTACAATGGTGCTTTTAGTGTTTCCCCATACCGCAGCACGCGACATAGCTTTGCAGACGATAAATGTAACCGTTTCAGTTAGAACTGCGGCCAATGTGACGATCTGGCTTTAAGTCGATTCGATAACAAATGACGAAAACGGACGGATTTCTCAGGTTTTTACTACATATGAACACTTTTCCCATTCTCCCGTACAAACCGGTTGCTAGTCCTACTTTCATGTAGAGTCTTAAGGTCCTAGCTCATATCCAAGGCACCAAAGCCAGCTAAAAAGTCAATAATCGATACCTAAAACTTGAATTCTACTACTTATTACTGGCTATTACATCAACTTAGATGTTATATCTGTGTTCTCCTATGGTGCTTTTAGTGTCTCCGCATACCGCAGCACGCGACATAGCTTTGCAGACGATAAGTACAACCGTTTCAGAGAGAAGAGCGGCCAATATGACGATCTGGCCTTAAGTCGATTTGATAACAAATGACGAAAACGGACGGATTTCTCAGGTTTTTACTACATATGAACACTTTTCATATTCTCCCATGCAACGCGGCTGCTAGTCCTCCTTTCATGCAAAATCTTTAGTTCCTAGCTCATATCCAAGTCACCAAAGAAGGGTAAAAAGTCAATAATCGATAACTAAAACTTGAAATGTACTACTTCTTACTGGCTATTCCATCAACTTAGAAGCTTCATCTGTGATCTACTATGGTGCTTTTAGTGTTTCTACATACCGAAGCACGTGACATAGCTTTGCAAACGATAAATGTAACCGTTTCAGTCAGAACTGCGGCCAATGTGACGATCTGGCTTTAAGTCGATTCGATAACAAATGACGAAAACGGACGGATTTCTCAGGTTTTTACTACATATGAACACTTTTCACATTCTCCCATGCAACGCAGCTGCTAGTCCTCCTTTCATGCAGAATCTTAAGGTCCTACCTCATGTCCAAGGCACCAAAGCCAGCAAAAAAGTCAATGAGGTAGGACCTAAAGATTCTGCATGAAAGGAGGACTAGCAGCCGCGTTGCACGGGAGAATGTGAAGAGTGTTCATATGTAGTAAAAACCTGAGAAAACCCTCCGTTTTCGTCATTTGTTATCGAATCGACTTAAAGCCAGATCGTCACATTGGCCGCTCTTCTCTCTGAAATGGTTGTACTTATCGTCTGCAAAGCTATGTCGCGTGCTGCGGTATGCGGAGACACTAAAAGCACCATAGTAGAACACAGATGAAGCTTCTATGTTGATGTAATAGGCAGTAAGAAGTACTACAATTCAAGTTTTAGGTATCGATTATTGACTTTTTAGCTGGCTTTGGTGCGTTGCACATGAGGTAGGACCTAAAGATTCTGCATGAAAGGAGGACTAGCAGCCGCGTTGCACGGGAGAATGTGAAAAGTGTTCATATGTAGTAAAAACCTGAGAAAACCCTCCGTTTTCGTCATTTGTTATCGAATCGACTTAAAGCCAGATCGTCACATTTTCCGCTCTTCTCTCTGAAACGGTTGTACTTATCGTCTGCAAAGCTATGTCGCGTGCTGCGGTATGCGGAGACACTAAAAGCACCATAGTAGAACACAGACGAAGCTTCTAAGTTTGTGTAATAGCCAGTAAGAAGTAGTATAATTCAAGTTTTAGGTATCGATTATTGACTTTTTGCCCTTCTTTAGTGCCTTGGACATGAGCAAGGAACTTAAGATTTTGCATGAAATGAGGACTAGCAGTCGCGTTACATGGGAGAATGTGAAAAGTGTTCATATGTAGTAAAAACCTGAGAAATCCGTCCGTTTTCGTCATTTGTTATCGAATCGACTTAAAGCCAGATCGTCACATTGGCCGCAGTTCTGACTGAAACGGTTACATTTATCGTTTGCAAAGCTATGTCACGTGCTTCGGTATGTAGAAACACTAAAAGCACCATAGTAGAACACAGATGAAGCTTCTAAGTTGATGGAATAGCCAGTAAGAAGTAGTACATTTCAAGTTTTAGTTATCGATTATTGACTTTTTACCCTTCTTTGGTGACTTGGATATGAGCTAGGAACTAAAGATTTTGCATGAAAGGAGGACTAGCAGCCGCGTTGCGTGGGAGAATATGAAAAGTGTTCATATGTAGTAAAAACCTGAGAAATCCTTCCGTTTTCGTCATTTGTTATCAAATCGACTTAAGGCCAGATCGTCATATTGGCCGCTCTTCTCTCTGAAACGGTTGTACTTATCGTCTGCAAAGCTATGTCGCGTGCTGCGGTATGCGGAGACACTAAAAGCACCATAGTAGAACACAGATGAAGCTTCTAAGTTGATGTAATAGCCAGTAAGAAGTATTACAATTCAATTTTTAGGTATCGATTATTGACTTTTTAGCTGGCTTTGGTGCCTTGGACATGAGCTAGGACCTTAAGATTCTGCATGAAAGGAGGACTAGCAGCCGCGTTGCACGGGAGAATGTGAAAAGTGTTCATATGTAGTAAAAACCTGAGAAATCTGTCCGGGTCCGTCATTTGTTATCGAATCGACTTAAAGCCAGATCGTCACATTGGCCGCTCTTATCTCTCAAACGGTTGTACTTATCGTCTGCAAACCTATGTCGCGTGCTGCGGTATGCGGAGACACTAAAAGCACCATAGTAGAACACAGATGAAGCTTCTAAGTTGATGTAATAGCCAGTAAGAAGTATTACAATTCAATTTTTAGGTATCGATTATTGACTTTTTAGCTGGCTTTGGTGCCTTGGACATGAGCTAGGACCTTAAGATTCTGCATGAAAGGAGGACTAGCAGCCGCGTTGCACGGGAGAATGTGAAAAGTGTTTATATGTAGTAAAAACCTGAGAAATACGTCCGTTTTCGTCATTTGTTATCGAATCGACTTAAAGCCAGATCGTCACATTTTCCGCTCTTCTCTCTGAAACGGTTGTACTTATCGTCTGCAAAGCTATGTCGCGTGCTGCGGTATGCGGAGACACTAAAAGCACCATAGTAGAACACAGATGAAGCTTCTAAGTTGATGTAATAGCCAGTAAGAAGTATTACAATTCATGTTTTTAGGTATCGATTATTGACTTTTTAGCTGGCTTTGGTGCCTTGGACATGAGCTAGGAACTTAAGATTTTGCATGAAAGGAGGACTAGCAGCAGCGTTACATGGGAGAATGTGAAAAGTGTTCATATGTAGTAAAAACCTGAGAAATCCGACCGTTTTTGTCATTTGTTATCGAATCGACTTAAAGCCAGATCGTCACATTGGCCGCTCTTCTCTCTGAAACGGTTGTACTTATCGTCTGCAAAGCTATGTCGCGTGCTGCGGTATGCGGAGACACTAAAAGCACCATAGTAGAACACAGATGAAGCTTCTAAGTTGATGTAATAGCCAGTAAGAAGTATTACAATTCAAGTTTTTAGGTATCGATTATTGACTTTTTAGCTGGCTTTGGTGCCTTGGACATGAGCTAGGAACTTAAGATTTTGCATGAAAGGAGGACTGGCAGCCGCGTTGCATGGCAGAACGTGAAAAGTGTTCATATGTAGTAAAAACCTGAGAAATCCGTCCGTTTTCGTCATTTGTTATCGCATCGACTTAAAGCAAGATCGTCACATTGGGCGCTCTTCTCTCTGAAATGGTTGTACTTATCGTCTGCAAAGCTATGTCGCGTGCTGCGGTATGCGGAGACACTAAAAGCACCATATTAGAATACAGATGAAGCTTCTAAGTTGATGTAATAGCCAGTAAGAAGTATTACAATTCAAGTTTTAGGTATCGATTATTGACTTTTTGCCCTTCTTTAGTGCCTTGGACATGAGCTAGGAACTTAAGATTTTGCATGAAAGGAGGACTAGCAGCCGCGTTACATGGAAGAAAGTGAAAAGTGTTCATATGTAGTAAAAACCTGAGAAATCCGTCCGTTTTCGTCATTTGTGATCGAATCGACTTAAAGCCAGATCGTCACATTGGCCGCTCTTCTCTCTGAAATGGTTGTACTTATCGTCTGCAAAGCTATGTCGCGTGCTGCGGTATGCGGAGACACTAAAAGCACCATAGTAGAACACAGAAGAAGCTTCTATGTTGATGTAATAGGCAGTAAGAAGTCCTACAATTCAAGTTTTAGGTATGGATTATTGACTTTTTAGCTGGCTTTGGTGCGTTGGACATGAGGTAGGACCTAAAGATTCTGCATGAAAGGAGGACTAGCAGCCGCGTTGCACGGGAGAATGTGAAAAGTGTTCATATGTAGTAAAAACCTGAGAAAACCCTCCGTTTTCGTCATTTGTTATCGAATCGACTTAAAGCCAGATCGTCACATTGGCCGCTCTTCTCTCTGAAATGGTTGTACTTATCGTCTGCAAAGCTATGTCGCGTGCTGCGGTATGCGGAGACACTAAAAGCACCATAGTAGAACACAGATGAAGCTTCTATGTTGATGTAATAGGCAGTAAGAAGTACTACAATTCAAGTTTTAGGTATCGATTATTGACTTTTTAGCTGGCTTTGGTGCGTTGCACATGAGGTAGGACCTAAAGATTCTGCATGAAAGGAGGACTAGCAGCCGCGTTGCACGGGAGAATGTGAAAAGTGTTCATATGTAGTAAAAACCTGAGAAAACCCTCCGTTTTCGTCATTTGTTATCGAATCGACTTAAAGCCAGATCGTCACATTTTCCGCTCTTCTCTCTGAAACGGTTGTACTTATCGTCTGCAAAGCTATGTCGCGTGCTGCGGTATGCGGAGACACTATAAGCACCATAGTAGAACACAGATGAAGCTTCTAAGTTGATGTAATAGCCAGTAAGAAGTATTACAATTCAAGTTTTTAGGTATCGATTATTGACTTTTTAGCTGGCTTTGGTGCCTTGGACATGAGCTAGGAACTTAAGATTTTGCATGAAAGGAGGACTGGCAGCCGCGTTACACGGGAGAATGTGAAAAGTGTTCACATGTAGTAAAAACCTGAGAAAACCCTCCGTTTTCGTCGTTTGTTATCGAATCGACTTAAAGCCAGATCGTCACATTGGCCGCTCTTCTCTCTGAAACGGTTGTACTTATCGTCTGCAAAGATATGTCGCGTGCTGCGGTATGCGGAGACACTAAAAGCACCATAGTAGAACACAGATGAAGCTTCTAAGTTGATGTAATAGGCAGTAAGAAGTCCTACAATTCAAGTTTTAGGTATCGATTATTGACTTTTTAGCTGGCTTTGGTGCGTTGCACATGAGGTAGGACCTAAAGATTCTGCATGAAAGGAGGACTAGCAGCCGTGTTGCACGGGAGAATGTGAAAAGTGTTCATATGTAGTAAAAAACTGAGAAATCCGTCCGTTTTCGTCATTTGTTATCGAATCGACTTAAAGCCAGATCGTCACATTTTCCGCTCTTCTCTCTGAAACGGTTGTACTTATCGACTGCAAAGCTATGTCGCGTGCTGCGGTATGCGGAGACACTAAAAGCACCAGAGTAGAACACAGACGAAGCTTCTAAGTTTGTGTAATAGACAGTAAGAAGTAGTATAATTCAAGTTTTAGGTATCGATTATTGATTTTTTGCCCTTCTTTAGTGCCTTGGACATGAGCTAGGAACTTAAGATTTTGCATGAAAGGAGGACTGGCAGTCGCGTTACACGGGAGAATGTGAAAAGTGTTCATATGTAGTAAAAACCTGAGAAAACCCTCCGTTTTCGTCGTTTGTTATCGAATCGACTTAAAGCCAGATCGTCACATTGGCCTCTCTTCTCTCTGAAACGGTTGTACTTATCGTCTGCAAAGCTATGTCGCGTGCTGCGGTTTGCGGAGACACTAAAAGCACCATAGTAGAACACAGATGAAGCTTCTAAGTTGATGTAATAGCCAGTAAGAAGTATTACAATTCAAGTTTTAGGTATCGATTATTGACTTTTTAGCTGGCTTTGGTGCCTTGGACATGAGCTAGGAACTTAAGATTTTGCATGAAAGGAGGACTGGCAGCCGCGTTGCACGGGAGAATGTGAAAAGTGTTCATATGTGGTAAAAACCTGAGAAATCCGTCCGTTTTCGTCATTTGTTATCGAATCGACTTAAAGCCAGATCGTCACATTGGCCGCTCTTCTCTCTGAAATGGTTGTACTTATCGTCTGCAAAGCTATGTCGCGTGCTGCGGTATGCGGAGACACTAAAAGCACCATAGTAGAACACAGATGAAGCTTCTATGTTGATGTAATAGGCAGTAAGAAGTACTACAATTCAAGTTTTAGGTATCGATTATTGACTTTTTAGCTGGCTTTGGTGCGTTGCACATGAGGTAGGACCTAAAGATTCTGCATGAAAGGAGGACTAGCAGCCGCGTTGCACGGGAGAATGTGAAAAGTGTTCATATGTAGTAAAAACCTGAGAAAACCCTCCGTTTTCGTCATTTGTTATCGAATCGACTTAAAGCCAGATCGTCACATTTTCCGCTCTTCTCTCTGAACCGGTTGTACTTATCGTCTGCAAAGCAATGTCGCGTGCTGCGGTATGCGGAGACACTAAAAGCACCATAGTAGAACACAGACGAAGCTTCTAAGTTTGTGTAATAGCCAGTAAGAAGTAGTATAATTCAAGTTTTAGGTATCGATTATTGACTTTTTGCCCTTCTTTAGTGCCTTGGACATGAGCTATCAACTTAAGATTTTGCATGAAAGGAGGACTAGCAGTCGCGTTACATGGGAGAATGTGAAAAGTGTTCATATGTAGTAAAAACCTGATAAATCCGTCCGTTTTCGTCATTTGTTATCGAATCGACTTAAAGCCAGATCGTCACATTGGCCGCTCTTCTCTCTGAAACGGTTGTACTTATCGTCTGCAAAGCCATGTCGCGTGCTGCGGTATGCGGAGACACTAAAAGCACCATAGTAGAACACAGATGAAGCTTCTAAGTTGATGTAATAGCCAGTAAGAAGTATTACAATTCAAGTTTTAGGTATCGATTATTGACTTTTTAGCTGGCTTTGGTGCCTTGGACATGAGGTAGGACCTTAAGATTCTGCATGAAAGGAGGACTAGCAGCTGCGTTGCATGGGAGAATGTGAAAAGTGTTCATATGTAGTAAAAACCTGAGAAATCCGTCCGTTTTCGTCATTTGTTATCGAATCGACTTAAAGCCAGATCGTCACATTGGCCGCAGTTCTGACTGAAACGGTTACATTTATCGTTTGCAAAGCTATGTCACGTGCTTCGGTATGTAGAAACACTAAAAGCACCATAGTAGAACACAGATGAAGCTTCTAAGTTGATGGAATAGCCAGTAAGAAGTAGTACATTTCAAGTTTTAGTTATCGATTATTGACTTTTTACCCTTCTTTGGTGACTTGGATATGAGCTAGGAACTAAAGATTTTGCATGAAAGGAGGACTAGCAGCCGCGTTGCATGGGAGAATATGAAAAGTGTTCATATGTAGTAAAAACCTGAGAAATCCGTCCGTTTTCGTCATTTGTTATCAAATCGACTTAAGGCCAGATCGTCATATTGGCCGCTCTTCTCTGTGAAACGGTTGTACTTATCGTCTGCAAAGCTATGTCGCGTGCTGCGGTATGCGGAGACACTAAAAGCACCATAGGAGAACACAGATATAACATCTAAGTTGATGTAATAGCCAGTAATAAGTAGTACAATTCAAGTTTTAGGTATCGATTATTGACTTATTAGCTGGCTTTGGTGCCTTGGATATGAGCTAGGACCTTAAGACTCTACATGACAGTAGGACTAGCAACCGGTTTGTACGGGAGAATGGGAAAAGTGTTCATATGTAGTAAAAACCTGAGAAATCCGTCCGTTTTCGTCATTTGTTATCGAATCGACTTAAAGCCAGATCGTCACATTGGCCGCAGTTCTAACTGAAACGGTTACATTTATCGTCTGCAAAGCTATGTCGCGTGCTGCGGTATGGGGAAACACTAAAAGCACCATAGTAGAACACAGATGAAGCATCTAAGTTGATGTAATAGCCAGTAAGAAGTAGTACAATTCAAGTTTTAGGTATCGATTATTGACTCTTTAGCTGGCTTTGGTGCCTTGGACATGAGCTAGGACCTTAAGATTCTGCATGAAAGGACTGGCAGCCGCGTTGCACGGGAGAATGTGAAAAGTGTTCATATGTAGTAAAAACCTGAGAAATCTGTCCGGGTCCGTCATTTGTTATCGAATCGACTTAAAGCCATATCGTCACATTGGCCGCTCTTATCTCTCAAACGGTTGTACTTATCGTCTGCAAACCTATGTCGCGTGCTGCGGTATGCGGAGACACTAAAAGCACCATAGTAGAACACAGATGAAGCTTCTAAGTTGATGTAATAGCCAGTAAGAAGTATTACAATTCAAGTTTTAGGTATCGATTATTGACTTTTTAGCTGGCTTTAGTGCCTTGGACATGAGCTAGGACCTTAAGATTCTGCATGAAAGGAGGACTAGCAGCCGCGTTGCACGGGAGAATGTGAAAAGTGTTCATATGTAGTAAAAACCTGAGAAATCCGTCCGTTTTCGTCATTTGTTATCGAATCGACTTAAAGCCAGATCGTCACATTTTCCGCTCTTCTCTCTGAAACGGTTGTACTTATCGACTGCAAAGCTATGTCGCGTGCTGCGGTATGCGGAGACACTAAAAGCACCATAGTAGAACACAGATGAAGCTTCTAAGTTGATGTAATAGCCAGTAAGAAGTATTACAATTCAAGTTTTAGGTATCGATTATTGACTTTTTAGCTGGCTTTGGTGCCTTGGACATGAGCTAGGAACTTAAGATTTTGCATGAAAGGAGGACTGGCAGCCGCGTTGCACGGGAGAATGTGAAAAGTGTTCATATGTGGTAAAAACCTGAGAAATCCGTCCGTTTTCGTCATTTATTATCGAATCGACTTAAAGCCAGATCGTCACATTGGCCGCTCTTCTCTCTGAAATGGTTGTACTTATCGTCTGCAAAGCTATGTCGCGTGCTGCGGTATGCGGAGACACTAAAAGCACCATAGTAGAACACAGATGAAGCTTCTATGTTGATGTAATAGGCAGTAAGAAGTATTACAATTCAAGTTTTAGGTATCGATTATTGACTTTTTAGCTGGCTTTGGTGCGTTGCACATGAGGTAGGACCTAAAGATTCTGCATGAAAGGAGGACTAGCAGCCGCGTTGCACGGGAGAATGTGAAAAGTGTTCATATGTAGTAAAAACCTGAGAAAACCCGCCGTTTTCGTCATTTGTTATCGAATCGACTTAAAGCCAGATCGTCACATTTTCCGCTCTTCTCTCTGAACCGGTTGTACTTATCGTCTGCAAAGCTATGTCGCGTGCTGCGGTATGCGGAGACACTAAAAGCACCATAGTAGAACACAGACGAAGCTTCTAAGTTTGTGTAATAGGCAGTAAGAAGTAGTATAATTCAAGTTTTAGGTATCGATTATTGACTTTTTGCCCTTCTTTAGTGCCTTGGACATGAGCTATCAACTTAAGATTTTGCATGAAAGGAGGACTAGCAGTCGCGTTACATGGGAGAATGTGAAAAGTGTTCATATGTAGTAAAAACCTGATAAATCCGTCCGTTTTCGTCATTTGTTATCGAATCGACTTAAAGCCAGATCGTCACATTGGCCGCTCTTCTCTCTGAAACGGTTGTACTTATCGTCTGCAAAGCCATGTCGCGTGCTGCGGTATGCGGAGACACTAAAAGCACCATAGTAGAACACAGATGAAGCTTCTAAGTTGATGTAATAGCCAGTAAGAAGTATTACAATTCAAGTTTTAGGTATCGATTATTGACTTTTTAGCTGGCTTTGGTGCCTTGGACATGAGCTAGGAACTTAAGATTTTGCATGAAAGGAGGACTGGCAGCCGCGTTGCACGGGAGAATGTGAAAAGTGTTCATATGTAGTAAAAACCTGAGAAATCCGTCCGTTTTCGTCATTTGTGATCGAATCGACTTAAAGCCAGATCGTCACATTGGCCGCTCTTCTCTCTGAAACGGTTGTACTTATCGTCTGCAAAGCAATGTCGCGTGCTGCGGTATGCGGAGACACTAAACACCATAGTAGAACACAGATGAAGCTTCTAAGTTGATGTAATAGCCAGTAAGAAGTATTACAATTCAAGTTTTAGGTATCGATTATTGACTTTTTAGCTGGCTTTGGTGCCTTGGACATGAGGTAGGACCTTAAGATTCTGCATGAAAGGAGGACTAGCAGCTGCGTTGCATGGGAGAATGTGAAAAGTGTTCATCTGTAGTAAAAACCTGAGAAATCCGTCCGTTTTCGTCATTTGTTATCGAATCGACTTAAAGCCAGATCGTCACATTGGCCGCAGTTCTGACTGAAACGGTTACATTTATCGTTTGCAAAGCTATGTCACGTGCTTCGGTATGTAGAAACACTAAAAGCACCATAGTAGAACACAGATGAAGCTTCTAAGTTGATGGAATAGCCAGTAAGAAGTAGTACATTTCAAGTTTTAGTTATCGATTATTGACTTTTTACCCTTCTTTGGTGACTTGGATATGAGCTAGGAACTAAAGATTTTGCATGAAAGGAGGACTAGCAGCCGCGTTGCATGGGAGAATATGAAAAGTGTTCATATGTAGTAAAAACCTGAGAAATCCGTCCGTTTTCGTCATTTGTTATCAAATCGACTTAAGGCCAGATCGTCATATTGGCCGCTCTTCTCTCTGAAACGGTTGTACTTATCGTCTGCAAAGCTATGTCGCGTGCTGCGGTATGCGGAGACACTAAAAGCACCATAGTAGAACACAGATGATGCATCTAAGTTGATGTAATAGCCAGTAAGAAGTAGTACAATTCAAGTTTTAGGTATCGATTATTGACTCTTTAGCTGGCTTTGGTGCCTTGGACATGAGCTAGGACCTTAAGATTCTGCATGAAAGGACTGGCAGCCGCGTTGCACGGGAGAATGTGAAAAGTGTTCATATGTAGTAAAAACCTGAGAAATCTGTCCGGGTCCGTCATTTGTTATCGAATCGACTTGAAGCCATATCGTCACATTGGCCGCTCTTATCTCTCAAACGGTTGTACTTATCGTCTGCAAACCTATGTCGCGTGCTGCGGTATGCGGAGACACTAAAAGCACCATAGTAGAACACAGATGAAGCTTCTAAGTTGATGTAATAGCCAGTAAGAAGTATTACATTTCAAGTTATAGGTATCGATTATTGACTTTTTAGCTGGCTTTAGTGCCTTGGACATGAGCTAGGACCTTAAGATTCTGCATGAAAGGAGGACTAGCAGCCGCGTTGCACGGGAGAATGTGAAAAGTGTTCATATTTAGTAAAAACCTGAGAAATCCGTCCGTTTTCGTCATTTGTTATCGAATCGACTTAAAGCCAGATCGTCACATTTTCCGCTCTTCTCTCTGAAACGGTTGTACTTATCGACTGCAAAGCTATGTCGCGTGCTGCGGTATGCGGAGACACTAAAAGCACCATAGTAGAACACAGATGAAGCTTCTAAGTTGATGTAATAGCCAGTAAGAAGTATTACAATTCAAGTTTTAGGTATCGATTATTGACTTTTTAGCTGGCTTTGGTGCCTTGGACATGAGCTAGGAACTTAAGATTTTGCATGAAAGGAGGACTGGCAGCCGCGTTGCACGGGAGAATGTGAAAAGTGTTCATATGTAGTAAAAACCTGAGAAATCCGTCCGTTTTCGTCATTTGTGATCGAATCGACTTAAAGCCAGATCGTCACATTGGCCGCTCTTCTCTCTGAAACGGTTGTACTTATCGTCTGCAAAGCAATGTCGCGTGCTGCGGTATGCGGAGACACTAAACACCATAGTAGAACACAGATGAAGCTTCTAAGTTGATGTAATAGCCAGTCAGAAGTATTACAAATCAAGTTTTAGGTATCGATTATTGACTTTTTAGCTGGCTTTGGTGCCTTGGACATGAGGTAGGACCTTAAGATTCTGCATGAAAGGAGGACTAGCAGCTGCGTTGCATGGGAGAATGTGAAAAGTGTTCATCTGTAGTAAAAACCTGAGAAATCCGTCCGTTTTCGTCATTTGTTATCGAATCGACTTAAAGCCAGATCGTCACATTGGCCGCAGTTCTGACTGAAACGGTTACATTTATCGTTTGCAAAGCTATGTCACGTGCTTCGGTATGTAGAAACACTAAAAGCACCATAGTAGAACACAGATGAAGCTTCTAAGTTGATGGAATAGCCAGTAAGAAGTAGTACATTTCAAGTTTTAGTTATCGATTATTGACTTTTTACCCTTCTTTGGTGACTTGGATATGAGCTAGGAACTAAAGATTTTGCATGAAAGGAGGACTAGCAGCCGCGTTGCATGGGAGAATATGAAAAGTGTTCATATGTAGTAAAAACCTGAGAAATCCGTCCGTTTTCGTCATTTGTTATCAAATCGACTTAAGGCCAGATCGTCATATTGGCCGCTCTTCTCTCTGAAACGGTTGTACTTATCGTCTGCAAAGCTATGTCGCGTGCTGCGGTATGCGGAGACACTAAAAGCACCATAGTAGAACACAGATGATGCATCTAAGTTGATGTAATAGCCAGTAAGAAGTAGTACAATTCAAGTTTTAGGTATCGATTATTGACTCTTTAGCTGGCTTTGGTGCCTTGGACATGAGCTAGGACCTTAAGATTCTGCATGAAAGGACTGGCAGCCGCGTTGCACGGGAGAATGTGAAAAGTGTTCATATGTAGTAAAAACCTGAGAAATCTGTCCGGGTCCGTCATTTGTTATCGAATCGACTTAAAGCCATATCGTCACATTGGCCGCTCTTATCTCTCAAACGGTTGTACTTATCGTCTGCAAACCTATGTCGCGTGCTGCGGTATGCGGAGACACTAAAAGCACCATAGTAGAACACAGATGAAGCTTCTAAGTTGATGTAATAGCCAGTAAGAAGTATTACATTTCAAGTTATAGGTATCGATTATTGACTTTTTAGCTGGCTTTAGTGCCTTGGACATGAGCTAGGACCTTAAGATTCTGCATGAAAGGAGGACTAGCAGCCGCGTTGCACGGGAGAATGTGAAAAGTGTTCATATTTAGTAAAAACCTGAGAAATCCGTCCGTTTTCGTCATTTGTTATCGAATCGACTTAAAGCCAGATCGTCACATTTTCCGCTCTTCTCTCTGAAACGGTTGTACTTATCGACTGCAAAGCTATGTCGCGTGCTGCGGTATGCGGAGACACTAAAAGCACCATAGTAGAACACAGATGAAGCTTCTAAGTTGATGTAATAGCCAGTAAGAAGTATTACAATTCAAGTTTTAGGTATCGATTATTGACTTTTTAGCTGGCTTTGGTGCCTTGGACATGAGCTAGGAACTTAAGATTTTGCATGAAAGGAGGACTGGCAGCCGCGTTGCACGGGAGAATGTGAAAAGTGTTCATATGTGGTAAAAACCTGAGAAATCCGTCCGTTTTCGTCATTTGTTATCGAATCGACTTAAAGCCAGATCGTCACATTGGCCGCTCTTCTCTCTGAAATGGTTGTACTTATCGTCTGCAAAGCTATGTCGCGTGCTGCGGTATGCGGAGACACTAAAAGCACCATAGTAGAACACAGATGAAGCTTCTATGTTGATGTAATAGGCAGTAAGAAGTATTACAATTCAAGTTTTAGGTATCGATTATTGACTTTTTAGCTGGCTTTGGTGCGTTGCACATGAGGTAGGACCTAAAGATTCTGCATGAAAGGAGGACTAGCAGCCGCGTTGCACGGGAGAATGTGAAAAGTGTTCATATGTAGTAAAAACCTGAGAAAACCCTCCGTTTTCGTCATTTGTTATCGAATCGACTTAAAGCCAGATCGTCACATTTTCCGCTCTTCTCTCTGAACCGGTTGTACTTATCGTCTGCAAAGCTATGTCGCGTGCTGCGGTATGCGGAGACACTAAAAGCACCATAGTAGAACACAGACGAAGCTTCTAAGTTTGTGTAATAGGCAGTAAGAAGTAGTATAATTCAAGTTTTAGGTATCGATTATTGACTTTTTGCCCTTCTTTAGTGCCTTGGACATGAGCTATCAACTTAAGATTTTGCATGAAAGGAGGACTAGCATTCGCGTTACATGGGAGAATGTGAAAAGTGTTCATATGTAGTAAAAACCTGATAAATCCGTCCGTTTTCGTCATTTGTGATCGAATCGACTTAAAGCCAGATCGTCACATTGGCCGCTCTTCTCTCTGAAACGGTTGTACTTATCGTCTGCAAAGCAATGTCGCGTGCTGCGGTATGCGGAGACACTAAACACCATAGTAGAACACAGATGAAGCTTCTAAGTTGATGTAATAGCCAGTAAGAAGTATTACAATTCAAGTTTTAGGTATCGATTATTGACTTTTTAGCTGGCTTTGGTGCCTTGGACATGAGGTAGGACCTTAAGATTCTGCATGAAAGGAGGACTAGCAGCTGCGTTGCATGGGAGAATGTGAAAAGTGTTCATATGTAGTAAAAACCTGAGAAATCCGTCCGTTTTCGTCATTTGTTATCGAATCGACTTAAAGCCAGATCGTCACATTGGCCGCAGTTCTGACTGAAACGGTTACATTTATCGTCTGCAAAGCTATGTCGCGTGCTGCGGTATGCGGAGACACTAAAAGCACCATAGGAGAACACAGATATAACATCTAAGTTGATGTAATAGCCAGTAATAAGTAGTACAATTCAAGTTTTAGGTATCGATTATTGACTTTTTAGCTGGCTTTGGTGCCTTGGATATGAGCTAGGACCTTAAGACTCTAGATGACAGTAGGACTAGCAACCGGTTTGTACGGGAGAATGGGAAAAGTGTTCATATGTAGTAAAAACCTGAGAAATCCGTCCGTTTTCGTCATTTGTTATCGAATCGACTTAAAGCCAGATCGTCACATTGGCCGCAGTTCTAACTGAAACGGTTACATTTATCGTCTGCAAAGCTATGTCGCGTGCTGCGGTATGGGGAAACACTAAAAGCACCATAGTAGAACACAGATGAAGCATCTAAGTTGATGTAATAGCCAGTAAGAAGTAGTACAATTCAAGTTTTAGGTATCGATTATTGACTCTTTAGCTGGCTTTGGTGCCTTGGACATGAGCTAGGACCTTAAGATTCTGCATGAAAGGACTGGCAGCCGCGTTGCACGGGAGAATGTGAAAAGTGTTCATATGTAGTAAAAACCTGAGAAATCTGTCCGGGTCCGTCATTTGTTATCGAATCGACTTAAAGCCAGATCGTCACATTGGCCGCTCTTATCTCTCAAACGGTTGTACTTATCGTCTGCAAACCTATGTCGCGTGCTGCGGTATGCGGAGACACTAAAAGCACCATAGTAGAACACAGATGAAGCTTCTAAGTTGATGTAATAGCCAGTAAGAAGTATTACAATTCAAGTTTTAGGTATCGATTATTGACTTTTTAGCTGGCTTTGGTGCGTTGCACATGAGGTAGGACCTAAAGATTCTGCATGAAAGGAGGACTAGCAGCCGCGTTGCACGGGAGAATGTGAAAAGTGTTCATATGTAGTAAAAACCTGAGAAAACCCTCCGTTTTCGTCATTTGTTATCGAATCGACTTAAAGCCAGATCGTCACATTTTCCGCTCTTCTCTCTGAACCGGTTGTACTTATCGTCTGCAAAGCTATGTCGCGTGCTGCGGTATGCGGAGACACTAAAAGCACCATAGTAGAACACAGACGAAGCTTCTAAGTTTGTGTAATAGGCAGTAAGAAGTAGTATAATTCAAGTTTTAGGTATCGATTATTGACTTTTTGCCCTTCTTTAGTGCCTTGGACATGAGCTATCAACTTAAGATTTTGCATGAAAGGAGGACTAGCATTCGCGTTACATGGGAGAATGTGAAAAGTGTTCATATGTAGTAAAAACCTGATAAATCCGTCCGTTTTCGTCATTTGTGATCGAATCGACTTAAAGCCAGATCGTCACATTGGCCGCTCTTCTCTCTGAAACGGTTGTACTTATCGTCTGCAAAGCAATGTCGCGTGCTGCGGTATGCGGAGACACTAAACACCATAGTAGAACACAGATGAAGCTTCTAAGTTGATGTAATAGCCAGTAAGAAGTATTACAATTCAAGTTTTAGGTATCGATTATTGACTTTTTAGCTGGCTTTGGTGCCTTGGACATGAGGTAGGACCTTAAGATTCTGCATGAAAGGAGGACTAGCAGCTGCGTTGCATGGGAGAATGTGAAAAGTGTTCATATGTAGTAAAAACCTGAGAAATCCGTCCGTTTTCGTCATTTGTTATCGAATCGACTTAAAGCCAGATCGTCACATTGGCCGCAGTTCTGACTGAAACGGTTACATTTATCGTCTGCAAAGCTATGTCGCGTGCTGCGGTATGCGGAGACACTAAAAGCACCATAGGAGAACACAGATATAACATCTAAGTTGATGTAATAGCCAGTAATAAGTAGTACAATTCAAGTTTTAGGTATCGATTATTGACTTTTTAGCTGGCTTTGGTGCCTTGGATATGAGCTAGGACCTTAAGACTCTAGATGACAGTAGGACTAGCAACCGGTTTGTACGGGAGAATGGGAAAAGTGTTCATATGTAGTAAAAACCTGAGAAATCCGTCCGTTTTCGTCATTTGTTATCGAATCGACTTAAAGCCAGATCGTCACATTGGCCGCAGTTCTAACTGAAACGGTTACATTTATCGTCTGCAAAGCTATGTCGCGTGCTGCGGTATGGGGAAACACTAAAAGCACCATAGTAGAACACAGATGAAGCATCTAAGTTGATGTAATAGCCAGTAAGAAGTAGTACAATTCAAGTTTTAGGTATCGATTATTGACTCTTTAGCTGGCTTTGGTGCCTTGGACATGAGCTAGGACCTTAAGATTCTGCATGAAAGGACTGGCAGCCGCGTTGCACGGGAGAATGTGAAAAGTGTTCATATGTAGTAAAAACCTGAGAAATCTGTCCGGGTCCGTCATTTGTTATCGAATCGACTTAAAGCCAGATCGTCACATTGGCCGCTCTTATCTCTCAAACGGTTGTACTTATCGTCTGCAAACCTATGTCGCGTGCTGCGGTATGCGGAGACACTAAAAGCACCATAGTAGAACACAGATGAAGCTTCTAAGTTGATGTAATAGCCAGTAAGAAGTATTACAATTCAAGTTTTAGGTATCGATTATTGAGTTTTTAGCTGGCTTTGGTGCCTTGGACATGAGCTAGGACCTTAAGATTCTGCATGAAAGGAGGACTAGCAGCCGCGTTGCACGGGAGAATGTGAAAAGTGTTCATATGTAGTAAAAACCTGAGAAATCCCTCCGTTTTCGTCATTTGTTATCGAATCGACTTAAAGCCAGATCGTCACATTTTCCGCTCTTCTCTCTGAAACGGTTGTACTTATCGTCTGCAAAGCTATGTCGCGTGCTGCGGTATGCGGAGACACTAAAAGCACCATAGTAGAACACAGATGAAGCTTCTAAGTTGATGTAATAGCCAGTAAGAAGTATTACAATTCAAGTTTTTAGGTATCGATTATTGACTTTTTAGCTGGCTTTGGTGCCTTGGACATGAGGTAGGAACTTAAGATTTTGCATGAAAGGAGGACTGGCAGCCGCGTTACACGGGAGAATGTGAAAAGTGTTCATATGTAGTAAAAACCTGAGAAAACCCTCCGTTTTCGTCATTTGTTATCGAATCGAGTTAAAGCCAGATCGTCACATTGGCCGCTCTTCTCTCTGAAACGGTTGTACTTATCGTCTGCAAAGATATGTCGCGTGCTGCGGTATGCGGAGACACTAAAAGCACCATAGTAGAACACAGATGAAGCTTCTAAGTTGATGTAATAGGCAGTAAGAAGTCCTACAATTCAAGTTTTAGGTATCGATCATTGACTTTTTAGCTGGCTTTGGTGCGTTGGACATGAGGTAGGACCTAAAGATTCTGCATGAAAGGAGGACTAGCAGCCGCGTTGCATGGGAGAATGTGAAAAGTGTTCATATGTAGTAAAAAACTGAGAAATCCGTCCGTTTTCGTCATTTGTTATCGAATCGACTTAAAGCCAGATCGTCACATTGGCCGCTCTTCTCTCTGAAACGGTTGTACTTATCGTCTGCAAAGCTATGTCGCGTGCTGCGGTATGCGGAGACACTAAAAGCACCATAGTAGAACACAGACGAAGCTTCTAAGTTTGTGTAATAGGCAGTAAGAAGTAGTATAATTCAAGTTTTAGGTATCGATTATTGACTTTTTGCCCTTCTTTAGTGCCTTGGACATGAGCTATCAACTTAAGATTTTGCATGAAAGGAGGACTAGCATTCGCGTTACATGGGAGAATGTGAAAAGTGTTCATATGTAGTAAAAACCTGATAAATCCGTCCGTTTTCGTCATTTGTGATCGAATCGACTTAAAGCCAGATCGTCACATTGGCCGCTCTTCTCTCTGAAACGGTTGTACTTATCGTCTGCAAAGCAATGTCGCGTGCTGCGGTATGCGGAGACACTAAACACCATAGTAGAACACAGATGAAGCTTCTAAGTTGATGTAATAGCCAGTAAGAAGTATTACAATTCAAGTTTTAGGTATCGATTATTGACTTTTTAGCTGGCTTTGGTGCCTTGGACATGAGGTAGGACCTTAAGATTCTGCATGAAAGGAGGACTAGCAGCTGCGTTGCATGGGAGAATGTGAAAAGTGTTCATATGTAGTAAAAACCTGAGAAATCCGTCCGTTTTCGTCATTTGTTATCGAATCGACTTAAAGCCAGATCGTCACATTGGCCGCAGTTCTGACTGAAACGGTTACATTTATCGTCTGCAAAGCTATGTCGCGTGCTGCGGTATGCGGAGACACTAAAAGCACCATAGGAGAACACAGATATAACATCTAAGTTGATGTAATAGCCAGTAATAAGTAGTACAATTCAAGTTTTAGGTATCGATTATTGACTTTTTAGCTGGCTTTGGTGCCTTGGATATGAGCTAGGACCTTAAGACTCTAGATGACAGTAGGACTAGCAACCGGTTTGTACGGGAGAATGGGAAAAGTGTTCATATGTAGTAAAAACCTGAGAAATCCGTCCGTTTTCGTCATTTGTTATCGAATCGACTTAAAGCCAGATCGTCACATTGGCCGCAGTTCTAACTGAAACGGTTACATTTATCGTCTGCAAAGCTATGTCGCGTGCTGCGGTATGGGGAAACACTAAAAGCACCATAGTAGAACACAGATGAAGCATCTAAGTTGATGTAATAGCCAGTAAGAAGTAGTACAATTCAAGTTTTAGGTATCGATTATTGACTCTTTAGCTGGCTTTGGTGCCTTGGACATGAGCTAGGACCTTAAGATTCTGCATGAAAGGACTGGCAGCCGCGTTGCACGGGAGAATGTGAAAAGTGTTCATATGTAGTAAAAACCTGAGAAATCTGTCCGGGTCCGTCATTTGTTATCGAATCGACTTAAAGCCAGATCGTCACATTGGCCGCTCTTATCTCTCAAACGGTTGTACTTATCGTCTGCAAACCTATGTCGCGTGCTGCGGTATGCGGAGACACTAAAAGCACCATAGTAGAACACAGATGAAGCTTCTAAGTTGATGTAATAGCCAGTAAGAAGTATTACAATTCAAGTTTTAGGTATCGATTATTGAGTTTTTAGCTGGCTTTGGTGCCTTGGACATGAGCTAGGACCTTAAGATTCTGCATGAAAGGAGGACTAGCAGCCGCGTTGCACGGGAGAATGTGAAAAGTGTTCATATGTAGTAAAAACCTGAGAAATCCCTCCGTTTTCGTCATTTGTTATCGAATCGACTTAAAGCCAGATCGTCACATTTTCCGCTCTTCTCTCTGAAACGGTTGTACTTATCGTCTGCAAAGCTATGTCGCGTGCTGCGGTATGCGGAGACACTAAAAGCACCATAGTAGAACACAGATGAAGCTTCTAAGTTGATGTAATAGCCAGTAAGAAGTATTACAATTCAAGTTTTTAGGTATCGATTATTGACTTTTTAGCTGGCTTTGGTGCCTTGGACATGAGGTAGGAACTTAAGATTTTGCATGAAAGGAGGACTGGCAGCCGCGTTACACGGGAGAATGTGAAAAGTGTTCATATGTAGTAAAAACCTGAGAAAACCCTCCGTTTTCGTCATTTGTTATCGAATCGAGTTAAAGCCAGATCGTCACATTGGCCGCTCTTCTCTCTGAAACGGTTGTACTTATCGTCTGCAAAGATATGTCGCGTGCTGCGGTATGCGGAGACACTAAAAGCACCATAGTAGAACACAGATGAAGCTTCTAAGTTGATGTAATAGGCAGTAAGAAGTCCTACAATTCAAGTTTTAGGTATCGATCATTGACTTTTTAGCTGGCTTTGGTGCGTTGGACATGAGGTAGGACCTAAAGATTCTGCATGAAAGGAGGACTAGCAGCCGCGTTGCATGGGAGAATGTGAAAAGTGTTCATATGTAGTAAAAAACTGAGAAATCCGTCCGTTTTCGTCATTTGTTATCGAATCGACTTAAAGCCAGATCGTCACATTGGCCGCTCTTCTCTCTGAAACGGTTGTACTTATCGTCTGCAAAGCTATGTCGCGTGCTGCGGTATGCGGAGACACTAAAAGCACCATAGTAGAACACAGATGAAGCTTCTAAGTATGTAATAGCCAGTAAGAAGTAGTATAATTCAAGATTTAGGTATCGATTATTGACTTTTTACCCTTCTTTAGTGCCTTGGACATGAGCTAGGAACTTAAGATTTTGCATGAAAGGAGGACTAGCAGCCGCGTTACATGGGAGAATGTGAAAAGTGTTCATATGTAGTAAAAACCTGAGAAATCCGTCCGTTTTTGTCATTTGTTATCGAATCGACTTAAAGCCAGATCGTCACATTGGCCGCTCTTCTCTCTGAAACGGTTGTACTTATCGTCTGCAAAGCTATGTCGCGTGCTGCGGTATGCGGAGACACTAAAAGCACCATAGTAGAACACAGATGAAGCTTCTAAGTTGATGTAATAGCAAGTAAGAAGTATTACAATTCAAGTTTTAGGCATCGATTATTGACTTTTTAGCTGGCTTTGGTGCGTTGCACATGAGGTAGGACCTAAAGATTCTGCATGAAAGGAGGACTAGCAGCCGCGTTGCACGGGAGAATGTGAAAAGTGTTCATATGTAGTAAAAACCTGAGAAAACCCTCCGTTTTCGTCATTTGTTATCCAATCGACTCAAAGCCAGATCGTCACATTTTCCGCTCTTCTCTCTGAAACGGTTGTACTTATCGTCTGCAAAGCTATGTCGCGTGCTGCGGTATGCGGAGACACTAAAAGCACCATAGTAGAACACAGACGAAGCTTCTAAGTTGATGTAATAGCCAGTAAGAAGTATTACAATTCAAGTTTTAGGTATCGATTATTGACTTTTTAGTTGGCTTTGGTGCCTTGGACATGAGCTAGGAACTTAAGATTTTGCATGAAAGGAGGACTGGCAGCCGCGTTGCACGGGAGAATGTGAAATGTGTTCATATGTAGTAAAAACCTGAGAAATCCGTCCGTTTTCGTCATTTGTTATCGAATCGACTTAAAGCCAGATCGTCACATTGGCCGCTCTTATCTCTCAAACGGTTGTACTTATCGTCTGCAAACCTATGTCGCGTGCTGCGGTATGCGGAGACACTAAAAGCACCATAGTAGAACACAGATGAAGCTTCTAAGTTGATGTAATAGCCAGTAAGAAGTATTACAATTCAAGTTTTAGGTATCGATTATTGACTATTTAGCTGGCTTTGGTGCCTTGGACTTGAGCTAGGACCTTAAGATTCTGCATGAAAGGAGGACTAGCAGCCGCGTTGCACGTGAGAATGTGAAAAGTATTCATATGTAGTAAAAACCTGAGAAATCCGTCCGTTTTCGTCATTTGTTATCGAATCGACTTAAAGCCAGATCGTCACTTTGGCCGCAGTTCTGACTGAAACGGTTACATTTATCGTTTGCCAAGCTATGTCACGTGCTTCGGTATGTAGAAACACTAAACGCACCATAGTAGAACACAGATGAAGCTTCTAAGTTGATGGAATAGCCAGTAAGAAGTAGTACATTTCAAGTTTTAGTTATCGATTATTGACTTTTTACCCTTCTTTTGTGACTTGGACATGAGCTAGGAACTAAAGATTTTGCATGAAAGGAGGAATAGCAGCCGCGTTGCATGGGAGAATGTGAAAAGTGTTCATATGTAGTAAAAACCTGAGAAATCCGTCCGTTTTCGTCATTTGTTATCAAATCGACTTAAAGCCAGATCGTCACATTGGCCGCTCTTCTCTCTGAAACGGTTGTACTTATCGTCTGCAAAGCTATGTCGCGTGCTGCGGTATGCGGAGACCCTAAAAGCACCATAGGAGAACACAGATATAACATCTAAGTTGATGTAATAGCCAGTAATAAGTAGTACAATTCAAGTTTTAGGTATCGATTATTGATTTTTAGCTGGCTTTGGTGCCTTGGACATGAGCTAGGACCTTAAGACTCTACATGAAAGGAGGACTAACAACCGGTTTGCACGGGAGAATGTGAAAAGTGTTCATATGTAGTAAAAACCTGAGAAATCCGTCCGTTTTCGTCACTTGTTATCGAATCGACTTAAAGCCAGATCGTCACATTGGCCGCAGTTCTGACTGAAACGATTACATTTATCGTCTGCAAAGCTATGTCGCGTGGTGCGGTATGGGGAAACACTAAAAGCACCATAGTAGAACACAGATGAAGCATCTAAGTTGATGTAATAGCCAGTAAGAAGTAGTACAATTCAAGTTTTAGGTATCTATTATTGACTCTTTAGCTGGCTTTGGTGCCTTGGACATGAGCTAGAACCTTAAGATTTTGCATGAAAGGAGGACTAGCAGCCGCGTTGCATGGGAGAATGTGAAAAGTGTTCATATGAAGTAAAAACCTGAGAAATCCGTCCGTTATCGTCAATTCTTATCGAATCGACGTAACGCCAGATCGTCACATTGGCCGCTCTTCTCTCTGAAACGGTTGTACTTATCGTCTGCAAAGCAATATCGCGTGCTGCGGTATGCGGAGACACTAAAAGCACCATAGTAGAACACAGAAGAAGCTTCTAAGTTGATGTAATAGCCAGTAAGAAGTATTACAATTCAAGTTTTAGGTATCGATTATTGACTTTTTAGCTGGCTTTGGTGCCTTGGACATGAGGTAGGACCTTAACATTCTGCATGAAAGGAGGACTAGCAGCTGCGTTGCATGGGAGAATGTGAAAAGTGTTCATATGTAGTAAAAACCTGAGAAATCCGTCCGTTTTCGTCATTTGTTATCGAATCGACTTAAAGCCAGATCGTCACATTGGCCGCTCTTCTCTCTGAAACGGTTGTAATTATCTTCTGCAAAGCTATGTCGCGTGCTGCGGTATGCGGAGACACTGAAAGCATAATAGTAGAACACAGATGAAGCTTATAAGTTGATGTAATAGCCAGTAAGATGTATTACAATTCAAGTTTTAGGTATCGATTACTGAATTTTTAGCTTGTTTTGGTGCCTTGGACATGAGCTAGGACCTTAAGATTCTGCATGATAGGAGGACTAGCAGCCGAGTTGCACGGGAGAATGTGAAAAGTGTTCATATGTAGTAAAAACCTGAGAAATCCGTCCGTTTTCGTCATTTGTTATGGAATCGACTTAAAGCCTGATCGTCACATTGGCCGCTCTTTTCTCTGAAACGGTTGTACTTATCGTCTGCAAAGCTATGTCGCGTGCTGCGGCATGCGGGGACACTAAAAGCACCATAGCAGAACACAGACGACGCTTCTAAGTTTTTGTAATAGCCAGTAAGAAGTAGTACAATTCAAGTTTTAGGTATCGATTATTGACTTTTTACCCTTCTTTGGTGCCTTGGACATGAGCTAGGAACTTAAGATTTTGCATGAAAGGAGGACTGGCAGCCGCGTAGCACGGGAGAATGTGAAAAGTGTTCATACGTAGTAAAAACCTGAGAAATCCGTCCGTTTTCGTCATTTGTTATCGAATCGACTTCAAGTCAGATCGTCACATTGGCCGCTCTTCTCTCTGAAACGGTTCTACTTACGGTCTGCAAAGATATGTCGCGTGCTGCGGTATGCGGAGACACTAAAAGCACCATAGTAGAACACAGATGAAGCTTCGAAGTTGATGTAATAGCCAGTAAGAAGTAGTACAATTCAAGTTTTAGGTATCGATTATTGACTTTTTACCCTTCTTTGGTGCCTTGGACATGAGGTAGGAACATAAGATTCTGCATGAAAGGAGGACTAGAAGCCGCGTTGCACGGGAGAATGTGAAAAGTGTTCATATCTAGTAAAAACCTGAGAAATCCGTCCGTTTTCGTCATTTGTTATCAAATCGACTTAAAGCCAGATCGTCACATTGGCCGCTCTTCTCTCTGAAACGGTTGTACTTATCGTCTGCAAAGCTATGTCGCGTGCTGCGGTATGCGGAGACACTAAAAGCACCATTGGAGAACACAGATATAACATCTAAGTTGATGTAATAGCCAGTCATAAGTAGTACAATTCAAGTTTTAGGTATCGATTATTGATTTTTAGCTGGCTTTGGTGCCTAGGACATGAGCTAGGACCTTAAGACTCTACATGAAAGGAGGACTAACAACCGGTTTGCACGGGAGAATGTGAAAAGTGTTCATATGTAGTAAAAACCTGAGAAATCCGTCCGTTTTCGTCACTTGTTATCGAATCGACTTAAAGCCAGATCGTCACATTGGCCGCAGTTCTGACTGAAACGATTACATTTATCGTCTGCAAAGCTATGTCGCGTGCTGCGGTATGGGGAAACACTAAAAGCACCATAGTAGAACACAGATGAAGCATCTAAGTTGATGTAATAGCCAGTAAGAAGTAGTACAATTCAAGTTTTAGGTATCGATTATTGACTTTTTACCCTTCTTTGGTGCCTTGCACATGGGCTAGGAACTTAAGATTTTGCATGAAAGGAGGACTAGCAGCCGCGTTGCACGGGAGAATGTGAAAAGTGTTCATATGTAGTAAAAACCTGCGAAATCCGTCCGTTTTCGTCATTTGTTATCGAATCGACTTAAAGCCAGATCGTCACATTGGCCGCTCTTCTCTCTGAAACGGTTGTAATTATCTTCTGCAAAGCTATGTCGCGTGCTGCAGTATGCGGAGACACTGAAAGCACCATAGTAGAACTCAGATGAAGCTTCTAAGTTGATGTAATAGCCAGTAAGAAGTAGTACAATTCAAGTTTTAGGTATCGATTATTGAGTTTTTACCCTTCTTTGGTGCCTTGGACATGAGCTAGGAACTTAAGAATTTGCATGAAAGGAGGACTGGCAGCCACGTAGCACGGGAGAATGTGAAAAGTGTTCATACGTAGTAAAAACCTGAGAAATCCGTCCGTTTTCGTCATTTGTTACCGAATCGACTTCAAGTCAGATCGTCACATTGGCCGCTCTTCTCTCTGGAACGGTTGTACTTACGGTCTGCAAAGCTATGTCGCGTGCTGCGGTATGCGGAGACACTAAAAGCACCATAGTAGAGCACAGATGAAGCTTCTAAGTTGATGTAATAGCCAGTAAGAAGTAGTACAATTCAAGTTTTAGGTATCGATTATTGACTTTTTACCCTTCTTTGGTGCCTTGGACATGAGGTAGGAACATAAGATTCTGCATGAAAGGAGGACTAGAAGCCGTGTTGCACGGGAGAATGTGAAAAGTGTTCATATCTAGTAAAAACCTGAGAAATCCGTCCGTTTTCGTCATATGTTATCGAATCGACTTAAAGCCAGATCGTC
Source organism: Schistocerca gregaria (assembly GCF_023897955.1). NCBI lineage: Eukaryota > Metazoa > Arthropoda > Insecta > Orthoptera > Acrididae > Schistocerca > Schistocerca gregaria. Next base: position 563,166 of record NW_026061822.1, read on the forward strand.
ACGTTGGCCGCTCTTCTGTCTGAAACGGTTACATTTATCGTCTGCAAAGCTATGTCGCGTGATTCGGTATGCGGTGACACAAAAAGCATCATAGTAGAACACAGGTGAAGCTTCTAAGTTGATGTAATAACTAGTAAGAAGTAGTACAATACAAGTTTTAGGTATCAATTATTGATTTTTTACCCTTCTTTAGTGCCTTGCACATGAGCTAGGAACTTAATATTTTGCATGAAAGGAGGACTAGCAGCCGCGTTGCACGGGAGAATGTGAAAAGTGTTCATATGTAGTAAATACCTGAGAAATCCGTCCGTTTTCGTAATTTGTTATCGAATCGACTTAAAGCCAGATCGTCACATTGGCCGCACTTCTGTCCGAAACGGTTACATTTATCGTCTGCAAAGCTATGTCGCATGCTGCGGTATGCGGAGACACTAAAAGGACCATGGTAGAACACAGATGAAGCTTCTAAGTTGATGTAATAGCCAGTAAGAAGTAGTACAACTCAAGTTTTAGATATCGATTATTGACTTTTTCGCTGGCTTTGGTGCCTTGGACATGAGTCAGGACCTTAAGATTCTGCATGAATGGAGGAATAGCAGCCGGGCTGCATAGGAGAATGTGAAAAGTGTTCATATGTAGTAAAAACCTGAGAAATCCGTCCGTTTGCGTCATTTGTAATAGAATCGACTTAAAGCCAGATCGTCACATTGGCCGCTCATCTCTCTGAAACGGTTGTACTTATCGTCTGCAAAGCTATGGCGCGTGCTGCGGTATGGGGAGACACTAAAATTACCATAGTAGAACACAGGTGAACCTTCTAAGTTGATGTATTAACTAGTAAGAAGTAGTACAATTCAAGATTTAGGTATCGATTATTGACTTTTTACCCTTCTTTGGTGCCTTGGACATGAGCTAGGAACTTAAGATTTTGCATGAAAGGAGTTCCAGCAGCCGCGTTGCATGGGAGAATGTGAAAAGTGTTCATATGTAGTAAAAATCTGAGAAATCCGTCCGTTTTCGTCATTTGTTATCGAATCGACTTAAAGCCAGATCGTCACATTGGCCGCTCTTCTCTCTGAAACGGTTGTAATTATCTTCTGCAAAGCTATGTCGCGTGCTGCGGTATGCGGAGACACTGAAAGCACCATAGTAGAACACAGATGAAGCTTATAAGTTGATGTAATAGCCAGTAAGATGTATTACAATTCAAGTTTTAGGTATCGATTACTGAATTTTTAGCTTGTTTTGGTGCCTTGGACATGAGCTAGGACCTTAAGATTCTGCATGATAAGAGGACTAGCAGCCGAGTTGCACGGGAGAATGTGAAAAGTGTTCATATGTAGTAAAAACCTGAGAAATCCGTCCGTTTTCGTCATTTGTTATGGAATCGACTTAAAGCCTGATCGTCACATTGGCCGCTCTTTTCTCTGAAACGGTTGTACTTATCGTCTGCAAAGCTATGTCGCGTGCTGCGGCATGCGGGGACACTAAAAGCACCATAGCAGAACACAGACGACGCTTCTAAGTTTTTGTAATAGCCAGTAAGAAGTAGTACAATTCAAGTTTTAGGTATCGATTATTGACTTTTTACCCTTCTTTGGTGCCTTGGACATGAGCTAGGAACTTAAGATTTTGCATGAAAGGAGGACTGGCAGCCGCGTAGCACGGGAGAATGTGAAAAGTGTTCATACGTAGTAAAAACCTGAGAAATCCGTCCGTTTTCGTCATTTGTTATCGAATCGACTTCAAGTCAGATCGTCACATTGGCCGCTCTTCTCTCTGAAACGGTTCTACTTACGGTCTGCAAAGATATGTCGCGTGGTGCGGTATGCGGAGACACTAAAAGCACCATAGTAGAACACAGATGAAGCTTCTAAGTTGATGTAATAGCCAGTAAGAAGTAGTACAATTCAAGTTTTAGGTATCGATTATTGACTTTTTACCCTTCTTTGGTGCCTTGGACATGAGGTAGGAACATAAGATTCTGCATGAAAGGAGGACTAGAAGCCGCGTTGCACGGGAGAATGTGAAAAGTGTTCATATCTAGTAAAAACCTGAGAAATCCGTCCGTTTTCGTCATTTGTTATCAAATCGACTTAAAGCCAGATCGTCACATTGGCCGCTCTTCTCTCTGAAACGGTTGTACTTATCGTCTGCAAAGCTATGTCGCGTGCTGCGGTATGCGGAGACACTAAAAGCACCATTGGAGAACACAGATATAACATCTAAGTTGATGTAATAGCCAGTAATAAGTAGTACAATTCTAGTTTTAGGTATCGATTATTGATTTTTAGCTGGCTTTGGTGCCTAGGACATGAGCTAGGACCTTAAGACTCTACATGAAAGGAGGACTAACAACCGGTTTGCACGGGAGAATGTGAAAAGTGTTCATATGTAGTAAAAACCTGAGAAATCCGTCCGTTTTCGTCACTTGTTATCGAATCGACTTAAAGCCAGATCGTCACATTGGCCGCAGTTCTGACTGAAACGATTACATTTATCGTCTGCAAAGCTATGTCGCGTGCTGCGGAATGGGGAAACACTAAAAGCACCATAGTAGAACACAGGTGAAGCTTCTAAGTTGATGTAATAACTAGTAAGAAGTAGTACAATACAAGTTTTAGGTATCAATTATTGACTTTTTACCCTTCTTTAGTGCCTTGCACATGAGCTAGGAACTTAATATTTTGCATGAAAGGAGGACTAGCAGCCGCGTTGCACGGGAGAATGTGAAAAGTGTTCATATGTAGTAAATACCTGAGAAATCCGTCCGTTTTCGTCATTTGTTATAGAATCTACTTAAAGCAACATCGTCACATTGGCCGCACTTCTGTCCGAAACGGTTACATTTATCGTCTGCAAAGCTATGTCGCGTGCTGCGGTATGCGGAGACACTAAAAGCACCATAGTAGAACACAGATGAAGCTTCTAAGTTGATGTAATAGCCAGTAAGAAGTAGTACAATTCAAGTTTTAGGTATCGATTATTGACTTTTTACCCTTCTTTTGTGCCTTGGACATGAGCAAGGAACTTAAGATTTTGCATGAAAGGAGGAATAGCGGCCGCGTTGCATGGGAGAATGTGAAAAGTGTTCATATGTAGTAAAAACCTGATAAATCCGTCCGTTTTCGTCATTTGTTATCGAATCGACTTAAAGCCTCATCGTCACATTGGCCGCTCTTCTGTCTGAAACGGTTATATTTATCGTCTACAAAGCTATGTCGCGTGCTGCGGTATGCGGAGACACTAAAAGGACCATGGTAGAACACAGATGAAGCTTCTAAGTTGATGTAATAGCCAGTAAGAAGTAGTACAACTCAAGTTTTAGATATCGATTATTGACTTTTTTGCTGGGTTTGGTGCCTTGGACATGAGCTAGGACCTTAAGATTCTGCATGAATGGAGGAATAGCAGCCGGGCTGCATAGGAGAATGTGAAAAGTGTTCATATGTAGTAAAAACCTGAGAAATCCGTCCGTTTGCGTCATTTGTAATAGAATCGACTTAAAGCCAGATCGTCACATTGGCCGCTCATCTCTCTGAAACGGTTGTACTTATCGTCTGCAAAGCTATGGCGCGTGCTGCGGTATGCGGAGACACTAAAATTACCATAGTAGAACACAGGTGAACCTTCTAAGTTGATGTATTAACTAGTAAGAAGTAGTACAATTCAAGATTTAGGTATCGATTATTGACTTTTTACCCTTCTTTGGTGCCTTGGACATGAGCTAGGAACTTAAGATTTTGCATGAAAGGAGTTCTAGCAGCCGCGTTGCATGGGAGAATGTGAAAAGTGTTCATATGTAGTAAAAACCTGAGTAATTCGTCCGTTTTCATCATTTGTTATCGAATCGACTTAAAGCCAGATCGTCACATTGGCCGAACTTATCTCTGAAACTGTTGTACTTATCGTCTGCAAACCTATGTCGCGTGCTGCGGTATGCGGAGACACTAAAAGCACCATAGTAGAACACAGATGAAGCTTCTAAGTTGATGTAATAGGCAGTAAGAAGTCCTACAATTCAAGTTTTAGGTATCGATCATTGACTTTTTAGCTGGCTTTGGTGCGTTGGACATGAGGTAGGACCTAAAGATTCTGCATGAAAGGAGGACTAGCAGCCGAGTTGCATGGGAGAATGTGAAAAGTGTTCATATGTAGTAAAAACCTGAGATATCCGTCCGTTTTCGTCATTTGTTATCGAATCGACTTAAAGCCTCATCGTCACATTGGCCGCACTTCTGTCCGAAACGGTTACATTTATCGTCTGCAAATCTATGTCGCGTGCTGCGTTACGCGCAGACACTAAAAGCACCATAGTAGAACACAGATGAAGCTTCTAAGTTGATGTAATAGCCAGTAAGAAGTAGTACAATTCAAGTTTTAGATATCGATTATTGACTTTTCACCCTTCTTTGGTGCCTTGGACAAGAGGGAGGAACATATGATTCTGCATGAAAGGAGGACTAGAAGCCGCGTTGCATGGGAGAATGTGAAAAGTGTTCATATCTAGTAAAAACCTGAGAAATCCGTCCGTTTTCGTCATATGTTATCGAATCGACTTAAAGCCACATCGTCACGTTGGCCGCTCTTCTGTCTGAAACGATTACATTTATCGTCTGCAAAGCTATGTCGCGTCCTGCTGTATGCGGTGACACAAAAAGCACCATAGTACAACACAGGTAAAGCTTCTAAGTTGATGTAATAACTAGTAAGAAGTAGTACAATACAAGTTTTAGGTATCAATTATTGACTTTTTACCCTTCTTTGGTGCCTTGCACATGAGCTAGGAACTTAATATTTTGCATGAAAGGAGGACTAGCAGCCGCGTTGCACGGGAGAATGTGAAAAGTGTTCATATGTAGTAAAAACCTGATAAATCCGTCCGTTTTCGTCCTTTGTTATCGAATCGACTTAAAGCAACATCGTAACATTGGCCGCACTTCTATCCGAAACGGTTACATTTATCGTCTGCAAAGCTATGTCGCGTGCTGCGTTATGCGGAGACACTAAAAGCACCATAGTAGAACACAGATGAAGCTTCTAAGTTGATGTAATGGCCAGTAAGAAGTAGTACAATTCAAGTTTTGAGAATCGATTATTGACTTTTTACCCTTCTTTTGTGCCTTGGACATGAGCAAGGAACTTAAGATTCTGCATGAATGGAGGAATAGCAGCCGAGTTGCATAGGAGAATGTGAAAAGTGTTCATATGTAGTAAAAACCTGAGAAATCCGTCCGTTTTCGTCATTTGTTATCGAATCGACTTAAAGCCAGATCGTCAGATGGTGCCGCCCTCCTATTTGAAACGATTGTACTTTTCGTCTGCAAAGCTAGGTCGCGTGCTGCGGAACGCGGAGACACTAAAAGGACCATGGTAGAACACAGATGAAGCTTCTAAAATGATGTAATAGCCACTAAGAAGTAGTACAATTAAAGTTTTAGGTATTGATTATTGACTATTTAGTTAGCTTTGGTGCCTTGGACATGAGCTAGAACCTTAAGATTCTGCATGAGAGGAGGACTAGCAGCCGCGTAGCACGGGAGAATGTGAAAAGTGTTCATATGTAGTAAAATCCTGAGAAATTCGTCCGTTTTCGTCATTTGTTATCGAATCGAGTTAAATCCAGATCGTCACATTGGCCGCTCTTCTGTCTGAAACGGTTACATTTATCGTCTGCAAAGTTATGCCGCAAGCTGCGGTATGCGGAGACACTAAAAGCACCATAGTAGAACTTGATGAAGTTTCTAAGTTCATGTAATAGGCAGTAAGAAGTAGTACAATTCAAGTTTTAGGAATCGATTATTGACTTTTTAGCTGGCTTTGGTGGCTTGGTCATGACCTAGGACCTTAAGATTCTGCATGAAAGGAGGACTAGCAGCCGAGTTGCACGGAGAATGTGAGAAGTGTTCATATGTAGTAACAACCTGAGAAATGCGTCCGTTTTCGTCATTTGTAATAGAATCGACTTAGAGCCAGATCGTCACATTGGCCGCTCATCTCTCTGAAACGGTTGTACTTATCGTCTGAAAAGCTATGTCCCGTGCTGCGGTATGCGGAGACACTAAAAGTACCATAGTAGAACACAGGTGAAGCTTCTAAGTTGATGTATTAACTAGTAAGAAGTAGTACATTTCAATATTTAGGTATCGATTATTGACTTTTTACCCTTCTTTGGTGCCTCGGACATGAGCTAGGAACTTAAGATTTTGCATGAAAGGAGGACTAGCAGCCGCGTTGCATGGGAGAATGTGAAAAGTGTTCATATGTAGTAAAAACCTGAGTAATTCGTCCGTTTTCATCATTTGTTGTCGAATCGACTTAAAGCCAGATCGTCACATTGGCCGAACTTCTCTCTGAAACTGTTGTACTTATCGTCTGCAAAGCTATGTCTCGTGCTGCGGTATGCGGAGACACTAAAAGCACCATAGTAGAACACAGATGAAGCTTCTAAGTTGATGTAATAGCCAGTAAGAAGTAGTACAATTCAAGTTTTAGGTATCGATTATTGACTTTTTACCCTTCTTTGGTGCCTTGGACATGAGCTACGAACATAAGATTCTGCATGAAAGGAGGACTAGCAGCCGCGTTGCACGGGAGAATGTGGAAAGTGTTCATATATAGCAAAAGCCTGAGAAATCCGTCCGTTTTCGTCACTTCTTATCGAATCGTCTTGAAGCCAGATCGTCAAATTGGCCGCTATTCTCTCTGAAATGGTTGTACTTATCGTCTGCAAAGCTGTGTCGCGTGCTGTGGTGTGCGGAGACACAAAAAGAACCATAGTAGAACACAGATGAAGCTTCTAATTTGATGTAATAGCCAGTAAGAAGTAGTACAATTCAAGTTTTAGTTGTCGATTATTCACTTTTTAGCTGGCTTTGGTGCCTTGGACATGAGCTAGGACCTTAAGATTCTGCATGAAAGGAGGTCTAGCAGCCGCGTTTCACGGGAGAATGTGAGAAGTGTTCATATGTAGTAACAACCTGAGAAATCCGTCCGTTTTCGTCATTTGTTATAGAATCGACTTAAAGCCAGATCGTCACATTGGCCGCTCATCTCTCTGAAACTTTTGTACTTATCGTCTGCAAAGCTGCGGTATGCGGAGACACTAAAAGCACCATAGTAGAACACAGATGAAGCTCCTAAGTTGATGTAATAGCCAGTAAAACGTAGTACAATTCAAGTTTTAGGTATCGATTATTGACTTTTTACCCTTCTTTGGTGCCTTGCACATGAGCTAGGAACTTAAGATTTTGAATGAAAGGAGGACTAGCAGCCGCGTTGCATGGGAGGATGTGAAAAGTGTTCATATGTAGTAACAACCTGAGAAATCCGTCCGTTTTCTTCATTTGTTAACGAATCGACTTAAAGCCCGATCGTCACATTGGCCGCTCTTCTCTCTGAAACGGTTACATTTATCGTCTGCAAAGCTATGTCGCGTGCTGCGGTATGCGGAGACATGAAAAGCACTATAGTAGAACCCAGATGAAGCTTCTAAGTTTTTGTAATAGCCAGTAAGAAGTAGTACAATTCAAGTTTTAGGTATCGATTATTGACTTTTTAGCTGGCTTTGGTGCCTTGGACATGAGCTAGGACCTTAAGATTCTGCATGAAAGGACTGGCAGCCGCGGTGCACGGGAGAATGTGAAAATTGTTCATATGTAGTAAAAACCTGAGAAATCTGTCCGGGTTCGTCATTTGTTATCGAATCGACTTAAAGCCAGATCGTCACATTGGCCGCTCTTCTCTCTGAAACGGTTGTACTTATCGTCTGCAAAGCTATGTCGCGTGCTGCGGTATGCGGAGACACTAAAAGCACCATAGTAGAACACAGATGAAGCTTCGAAGTTGATGTAATAGCCAGTAAGAAGTAGTACAATTGAAGTTTTAGGTATCGATTATTGACTTTTTTGCTCGCTTTGGTGCCTTGGACATGAGCTAGGACCTTAAGATTCTGCATGAAAAGAGGACTAGCAGCAGATTTGCACGGGAGAATGTGAAAAGTGTTCATATGTAGTAATAAACTGAGAAATCCGTCCGTTTTCGTCATTTGTTATCAAATCGACTTAAAGCCAGATCGTCACATTGGCCGCTCTTCTATCTGAAACGGTCTTACTTATCGTCTGCAAAGCATGTCGCGTGCTGCGGTATGCGGAGACAGTAAAAGCACCATAGTAGAACACAGATGAAGCTTCTAAGTTGATGTAATAGCCAGTAAGAAGTAGTACAATTCAAGTTTTAGGTACCGATTATGGACTTTTTAGCTGGCTTTGGTGCCCTGTACATGAGCTAGGACCTTAACAATCTGCATGAATGGAGGACTAGCAGCCGAGTTGCGCGAGAGAATGTGAAACGTGTTCATATGTAGTAAAAATCAGAGAAATCGGTACTTTCGTCATTTGTTATCGAATCGACTTAAAGCCAGATCGTCAAATTGGCCGCAGTTCTGTACGATACGGTTACATTTATCGTCTGCAAAGCGATGTCGCGTGCGGCGGTATGCAGAGACACTAAAAGCACCATAGTAGAACACAGATGAAGCTTCAAAGTTGATGTAATGGCCAGTAAGAAGTAGTACAAATCGTATTTTAGTTATCGATTATTGACTTTTTACCCTTCTTTGGTGCATTGGACATGAGCTAGGAACTTAAGATTTTGCATGAAAGGAGGAATAGCAGCCGCGTTGCAAGGGAGAATGTGAAAAGTGTTCATATGTAGTAAAGACCGGAGAAATCTGTCCGTTTTCGTCATGTGTTATCGAATCGACTTAAAGCCAGATCGTCACATTGGCCGCAGTTCTGTCTGAAAAGGTTACATTTATCGTCTGCAAAGCTATGTCGCGTGATTCGGTAGGCGGAGACACTAAAAGCACCATTGTAGAACACATATGAAGCTTCTAAGTTGCTGTAATAGCCAGTAAGAAGTATTAAAATTCAAGTTTTATGTATCGATTATCGACTTTTCACCCTTCTTTGGTGCCTTGGACATCAGCTAGGAACTTAAGATTTTGCATGAAAGGTGGACTTGCAGCCGCGTTGCACGGGAGAATGTGAAAAGTGTTCATATGTAGTAAAAACCTGAGAAATCTGTCCGTTTTCGTCATTTGTTATCGAATCGACTTAAAGCCAGATCGTCACATTGGCCGCAGTTCTGTCTGAAACGGTTACATTTATCGTCTGCAAAGCTTGGCGCGTGCTGCGGTATGCAGAGACACTAAAAGCACCATAGTAGAACACAGATGAAGCTCCTAAGTCGATGTAATAGCCAGTAAGAAGTAGTACAATTCAAGTTTTAGGTATCGATTATTGATTTTTTACCCTTCTTTGGTGCCTTGGACATGAGCTAGGAACTTAAGATTTTGCATGAAAGGAGGACTAGCAGCCGCGTTGCATGGGAGAATGTGAAAAGTGTTCATATGTAGTAAAAAACTGAGAAATCCGTCCGTTTTCGTCATTTGTTATCAAATCGACTTAAAGCCAGATCGTCACATTGGAGGCTCTTCTCTCTGAAACGGTTGTCCTTATCGTCTGCAAAGCTATGTCGCGTGCTGCGGTATGCGGAGACACTAAAAGCACCATAGTAGAACACAGATGAAGCTTCGAAGTTGATGTAATAGCCAGTATGAAGTAGTACAATTCAAGTTTTAGGTATCGATTATTGACTTTTTTGCTCGGTTTGGTGCCTTGGACATGAGCTAGGACCTTAAGATTCTGCATGAATGGAGGACTGGCAGCCGCGTAGCACGGGAGAATGTGAAAAGTGTTCATATGTAGAAAAAACCTGAGAAATCCGTCCGTTTTCGTCATTTGTTATCGAATCGACTTAAAGCCAGATCGTCACATTGGCCGCAGTTCTGATTGAAAAGGTTACATTTATCGTCTGCAAAGCTGTGTCGCGTGCTGCGTTATGGGGAAACACTAAAAGCACCACAGTAGAACACAGATGAAGCATCTAAGTTGATGTAATAGCCAGTAAGAAGTAGTACAATTCAAGTTTTAGGTATCGATTATTGACCCTTTAGCTGGCTTTGGTGCCTTGGACATGAGCTAGGACCTTAAGATTCTGCATGAAAGGACTGGCAGCCGCGTTGCACGGGAGAATGTGAAAAGTGTTCATATGTAGTAAAAACCTGAGAAATCTGTCCGGGTTCGTCATTTGTTATCGAATCGACTTAAAGCCAGATCGTCACATTGGCCGCTCTTCTCTCTGAAACGGTTGTACTTATCGTCTGCAAAGCATAACGCGTGCTGCGGTATGCGGTGACACTAAAAGCACCATAGTAGAACACAGGTGAAGCTTCTAAGTTGATGTAATAGCCAGTAAGAAGTAGTACAATTCAAGTTTTAGGTACCGATTATTGACTTTTTCGCTGGCTTTGGTGCCTTGTACATGAGCTAGGACCTTAACAATCCGAATGAAAGGAGGACTAGCAGCCGAGTTGCACGAGAGAATGTGAAAAGTGTTCATATGTAGTAAAAATCTGAGAAATCCGTACTTTCGTCATTTGTTATCGAATCGACTTAAAGCCAGATCGTCACATAGGCCGCTCTTCTGTCTGAAACGGTTACATTTATCGTCTGCAAAGCTTGGCGCGTGCTGCGGTATGCGGAGACACTAAAAGCACCATAGTAGAACACAGATGAAGCTCCTAAATCGATGTAATAGCCAGTAAGAAGTAGTTCAAGTTTTGTGTTTCGATTATTGACTTTTTACCCTTCTTTGGTGCCTTGGACATGAGCTAGGAACTTAAGATTTTGCATGAAAGGAGGACTAGCAGCCGCGTTGCATGGGAGAATGTGAAAAGTGTTCATATGTAGTAAAAAACTGAGAAATCCGTCCGTTTTCGTCATTTGTTATCAAATCGACTTAAAGCCAGATCGTCACATTGGAGGCTCTTCTCTCTGAAACGGTTGTCCTTATCGTCTGCAAAGCTATGTCGCGTGCTGCGGTATGCGGAGACACTAAAAGCACCATAGTAGAACACAGATGAAGCTTCGAAGTTGATGTAATAGCCAGTATGAAGTAGTACAATTCAAGTTTTAGGTATCGATTATTGACTTTTTTACTCGGTTTGGTGCCTTGGACATGAGCTAGGACCTTAAGATTCTGCATGAAAGGAGGACTGGCAGCCGCGTAGCACGGGAGAATGTGAAAAGTGTTCATATGTAGTAAAAACCTGAGAAATCCGTCCGTTTTCGTCATTTGTTATCGAATCGACTTAAAGCCAGATCGTCACATTGGCCGCAGTTCTGACTGAAACAGTTAAATTTATCGTCTGCTAAGCTGTGTCGCGTGCTGCGTTTTGGGGAAACACTAAAAGCACCACAGTAGAACACAGATGAAGCATCTAAGTTGATGTAATAGCCAGTAAGAAGTAGTAGAATTCAAGTTTTAGGTTTCGTTTATTGACTCTTTAGCTGGCTTTGGTGCCTTGGACATGAGCTAGGACCTTAAGATTCTGCATGAAAGGACTGGCAGCCGCGTTGCACGGGAGAATGTGAAAAGTGTTCATATGTAGTAAAAACCTGAGAAATCTGTCCGGGTTCGTCATTTGTTATCGAATCGACTTAAAGCCAGATCGTCACATTGGCCGCTATTCTCTCTGAAACGGTTGTACTTATCGTCTGCAAAGCTATGTCGCGTGCTGCGGAATGCGGAGACACTAAAAGCACCATAGTAGAACACAGATGAAACTTCGAAGTTGATGTAATAGCCAGTAAGAAGTAGTACAATTCAAGTTTTAGGTATCGATTATTGACTTTTTTGCTCGCTTTGGTGCCTTGGACATGAGCTAGGACCTTAAGATTCTGCATGAAAAGAGGACTAGCAGCCGCGTTGCACGGGAGAATGTGAGAAGTGTTCATATGTAGTAAAAACCTGAGAAAACCGTCCGTTTTCGTCATTTTTTATCGAATCGACTTAAATGCCAGATCGTCACATTGGCCGCTCTTCTATCTGAAACGGTCGTACTTATCGTCTGCAAAGCATGTCGCGTGCTGCGGTATGCGGAGACACTAAAAGCACCATAGTAGAACACAGATGAAGCTTCTAAGTTGATGTAATAGCCAGTAAGAAGTAGTACAATTCAAGTTTTAGGTACCGATTATTGACTTTTTAGCTGGATTTGGTGCGATGTACATGAGCTAGGACCTTAACAATCTGCATGAAAGGAGGACTAGCAGCCGAGTTGCACGAGAGAATGGGAAAAGTGTTCATATGTAGTAAAAATCTGAGAAATCGGAACTTTCGTCATTAGTTATCGAATCGACTTAAAGCCAGATCGTCAAATTGGCCGCAGTTCTGTACTAAACGGTTACATTTATCGTCTGCAAAGCTATGTCGCGTGCGGCGGTATGCAGAGACACTAAAAGCACCATAGTAGAACACAGATGAAGCTTCTAAGTTGATGTAATGGCCAGTAAAATGTAGTACAAATCGTATTTTAGTTATCGATTATTGACTTTTTACCCTTCTTTGGTGCCTTGGACATGAGCTAGGAACTTAAGATTTTGCATGAAAGGAGGACTAGCAGCCGCGTTGCAAGGGAGAAGGTGAAAAGTGTTCATATGTAGTAAAGACCGGAGAAATCTGTCCGTTTTCGTCATGTGTTATCGAATCGACTTAAAGCCAGATCGTCACATTGGCCACAGTTCTGTCTGAAAAGGTTACATTTATCGTCTGCAAAGCTATGTCGCGTGATTCGGTATGCGGAGACACTAAAAGCACCATAGTAGAACACAGATGAAGCTTCTAAGTTGCTGTAATAGCCAGTAAGAAGTATTAAAATTCAAGTTTTATGTATCGATTATCGACTTTTTACCCTTCTTTGGTGCCTTGGACATCAGCTATTAACTTAAGATTTTGCATGAAAGGTGGACTAGCAGCCGCGTTGCACGGGAGAATGTGAAAAGTGTTCATATGTAGTAAAAACCTGAGAAATCTGTCCATTTTCGTCATTTGTTATCGAATCGACTTAAAGCCAGATCGTCACATTGGCCGCAGTTCTGTCTGAAACGGTTACATTTATCGTCTGCAAAGGTTGGCGCCTGCTGCGGTATGCAGAGACACTAAAAACACCATAGTAGAACACAGATGAAGCGTCTAAGTTGATGTAATAGCCAGTAAGAAGTAGTACAATTCACGTTTTAGGTTTCGATTAATGAATTTTTAGCTGGCTTTGGGGCCCTGGACATGAGCTATGACCTTAAGATTCTGCATGAAAGGAGGACGTGCAGCCGCGTTGCAAGGGAGAATGTGAAAAGTCTTCATATGTAGTAAAAACCTAGGAAATCCGTCCGTTTTCGTCATTTGTTATCGAGTCGACTTAAAGCCAGATCGTCACATTGGCCACTCTTCTGTCTGAAACGGTTACATTTATCGTCTGCAAAGCTATGTCGCGTGCTGCGGTATGCGGAGACACTAAAAGCACCATAGTAGAACACAGATGAAGCTTCGAAGTTGATGTAATAGCCAGTATGAAGTAGTACAATTCAAGTTTTAGGTATCGATTATTGACTTTTTTGCTCGGTTTGGTGCCTTTGACATGAGCTAGGACCTTAAGATTCTGCATGAAAGGAGGTCTAGCAGCCGCGTTTCACGGGAGAATGTGAAAAGTGTTCATATGTAGTAAAAACCTGAGAAATCGGTCTGTTTTCGTCATTTGTTATCAAATCAACTTAAAGCCAGATCGTCACATTGGCCGCTCTTCTATCTGAAACGGTCGTACTTATCGTCTGCAAAGCATAACGCGTGCTGCGGTATGCGGTGACACTAAAAGCACCATATTAGAACACAGGTGAAGCTTCTAAGTTGATGTAATAGCCAGTAAGAAGTAGTACAATTCAAGTTTTAGGTACCGATTATTGACTTTTTAGCTGGCTTTGGTGCCTTGTACATGAGCTAGGACCTTAACAATCTGAATGAAAGGAGGACTAGCAGCCGAGTTGCACGAGAGAATGTGGAAAGTGTTCATATGTAGTAAAAATCTCAGAAATCCGTACTTTCGTCATTTGTTATCGAATCGACTGAAAGCCAGATCGTCACATAGGCCGCTCTTCTGTCTGAAACGGTTACATTTATCGTCTGCAAAGCTTGGCGCGTGCTGCGGTATGCGGAGACACTAAAAGCACCATAGTAGAACACAGATGAAGCTCCTAAATCGATGTAATAGCCAGTAAGAAGTAGTTCAAGTTTTGTGTTTCGATTATTGACTTTTTACCCTTCTTTGGTGCCTTGGACATGAGCTAGGAACTTAAGATTTTGCATGAAAGGAGGACTAGCAGCCGCGTTGCATGGGAGAATGTGAAAAGTGTTCATATGTAGTAAAAAACTGAGAAATCCGTCCGTTTTCGTCATTTGTTATCAAGTCGACTTAAAGCCAGATCGTCACATTGGAGGCTCTTCTCTCTGAAACGGTTGTCCTTATCGTCTGCAAAGCTATGTCGCGTGCTGCGGTATGCGGAGACACTAAAAGCACCATAGTAGAACACAGATGAAGCTTCTAAGTTATTGCAATAGCCAGTAAGAAGTAGTACAATTCAAGTTTTAGGTATCGATTATTGACGTTTTAGCTGGCTATGGTGCCTTGGACATGAGCTAGGACCTTAAGATTCTGCATGAAAGGAGGACTGGCAGCCGCGTAGCACGGGAGAATGTGAAAAGTGTTCATATGTAGTAAAAACCTGAGAAATCTGTCCGGGTTCGTCATTTGTTATCGAATCGACTTAAAGCCAGATCGTCACATTGGCCGCTCTTCTCTCTGAAACGGTTGTACTTATCGTCTGCAAAGCTATGTCGCGTGCTGCGGAATGCGGAGACACTAAAAGCACCATAGTAGAACACAGATGAAACTTCGAAGTTGATGTAATAGCCAGTAAGAAGTAGTACAATTCAAGTTTTAGGTATCGATTATTGACTTTTTTGCTCGCTTTGGTGCCTTGTACATGAGCTAGGACCTTAACAATCTGAATGAAAGGAGGACTAGCAGCCGAGTTGCACGAGAGAATGTGAAAAGTGTTCATATGTAGTAAAAATCTGAGAAATCCGTACTTCCGTCATTCGTTATCGAATCGACTTAAAGCCAGATCGTCACATAGGCCGCTCTTCTGTCTGAAACGGTTACATTTATCGTCTGCAAAGCTTGGCGCGTGCTGCGGTATGCGGAGACACTAAAAGCACCATAGTAGAACACAGATGAAGCTCCCAAATCGATGTAATAGCCAGTAAGAAGTAGTTCATGTTTTGTGTTTCGATTATTGACTTTTTACCCTTCTTTGGTGCCTTGGACATGAGCTAGGAACTTAAGATTTTGCATGAAAGGAGGACTAGCAGCCGCGTTGCATGGGAGAATGTGAAAAGTGTTCATATGTAGTAAAAAACTGAGAAATCCGTCCGTTTCCGTCATTTGTTATCAAATCGACTTAAAGCCAGATCGTCACATTGGAGGCTCTTCTCTCTGAAACGGTTGTCCTTATCGTCTGCAAAGCTATGTCGCGTGCTGCGGTATGCGGAGACACTAAAAGCACCATAGTAGAACACAGATGAAGCTTCGAAGTTGATGTAACAGCCAGTATGAAGTAGTACAATTCAAGTTTTAGGTATCGATTATTGACTTTTTTGCTCGGTTTGGTGCCTTGGACATGAGCTAGGACCTTAAGATTCTGCATGAAAGGAGGACTGGCAGCCGCGTAGCACGGGAGAATGTGAAAAGTGTTCATATGTAGTAAATACCTGAGAAATCCGTCCGTTTTCGTCATTTGTTATCGAATCGACTTAAAGCCAGATCGTCACATTGGCCGCAGTTCTGACTGAAACGGTTACATTTATAGTCTGCAAAGCTGTGTCGCGTGCTGCGTTATGGGGAAACACTAAAAGCGCCACAGTAGAACACAGATGAAGCATCTAAGTTGATGTAATAGCCAGTAAGAAGTAGTACAATTCAAGTTTTAGGTATCGATTATTGACTCTTCAGCTGGCTTTGGTGCCTTGGACATGAGCTAGGACCTTAAGATTCTGCATGAAAGGACTGGCAGCCGCGTTGCACGGGAGAATGTGAAAAGTGTTCATATGTAGTAAAAACCTGAGAAAACTGTCCGGGTTCGTCATTTGTTATCGAATCGACTTAAAGCCAGATCGTCACATTGGCCGCTCTTCTCTCTGAAACGGTTGTACTTATCGTCTGCAAAGCTATGTCGCGTGCTGCGGAATGCGGAGACACTAAAAGCACCATAGTAGAACACAGATGAAACTTCGAAGTTGATGTAATAGCCAGTAAGAAGTAGTACAATTCAAGTTTTAGGTATCGATTATTGACTTTTTTGCTCGCTTTGGTGCCTTGGACATGAGCTAGGACCTTAAGATTCTGCATGAAAAGAGGACTAGCAGCCGCGTTGCACGGGAGAATGTGAGAAGTGTTCATATGTAGTAAAAACCTGAGAAAACCGTCCGTTTTCGTCATTTTTTATCGAATCGACTTAAAGCCAGATCGTCACATTGGCCGCTCTTCTATCTGAAACGGTCGTACTTATCGTCTGCAAAGGATGTCGCGTGCTGCGGTATGCGGAGACACTAAAAGCACCATAGTAGAACACAGATGAAGCTTCTAAGTTGATGTAATAGCCAGTAAGAAGTAGTACAATTCAAGTTTTAGGTACCGATTATTGACTTTTTAGCTGGCTTTGGTGCCCTGTACATGAGCTAGGACCTTAACAATCTGCATGGAAGGAGGACTAGCAGCCGAGTTGCACGAGAGAATGGGAAAAGTGTTCATATGTAGTAAAAATCTGAGAAATCGGAACTTTCGTCATTTGTTATCGAATCGACTTAAAGCCAGATCGTCAAATTGGCCGCAGTTCTGTACGAAACGGTTACATTTATCGTCTGCAAAGCTATGTCGCGTGCGGCGGTATGCAGAGACACTAAAAGCACCATAGTAGAACACAGATGAAGCTTCTAAGTTGACGTAATGGCCAGTAAAAAGTAGTACAAATCGTATTTTAGTTATCGATTATTGACTTTTTACCCTTCTTTGGTGCCTTGGACATGAGCTAGGAACTTAAGATTTTGCATGAAAGGAGGACTAGCAGCCGCGTTGAAAGGGAGAATGTGAAAAGTGTTCATATGTAGTAAAGACCGGAGAAATCTGTCCGTTTTCGTCATGTGTTATCGAATCGACTTAAAGCCAGATCGTCACATTGGCCGCAGTTCTGTCTGAAAAGGTTACATTTATCGTCTGCAAAGCTATGTCGCGTGATTCGGTATGCGGAGACACTAAAAGCACCATAGTAGAACACAGATGAAGCTTCTAAGTTGCTGTAATAGCCAGTAAGAAGTATTAAAATTCAAGTTTTATGTATCGATTATCGACTTTTTACCCTTCTTTGGTGCCTTGGACATCAGCTATTAACTTAAGATTTTGCATGAAAGGTGGACTAGCAGCCGCGTTGCACGGGAGAATGTGAAAAGTGTTCATATGTAGTAAAAACCTGAGAAATCTGTCCGTTTTCGTCATTTGTTATCGAATCGACTTAAAGCCAGATCGTCACATTGGCCGCAGTTCTGTCTGAAACGGTTACATTTATCGTCTGCAAAGGTTGGCGCGTGCTGCGGTATGCAGAGACACTAAAAGCACCATAGTAGAACACAGATGAAGCTTCTAAGTTGATGTAATAGCCAGTAAGAAGTAGTACAATTCACGTTTTAGGTTTCGATTAATGAATTTTTAGCTGGCTTTGGGGCCGTGGACATGAGCTATGACCTTAAGATTCTGCATGAAAGGAGGACGTGCAGCCGCGTTGCAAGGGAGAATGTGAAAAGTCTTCATATGTAGTAAAAACCTGAGAAATCTGTCCGTTTTCGTCATTTGTTGTCGAATCGACTTAAAGCCAGATCGTCACATTGGCCGCAGTTCTGTCTGAAACGGTTACATTTATCGTCTGCAAAGCTTGGCGCGTGCTGCGGTATGCGGAGACACTAAAAGCACCATAGTAGAACACAGATGAAGCTCCTAAATCGATGTAATAGCCAGTAAGAAGTAGTTCAATTCAAGTTTTGGGTTTCGATTATTGACTTTTTACCCTTCTTTGGTGCCTTGGACATGAGCTAGGAACTTAAGATTTTGCATGAAAGGAGGACTAGCAGCCGCGTTGCATGGGTGAATGTGAAAAGTGTTCATATGTAGTAAAAAACTGAGAAATCCGTCCGTTTTCGTCATTTGTTATCAAATCGACTTAAAGCCAGATCGTCACATTGGCCGCTCTTCTCTCTGAAACGGTTGTCCTTATCGTCTGGAAAGCTATGTCGCGTGCTGCGGTATGCGGAGACACTAAAAGCACCATAGTAGAACACAGATGAAGCTTCGAAGTTGATGTAATAGCCAGTATGAAGTAGTACAATTCAAGTTTTAGGTATCGATTATTGACTTTTTTGCTCGGTTTGGTGCCTTGGACATGAGCTAGGACCTTAAGATTCTGCATGAAGGGAGGTCTAGCAGCCGCGTTTCACGGGAGAATGTGAAAAGTGTTCATATGTAGTAAAAACCTGAGAAATCGGTCTGTTTTCGTCATTTGTTATCAAATCGTCTTAAAGCCAGATCGTCACATTGGCCGCTCTTCTACCTGAAACGGTCGTACTTATCGTCTGCAAAGCATAACGCGTGCTGCGGTATGCGATGACACTAAAAGCACCATAGTAGAACACAGGTGAAGCTTCTAAGTTGATGTAATAGCCAGTAAGAAGTAGTACAATTTAAGTTTTAGGTACCGATTATTGACTTTTTAGCTGGCTTTGGTGCCTTGTACATGAGCTAGGACCTTAACAATCTGAATGAAAGGAGGACTAGCAGCCGAGTTGCACGAGAGAATGTGAAAAGTGTTCATATGTAGTAAAAATCTGAGAAATCCGTACCTTCGTCATTTGTTATCGAATCGACTTAAAGCCAGATGGTCACATTCGCCGCTCTTCTCTCTATAACGGTTGTACTTATCGTCTGCAAAGCTTTGTCGCGTGCTGCGGTATGCGGAGACACTAAAAGCACCATAGTAGAACACAGATGAAG
The DNA here is from genome assembly GCF_023897955.1 of Schistocerca gregaria. Classification (NCBI taxonomy): domain Eukaryota; kingdom Metazoa; phylum Arthropoda; class Insecta; order Orthoptera; family Acrididae; genus Schistocerca; species Schistocerca gregaria. Next base: position 582,217 of record NW_026061822.1, read on the forward strand.
CTTCTAAGTTGATGTAATAGCCAGTAAGAAGTAGTACAATTCAAGTTTTAGGTATCGATTATTGATTTTTACCCATCTTTGGTGCCTTGGACATGGGCTAGGAACTTAAGATTTTGCATGAAAGGAGGACTAGCAGCCGCGTTGCACGCGAGAATGTGAAAAGTGTTCGTATGTAGTAAAAACCTGAGAAATCCGTCCGTTTTCGTCATTTGTTATCGAATCGACTTAAAGGCAGATCGTCACTTTGGCCGCTCTTCTTTCTGAAGCGGTTGTACTTCTCGTCTGCAAAGCTATGTCGTGTGCTGCGGTATGCGTAGACACTAAAAACACCAAAGTAGAACACAGATGAAGCTTCGAAGTTGATGTAATAGCCAGTAAGAAGTAGTACAATTCAAGTTTTAGGTATCGATTATTGACTTTTTTGCTCGCTTTGGTGCCTTGGACATGAGCTAGGACCTTAAGATTCTGCATGAAAAGAGGACTAGCAGCCGCGTTGCACGGGAGAATGTGAAAAGTGTTCATATGTAGTAAAAACCTGAGAAACCTGTCCGTTTTCGTCATTTGTTATCGAATCGACTTAAAGCCAGAGCGTCACATTGGCCGCAGTTCTGTTTGAAACGGTTACATTTATCGTCTGAAAAGCTTGGCGAGTGCTGCGGTATGCAGAGACACTAAAAGCACCATAGTAGAACACAGATGAAGCTTCTAAGTTGATGTAATAGCCAGTAAGAAGTAGTACAATTCGTGTTTTAGGTATCGATTATTGACTTTTTACCCTTGTTTGGTGCCTTGGACATGAGCTAGGAACTTAAGATTTTGAATGAAAGGAGGACTAGCAGCCGCGTTGCGCTGGAGAATGTGAAAAGTCTTCATATGTAGTAAAAACCTGAGAAATCCGTCCGTGTTCGTCATTTGTTATGGAATCGACTTAAAGCTAGATCGTCACATTGGCCGCAGTTCTGTCTGAAAAGGTTACATTTATCGTCTGCAAAGCTATGTCGCGTGATTCGGTATGCGGAGACACTAAAAACACCATAGTAGAACACAGATAAAGCTTCTAAGTTGTGTAATAGCCAGTAAGGTGTACTAAAATTCATGTTTTATGTATCGATTATTGACTTTTTACCCTTCTTTGGTGCCTTGGACATGAGCTAGGAACTTAAGATGTTGCACGAAAGGAGGACTAGCAGCCGCGTTGCATGGGAGAATGTGAAAAGTGTTCGTATGTAGTAAAAACCTGAGAAATCCGTCCGTTTTCTTCATTTGTTATCAAATCGATTTAAAGCCACATCGTCACATTGGCCGCTCTTCTCTCTGAAACGGTTACATTTATCGTCTGCAAAGGTATGTCGCGTGCTGCGGTATGCGGAGACACTAAAGCACCATAGTGGAATACAGAAGAAGCTTCTAAGTTGAAGCAATAGCCAGTAAGAAGTAGTACAATTCAAGTTTTAGTTGTCGATTATTCACTTTTTAGCCGGCTTTGGTGGCTTGGACATGACCTAGGACCTTAAGATTTTGCACGAAAGGAGGACTAGCAGCCGCGTTGCACGGGAGAATGTGAAAAGTGTTTATATGTAGTAAAAACCTGAGAAATCCGTCCGTCTTCGTCATTTGTTATCGAATCGACTTACAGGAAGATCGTCACATTGGCCGCTCTTCTCTCTGAAACGGCTGTACTTATCATCTGCAAAGCTATGTCGCGTGCTGCGGTATGCGGAGACACTAAAAGCACCATAGTAGAACACATATGAAGCTTCTAAGTTCATGTAATAGCCAGTAAGAAGTAGTAGAGTTCAAGTTTTAGGTATCGCTTATTGAGTTTTTAGCTGGCTTTTGTGCCTTGGACATTAGGTAGGACCTTAAGATTCTGCATGAAAGGAGGATTAGCAGTCGAGTTGCACGGGAGAATGTGAAAAGTGTTCATATGTAGTAAACACCTGAGAAATCCGTCCGTTTTCGTCATGTGTTATCTAATCGACTTAAAGCCAGATCGTCACATTGGCCGTTCTTCTGTCTGAAACGGTTACATTTATCGTCTGCAAAGCTATGACGCGTGTTGCGGTATGCGGAGACACTGAAAGCACCATACTAGAACACACATGAAGCTTTTAATTTGATGTAATAGCCAGTAAGATGTAGTACAATTCAAGTTTTAGGTATAGATTATTGACTTGTTACCCTTCTTTCGTGCCTTGGACAGAAGCTAGGTACTTAAGATTTTTCATGAAAGGAGGACTAGCAGCCGCGATCCGCTGGGGAATGTGAAAAGTCTTCATATGTAGTAAAAACCTGAGAAATCCGTCCGTTTTCGTCATTTGTTATGGAATCGACTTAAAGCCAGATCGCCACATTGGCCGTTCTTCTGTCTGAAACGGTTACATTTAGCGTCTGCAAAGTTATGACGCGTGCTGCGGTATGCGGAGACACTAAAAGCACCATAGTAGAACACAGATGAAGCTTTTAAGTTGATGTAATAGCCAGTAAGATGTAGTACAATTCAAGTTTTAGGTATCGATTATTGACTTTTTACCCTTCTTTGGTGCCTTGGACATGAGCTAGGAACTTAAGATTTTTCATGAAAGGAGGACTAGCAGCCGCGTTGCACGGTAGAATGTGAAAAGTGTTCATATGTAGTAAAAACCTGAGAAATCTGTCCGTTTTCTTCACTTGTTATCGAATCGACTTAAAGCCAGATCGTCACATTGGACGCTCTTCTCTCTAAAACGGTAGTACTTATCGTCTGCAAAGCATCGTCGCGTGCTGCGGTATGCGGACACACTAAAAGCACCATAGTAGAACACAGATGAAGCTTCTAAGTTGACGTAATAGCCAGTAAGAACTAGTAGAATTCGTGTTTTAGGTATAGATTATTGACTTTTTACAATTCTTTGGTGCCTTGGACATGAGCTAGGAACTTACGATTTTGCATGAAAAGAGGACTAGCAGCCGCGTTGCACGGGAGAATGTGAAAACTGTTCATATGTAGTAAAAACCTGAGAAATCTGTCCGTTTTCGACATTTGTTATCGGATCGACTTAAAGCCAGAGCGTCACATTGGCCGCAGTTCTGTCTGAAACGCTTACATTTATCGTCTGCAAAGCTTGGCGAGTGCTGCGGTATGCAGAGACACTAAAAGCACCATAGTAGAACACAGATGAAGCTTCTAAGTTGATGTAATAGCCAGTAAGGAGTAGTACAATTCGTGTTTTAGGTATCGATTATTGACTTTCTACCCTTGTTTGGTTCCTTGGACATGAGCTAGGAACTTAAGATTTTGAATGAAAGGAGGACTGGCAGCCGCGTTGCGCTGGAGAATGTGAAAAGTCTTCATATGTAGTAAAAACCTGAGAAATCCGTCCGTGTTCGTCATTGGTTATGGAATCGACTTAAAGCTAGATAGTCACATTGGCCGCAGTTCTGTCTGAAAAGGTTACATTTATCGTCTGCAAAGGTATGTCGCGTGCTGCGGTATGCGGAGACACTAAAGCACCATAGTAGAATACAGAAGAAGCTTCTAAGTTGAAGCAATAGCCAGTAAGAAGTAGTAGAATTCAAGTTTTAGTTGTCGATTATTCACTTTTTAGCCGGCTTTGGTGGCTTGGACATGACCTAGGACCTTAAGATTTTGCACGAAAGGAGGACTAGCAGCCGCGTTGCACGGGAGAATGTGAAAAGTGTTCATATGTAGTAAAAACCTGAGAAATCCGTCCGTCTTCGTCATTTGTTATCGAATCGACTTAAAGCCGGATCGTCACATTGGTCGCTCTTCTCTCTGAAACGGTTGTACATATCGTCTGCAAATCTATGTCGCGTGCTGCGGTATGCGGAGACACTAAAAGCACTATAGTAGAACCCAGATGAAGCTTCTAAGTTCATGTAATAGCCAGTAAGAAGTAGTACAATTCAAGTTTTAGATATCGATTATTGACTTTTTACCCTTCTTTGGTGCCTTGGACATGTGCTAGGAACTTAAGATTTTGAATGAAAGGAGGACTAGCAGCCGCGTTGCGCTGGAGAATGTGAAAAGTCTTCATATGTAGTAAAAACCTGAGAAATCCGTCCGTGTTCGTCATTTGTTATGGAATCGACTTAAAGCTAGATCGTCACATTGGCCGCAGTTCTGTCTGAAAAGGTTAAATTTATCGTCTGCAAAGCTATGTCGCGTGATTCGGTATGCGGAGACACTAAAAACACCATAGTAGAACACAGATAAAGCTTCTAAGTTGTGTAATAGCCAGTAAGGTGTATTAAAATTCATGGTTTATGTATCGATTATTGACTTTTTACCCTTCTTTGGTGCCTTGGACATGAGCTAGGAACTTAAGATGTTGCACGAAAGGAGGACTAGCAGCCGCGCTGCATGGGAGAATGTGAAAAGTGTTCGTATGTAGTAAAAACCTGAGAAATCCGTCCGTTTTCGTCATTTGTTATCAAATCGATTTAAAGCCACATCGTCACATTGGCCGCTCTTCTCTCTGAAACGGTTACATTTATCGTCTGCAAAGGTATGTCGCGTGCTGCGGTATGCGGAGACACTAAAGCACCATAGTGGAATACAGAAGAAGCTTCTAAGTTGAAGCAATAGCCAGTAAGAAGTAGTCCAATTCAAGTTTTAGTTGTCGATTATTCACTTTTTAGCCGGCTTTGGTGGCTTGGACATGACCTAGGACCTTAAGATTTTGCACGAAAGGAGGACTAGCAGCCGCGTTGCACGGGAGAATGTGAAAAGTGTTTATATGTAGTAAAAACCTGAGAAATCCGTCCGTCATTTGTTATCGAATCGACTTACAGGAAGATCGTCACACTGGCCGCTCTTCTCTCTGAAACGGCTGTACTTATCGTCTGCAAAGCTATGTCGCGTGCTGCGGTATGCGGAGACACTAAAAGCACCATAGTAGAACACATATGAAGCTTCTAAGTTCATGTAATAGCCAGTAAGAAGTAGTAGAGTTCAAGTTTTAGGTATCGATTATTGAGTTTTTAGCTGGCTTTTGTGCCTTGGACATTAGGTAGGACCTTAAGATTCTGCATGAAAGGAGGATTAGCAGCCGAGTTGCACGGGAGAATGTGAAAAGAGTTCATATGTAGTAAACACCTGAGAAATCCGTCCGTTTTCGTCATGTGTTATCGAATCGACTTAAAGCCAGATCGTCACATTGGCCGTTCTTCTGTCTGAAACGGTTACATTTAGCGTCTGCAAAGCTATGACGCGTGCTGCGGTATGCGGAGACACTGAAAGCACCATACTAGAACACACATGAAGCTTTTAATTTGATGTAATAGCCAGTAAGATGTAGTACAATTCAAGTTTTAGGTATAGATTATTGACTTGTTACCCTTCTTTCGTGCCTTGGACAGAAGCTAGGTACTTAAGATTTTTCATGAAAGGAGGACTAGCAGCCGCGTTCCGCTGGGGAATGTGAAAAGTCTTCATATGTAGTAAAAACCTGAGAAATCCGTCCGTTTTCGTCATTTGTTATGGAATCGACTTAAAGCCAGATCGTCACATTGGCCGTTCTTCTGTCTGAAACGGTTACATTTATCGTCTGCAAAGTTATGACGCGTGCTGCGGTATGCGGAGACACTAAAAGCACCATAGTAGAACACAGATGAAGCTTTTAAGTTGATGTAATAGCCAGTAAGATGTAGTACAATTCAAGTTTTAGGTATCGATTATTGACTTTTTACCCTTCTTTGGTGCCTTGGACATGAGCTAGGAACTTAAGATTTTTCATGAAAGGAGGACTAGCAGCGGCGTTGCACGGTAGAATGTGAGAAGTGTTCATATGTAGTAAAAACCTGAGAAATCTGTCCGTTTTCTTCATTTGTTATCGAATCGACTTAAAGCCAGATCGTCACATTGGACGCTCTTCTCTCTAAAACGGTTGTACTTATCGTCTGCAAAGCATCGTCGCGTGCTGCGGTATGCGGACACACTAAAAGCACCATAGTAGAACACAGATGAAGCTTCTAAGTTGACGTAATAGCCAGTAAGAACTAGTAGAATTCGTGTTTTAGGTATAGATTATTGACTTTTTACAATTCTTTGGTGCCTTGGACATGAGCTAGGAACTTACGATTTTGCATGAAAAGAGGACTAGCAGCCGCGTTGCACGGGAGAATGTGAAAACTGTTCATATGTAGTAAAAACCTGAGAAATCTGTCCGTTTTCGACATTTGTTATCGGATCGACTTAAAGCCAGAGCGTCACATTGGCCGCAGTTCTGTCTGAAACGCTTACATTTATCGTCTGCAAAGCTTGGCGAGTGCTGCGGTATGCAGAGGCACTAAAAGCACCATAGTAGAACACAGATGAAGCTTCTAAGTTGATGTAATAGCCAGTAAGAAGTAGTACAATTCGTGTTTTAGGTATCGATTATTGACTTTCTACCCTTGTTTGGTTCCTTGGACATGAGCTAGGAACTTAAGATTTTGAATGAAAGGAGGACTAGCAGCCGCGTTGCGCTGGAGAATGTGAAAAGTGTTCATATGTAGTAAAAACCTGAGAAATCCGTCCGTGTTCGTCATTGGTTATGGAATCGACTTAAAGCTAGATAGTCACATTGGCCGCAGTTCTGTCTGAAAAGGTTACATTTATCGCCTGCAAAGGTATGTCGCGTGCTGCGGTATGCGGAGACACTAAAGCACCATAGTAGAATACAGAAGAAGCTTCTAAGTTGAAGCAATAGCCAGTAAGATGTAGTAGAATTCAAGTTTTAGTTGTCGATTATTCACTTTTTAGCCGGCTTTGGTGGCTTGGACATGACCTAGGACCTTAAGATTTTGCACGAAAGGAGGACTAGCTGCCGCGTTGCACGGGAGAATGTGAAAAGTGTTCATATGTAGTAAAAACCTGAGAAATCTGTCCGTTTTCTTCATTTGTTATCGAATCGACTGAAAGCCAGATCGTCACATTGGACGCTCTTCTCTCTAAAACGGTTGTACTTATCGTCTGCAAAGCTTCGTCGCGTGCTGCGGTATGCGGACACACTAAAAGCACCATAGTAGAACACAGATGAAGCTTCTAAGTTGACGTAATAGCCAGTAAGAACTAGTAGAATTCGTGTTTTAGGTATAGATTATTGACTTTTTACAATTCTTTGGTGCCTTGGACATGAGCTAGGAACTTAAGATTTTGCATGAAAGGAGGACTAGCAGCCGAGTTGCACGGGAGAATGTAAAAAGTGTTCATATGTAGTAAAAACCTGAGAAATCCGTCCGTTTTCGTCTTTTGTTATCGAATCGACTTAAAGGAAGATCGTCACATTGGCCGCTCTTCTCTCTGAAACGGCTGTACTTATCGTCTGCAAAGCTATGTCGCGTGCTGCGGTATGCGGAGACACTAAAAGCACCATAGTAGAACACATATGAAGCTTCTAAGTTCATGTAATAGCCAGTAAGAAGTAGTAGAGTTCAAGTTTTAGGTATCGGTTATTGACTTTTTAGCTGGCTTTTGTGCCTTGGACATGAGGTAGGACCTTAAGATTCTGCATGAAAGGACGATTAGCAGCCGAGTTGCACGGGAGAATGTGAAAAGTGTTCATATGTAGTAAACACCTGAGAAATCCGTCCGTTTTCGTCATTTGTTATCGAATCGACTTAAAGCCAGATCGTCACATTGGCCGTTCTTCTGTCTGAAACGGTTACATTTATCGTCTGCAAAGCTATGACGCGTGCTGCGGTATGCGGAGACACTGAAAGCACCATACTAGAACACAGATGAAGCTTTTAATTTGATGTATAAGCCAGTAAGATGTAGTACAATTCAAGTTTTAGGTATCGATTATTGACTTGTTACCCTTCTTTCGTGCCTTGGACAGAAGCTAGGTACTTAAGATTCTTCATGAAAGGAGGACTAGCAGCCGCGTTCCGCTGGAGAATGTGAAAAGTCTTCATATATAGTAAAAACCTGAGAAATCCGTCCGTTTTCGTCATTTGTTATGGAATCGACTTAAAGCCAGATCGTCACATTGCCCGTTCTTCTGTCTGAAACGGTTACATTTATCGTCTGCAAAGTTATGACACGTGCTGCGGTATGCGGAGACACTAAAAGCACCATAGTAGAACACAGATGAAGCTTTTAAGTTGATGTAATAGCCAGTAAGATGTAGTACAATTCAAGTTTTAAGTATCGATTATTGACTTTTTACCCTTCTTTGGTGCCTTGGACATGAGCTAGGAACTTACGATTTTGCATGAAAGGAGGACTAGCAGCCGCGTTGCACGGTAGAATGTGAAAAGTGTTCATATGTAGTAAAAACCTGAGAAATCTGTCCGTTTTCTTCATTTGTTATCGAATCGACTTAAAGGAAGATCGTCACATTGGCCGCTCTTCTGTCTGAAACGGTTACATTTATCCTCTGCAAAGCTATGACGCGTGCTGCGGTATGCAGAGACACTAAAAGCGCCATAGTAGAACACAGATGAAGCCTCTATGTTGATGTAATATCCAGTAAGAAGTAGTACAATTCAAGTTTTAGGAATCGATTATTGACTTTTTAGCTGGCTTTGGTGCCTTGGACATGAGCTAGGACCTTAAGATTTTGCATGAAAGGAGGACTAGCAGCCGAGTTGCACGGGAGAATGTGAAAAGTGTTCATATATAGTAAAAACCTGAGAAATCCGTCCGTTTTCGTCTTTTGTTATCGAATCGACTTAAAGGAAGATCGTCACATTGGCCGCTCTTATCTCTGAAACGACTGTACTTATCGTCTGCAAAGCAATGTCGCGTGCTGCGGTATGCGCGGACACTAAAAACACCATAGTAGAACACAGATGAAGCTCCTAAGTTGATGTAATAGCCAGTAAGATGTAGTACAATTCAAGTTTTAGGTATCGATTATTGACTTGTTTCCCTTCTTTCGTGCCTTGGACAGAAGCTAGGAACTTAAGATTTTTCATGAAAGGAGGACTAGCAGCCGCGTTCCGCTGGAGAATGTGAAAAGTCTTCATATGTAGTAAAAACCTGAGAAATCCGTCCGTTTTCGTCATTTGTTATGGAATCGACTTAAAGCCAGATCGACACATTGGCCGTTCTTCTGTCTGAAACGGTTACATTTATCGTCTGCAAAGCTATGTCGCGTGATTCGGTATGCGGAGACACTAAAAGCACCATAGTAGAACACAGATAAAGCTTCTAAGTTGCTGTAATAGCCAGTAAGAAGTATTAAAATTCATGTTTTATGTATCGATTATTGACTTTTTACCCTTATTTGGTGCCTTGGACATGAGCTAGGAACTTAAGATGTTGCACGAAAGGAGGACTAGCAGCCGCGTTGCATGGGAGAATGTGAAAAGTGTTCGTATGTAGTCAAAAACCTGAGAAATCCGTCCGTTTTCGTCATTTGTTATCGAATCGATTTAAAGCCACATCGTCACATTGGCCGCTCTTCTCTCTGAAACGGTTACATTTATCGTCTGCAAAGGTATGTCGCGTGCTGCGGTATGCGGAGACACTAAATCACCATAGTAGAATACAGAAGAAGCTTCTAAGTTGAAGCAATAGCCAGTGAGAAGTAGTACAATTCAAGTTTTAGTTGTCGATTATTCACTTTTTAGCCGGCTTTGGTGGCTTGGACATGACCTAGGACCTTAAGATTTTGCACGAAAGGAGGACTAGCAGCCGCGTTGATCGGGAGAATGCGAAAAGTGTTCATATGTAGTAAAAACCTGAGAAATACGTCCGTCTTCGTCATTTGTTATCGAATCGACTTAAAGCCAGATCGTCACATTGTTCGCTCTTCTCCCTGAAACGGTTGTACATATCGTCTGCAAAGCTATGTCGAGTGCTGCGGTATGCGGAGACACTAAAAGCACTATAGTAGAACACAGATGAGGCTTCTAAGTTCATGTAATAGCCAGTAAGAAGTATTACAGTTCAAGTTTTATATATCGATTATTGATTTTTTACCCTTCTTTGGTGCCTTGGACATGAGCTAGGAACATAAGATTTTGCATGAAAGTAGGACTAGCAACCGCGTTGCACGGGAGAATGTGAAAAGTGTTCTTATGTAGTAAAAACCTGAGAAATCTGTCCGTTTTCTTCATTTGTTATCGAATCGACTTAAAGCCAGATCGTCACATTGTACGCTCTTCTCTCTAAAACGGTTGTACTTATCGTCTGGAAAGCTTCGTCGCGTGCTGCGGTATGCGGACACACTAAAAGCACCATAGTAGAACACAGATGAAGCTTCTAAGTTGCCGTAATAGCCATTAAGAACTAGTAGAATTCGTGTTTTAGGTATAGATTATTGACTTTTTACAATTCTTTGGTGCCTTGGACATGAGCTAGTAACTTAAGATTTTGCATGAAAGTAGGACTAGCAGCCGCGTTTAACGGGAGAATGTGAAAAGTGTTGATATGTAGTGAAAACCTGAGAAATCTGTCCGTTTTCTTCATTTGTAATCGAATCGACTTAAAGCCAGATCGTCACATTGGACGCTCTTCTCTCTAAAACGGTTGTACTTATCGTCTGCAAAGCTTCGTCGCGTGCTGCGGTATGCGGGGACACTAAAAGCACCATAGTAGAACACAGATGAAGCTTCTAAGTTCATGTAATAGCCAGTAAGAAGTAGTACAATTCAAGTTTTAGATATCGATTATTGACTTTTTACCCTTCTTTGGTGCCTTGGACATGAGCCAGGAACATAAGATTTTGCATGAAAGTAGGACTAGCAGCCGCGTTGCACGGGAGAATGTGAAAACTGTTCATATGTAGTAAAAACCTGAGAAATCCGTCCGTTTTCGTCATTTTTTATCAAATCTACATAAGCCAGATCGTCACATTGGCCGCTCTTCTCTCTGAAACGGTTGTACTTATCGTCTGCAAAGCTATGTCGCGTGCTGCGGTATGCAGAGACAGTAAAAGCACCATAGTAGGACACAGATGAAGCCTCTATGTTGATGTAATATCCAGTAAGAAGTAGTACAATTCAAGTTTTAGGAATCGATTATTGACTTTTTAGCTGGCTTTGGTGCCTTGGACATGAACTAGGACCCTAAGATTCTGCTTGAAAGGAGGACTAGCAGCCGAGTTGCACGGGAGAATGTGAAAAGTGTTCATATGTAGTAAAAACCTGAGAAATCCGTCCGTTTTCGTCTTTTGTTATCGAATCGACATAAAGGAAGATCGTCACATTGGCCGCTCTTATCTCTGAAACGACTGTACTTATCGTCTGCAAAGCTATGTCGCGTGCTGCGGTATGCGCGGACACTAAAAACACCATAGTAGAACACAGATGAAGCTCCTAAGTTGATGTAATAGACAGTAAGAAGTAGTACAATTCAAGTTATGTTATGGATTATTGACTTTTTACCCTTCTTTGTTGCCTTGGACATGAGCTAGGAACTTAAGATTTTGCATGAAAGGAGGACTAGCAGCCGCGTTGCACGGGACAATGTGAAAAGTATTCATATGTAGTAAAAACCTGAGAAATCCGTCCGTTTTCGTCATTTGTTATCGAATCGACTTAAAGCCAGATCGTCACATTGCAGGCTCTTCTCTCTGAAACGGTTGTACTTGTCGTCTGCAAAGCTATGTCGTGTGCTGCGGTACGCGGGGACACTAAAAGCACCACAGTAGAACACAGATGAAGCTTCTAAGTTATTGCAATAGCCAGTAAGAAGTAGTACAATTCAAGTTTTAGGTATCGATTATTGACGTTTTAGCTGGCTATGGTGCCTTGGACATGAGCTAGGACCTTAAGATTCTGCATGAATTGAGGACTAGCAGCCGAGTTGCAAGGGAGAATGTGAAAAGTGTTCATATGTAGTAAAAACCTGAGAAATCCGTCCGTTTTCATCTTTTGTTATCGAATCGACTTAAAGGAAGATCGTCGCATTGGCCGCTGTTCTCTCTGAAACGGCTGTACTGTTCGTCTGCAAAGCTATGTCGCGTGTTGCGGTATGCGGAGACACTAAAAGCACCATAGTAGAACACAGATGAAGCTTCTAAGTTGATGTAACAGCCAGTAAGAAGTGGTACAATTCAAGTATTAGGTATCGATTATTGACTTGTTACCCTTCTTTGGTGCCTTGGACAGGAGCTAGGAACTTAAGATTTTGCATGAAAGGAGGACTAGCAGCCGCGTTGCAAGGGAGAATGTGAAAAGTGTTCATATGTAGGAAAAACCTGAGAAATCCGTCAGTTTTCATCATTTGTTATCGAATAGACTTAAAGCCAAATCGTCTCTTTGGCCGCTCTTCTGTCTGAAACGGTTACATTTATCGTCTGCAAAGCTATGTCGCGTGCTGCGGTATGCGGAGACACTAAAAGCGCCATAGTACAACACAGATGAAGCTTCTAAGTTTATGTAATACCCAGTAAGAAGTAGTACAATTCAAGTATTAGGTATCGATTATTGACTTTTTAGCCGGCTTTGGTGCATTGGACATGATCTAGGACCTTAAGATTCTGCATGAAAGGAGGACTAGCAGCCGAGTTGCACGGGAGAATGTGAAAAGTGTTCATATGTAGTAAAAACCTGAGAAATCCGTCCGTTTTCGTCTTTTGTTATCGAATCGACTTAAAGGAAGATCGTCACATTGGCCGCTGTTCTCTCTGAAACGGCTGTACTGATCGTCTGCAAAGCTATGTCGCGTGCTGCGGTATGCGGAGACACTAAAAGCACCATAGTAGAACACAGATGAAGCTCCTAAGTTGATGTAATAGACATTAAGAAGTAGTAGAAATCAAGTTTTAGGTATCGATTTTTGACTTTTTAGCTGGCTTTTGTGCCTTGGACATGAGGTAGGACCTTAAGGTTTTCCATGAAAGGAGGATTAGCAGCCGAGTTGCACGGGAGAATGTGAAAAGTGTTCATATGTAGTAAAAACCTGAGAAATCCGTCCGTTTTCGTCATTTGTTATCGAATCGACTTAAAGCCAGATCGTCACATTGGCCGTTCTTCTGTCTGAAATGGTTACATTTATCGTCTGCAAAGCTATGAGGCGTGCTGCGGTATGCGGAGACACTAAAAGCACCATAGTAGAACACAATGAAGCTTTTAAGTTGATGTAATAGCCAGTAAGATGTAGTACAATTCAAGTTTTAGGTATCGATTATTGACTTTTTACCCTTCTTTGTTGCCTTAGACATGAGCTAGGAACTTAAGATTTTGCATGAAAGGAGGACTAGCAGCCGCGTTGCAAGGGAGAATGTGAAAAGTGTTCATATGTAGTAAAAAGCTGAGAAATCCGTCCGTTTTCGTCATTTGTTATCGAATCGACTTAAAGCAAGATCGTCACATTGGAGGCTCTTCTCTCTGAAACGGTTGTACTTATCGTCTGCAAAGCTATGTCGCGTGCTGCGGTATGCGGAGACACTAAAAGCACCACAGTACAACACAGAAGAAGCTTCTAAGTTGAAGTAATAGCCAGTAAGAAGTAGTACAATTCAAGTTTTAGGTATCGATTATTGACTTTTTAGCTGGCTTTGGTGCCTTGGACATGAGCTAGGACCTTAAGATTCTGCATGAAAGGACTGGCAGCCGCGTTGCACGGGAGAATGTGAAAAGTGTTCATATGTAGTAAAAACCTGAGAAATCCGTCCGTTTTCGTCATTTGTTATCGAATCGACTTAAAGCCAGATCGTCACAATTGCCGCTTTTCTCTCTGAGACGGTTACATTTATCTTCTGCAAAGCTATGTCGCGTGCTGCGGTATGCGGAGACACTAAAAGCACGATAGTAGAACACAGAAGAAGCTTCTAAGTTATTGCAATAGCCAGTAAGAAGTAGTACAATTCAAGTTTTAGGTATCGATTATTGACGTTTTAGCTGGCTATGGTGCCTTGGACATGAGCTAGGACCTTAAGATTCTGCATGAATTGAGGACTAGCAGCCGAGTTGCAAGGGAGAATGTGAAAAGTGTTCATATGTAGTAAAAACCTGAGAAATCCGTCCGTTTTCATCTTTTGTTATCGAATCGTCTTAAAGGAAGATCGTCGCATTGGCCGCTGTTCTCTCTGAAACGGCTGTACTGATCGTCTGCAAAGCTATGTCGCGTGTTGCGGTATGCGGAGACACTAAAAGCACCATAGTAGAACACAGATGAAGCTTCTAAGTTGATGTAACAGCCAGTAAGAAGTGGTACAATTCAAGTATTAGGTATCGATTATTGACTTTTTAGCCGGCTTTGGTGCATTGGACATGATCTAGGACCTTAAGATTCTGCATGAAAGGAGGACTAGCAGCCGAGTTGCACGGGAGAATGTGAAAAGTGTTCATATGTAGTAAAAACCTGAGAAATCCGTCCGTTTTCGTCTTTTGTTATCGAATCGACTTAAAGGAAGATCGTCACATTGGCCGCTCTTATCTCTGAAACGACTGTACTTATCGTCTGCAAAGCTATGTCGCGTGCTGCGGTATGCGCGGACACTAAAAACACCATAGTAGAACACAGATGAAGCTCCTAAGTTGATGTAATAGCCAGTAAGATGTAGTACAATTCAAGTTTTAGGTATCGATTATTGACTTGTTTCCCTTCTTTCGTGCCTTGGACAGAAGCTAGGAACTTAAGATTTTTCATGAAAGGAGGACTAGCAGCCGCGTTCCGCTGGAGAATGTGAAAAGTCTTCATATGTAGTAAAAACCTGAGAAATCCGTCCGTTTTCGTCATTTGTTATGGAATCGACTTAAAGCCAGATCGACACATTGGCCGTTCTTCTGTCTGAAACGGTTACATTTATCGTCTGCAAAGCTATGTCGCGTGATTCGGTATGCGGAGACACTAAAAGCACCATAGTAGAACACAGATAAAGCTTCTAAGTTGCTGTAATAGCCAGTAAGAAGTATTAAAATTCATGTTTTATGTATCGATTATTGACTTTTTACCCTTATTTGGTGCCTTGGACATGAGCTAGGAACTTAAGATGTTGCACGAAAGGAGGACTAGCAGCCGCGTTGCATGGGAGAATGTGAAAAGTGTTCGTATGTAGTCAAAAACCTGAGAAATCCGTCCGTTTTCGTCATTTGTTATCGAATCGATTTAAAGCCACATCGTCACATTGGCCGCTCTTCTCTCTGAAACGGTTACATTTATCGTCTGCAAAGGTATGTCGCGTGCTGCGGTATGCGGAGACACTAAATCACCATAGTAGAATACAGAAGAAGCTTCTAAGTTGAAGCAATAGCCAGTGAGAAGTAGTACAATTCAAGTTTTAGTTGTCGATTATTCACTTTTTAGCCGGCTTTGGTGGCTTGGACATGACCTAGGACCTTAAGATTTTGCACGAAAGGAGGACTAGCAGCCGCGTTGATCGGGAGAATGCGAAAAGTGTTCATATGTAGTAAAAACCTGAGAAATCCGTCCGTTTTCGTCATTTGTTATGGAATCGACTTAAAGCCAGATCGACACATTGGCCGTTCTTCTGTCTGAAACGGTTACATTTATCGTCTGCAAAGCTATGTCGCGTGTTTCGGTATGCGGAGACACTAAAAGCACCATAGTAGAACACAGATAAAGCTTCTAAGTTGCTGTAATAGCCAGTAAGAAGTATTAAAATTCATGTTTTATGTATCGATTATTGACTTTTTACCCTTATTTGGTGCCTTGGACATGAGCTAGGAACTTAAGATGTTGCACGAAAGGAGGACTAGCAGCCGCGTTGCATGGGAGAATGTGAAAAGTGTTCGTATGTAGTCAAAAACCTGAGAAATCCGTCCGTTTTCGTCATTTGTTATCGAATCGATTTAAAGCCACATCGTCACATTGGCCGCTCTTCTCTCTGAAACGGTTACATTTATCGTCTGCAAAGGTATGTCGCGTGCTGCGGTATGCGGAGACACTAAATCACCATAGTAGAATACAGAAGAAGCTTCTAAGTTGAAGCAATAGCCAGTGAGAAGTAGTACAATTCAAGTTTTAGTTGTCGATTATTCACTTTTTAGCCGGCTTTGGTGGCTTGGACATGACCTAGGACCTTAAGATTTTGCACGAAAGGAGGACTAGCAGCCGCGTTGATCGGGAGAATGCGAAAAGTGTTCATATGTAGTAAAAACCTGAGAAATCCGTCCGTCTTCGTCATTTGTTATCGAATCGACTTAAAGCCAGATCGTCACATTGTTCGCTCTTCTCCCTGAAACGGTTGTACATATCGTCTGCAAAGCTATGTCGCGTGCTGCGGTATGCGGAGACACTAAAAGCACTATAGTAGAACACAGATGAGGCTTCTAAGTTCATGTAATAGCCAGTAAGAAGTATTACAGTTCAAGTTTTAGATATCGATTATTGATTTTTTACCCTTCTTTGGTGCCTTGGACATGAGCTAGGAACATAAGATTTTGCATGAAAGTAGGACTAGCAACCGCGTTGCACGGGAGAATGTGAAAAGTGTTCATATGTAGTAAAAACCTGAGAAATCTGTCCGTTTTCTTCATTTGTTATCGAATCGACTTAAAGCCAGATCGTCACATTGTACGCTCTTCTCTCTAAAACGGTTGTACTTATCGTCTGGAAAGCTTCGTCGCGTGCTGCGGTATGCGGACACACTAAAAGCACCATAGTAGAACACAGATGAAGCTTCTAAGTTGCCGTAATAGCCATTAAGAACTAGTAGAATTCGTGTTTTAGGTATAGATTATTGACTTTTTACAATTCTTTGGTGCCTTGGACATGAGCTAGTAACTTAAGATTTTGCATGAAAGTAGGACTAGCAGCCGCGTTTAACGGGAGAATGTGAAAAGTGTTGATATGTAGTAAAAACCTGAGAAATCTGTCCGTTTTCTTCATTTGTAATCGAATCGACTTAAAGCCAGATCGTCACATTGGACGCTCTTCTCTCTAAAACGGTTGTACTTATCGTCTGCAAAGCTTCGTCGCGTGCTGCGGTATGCGGGGACACTAAAAGCACCATAGTAGAACACAGATGAAGCTTCTAAGTTCATGTAATAGCCAGTAAGAAGTAGTACAATTCAAGTTTTAGATATCGATTATTGACTTTTTACCCTTCTTTGGTGCCTTGGACATGAGCCAGGAACTTAAGATTTTTCATGAAAGGAGGACTAGCAGCCGCGTTCCGCTGGAGAATGTGAAAAGTCTTCATATGTAGTAAAAACCTGAGAAATCCGTCCGTTTTCGTCATTTGTTATGGAATCGACTTAAAGCCAGATCGACACATTGGCCGTTCTTCTGTCTGAAACGGTTACATTTATCGTCTGCAAAGCTATGTCGCGTGATTCGGTATGCGGAGACACTAAAAGCACCATAGTAGAACACAGATAAAGCTTCTAAGTTGCTGTAATAGCCAGTAAGAAGTATTAAAATTCATGTTTTATGTATCGATTATTGACTTTTTACCCTTATTTGGTGCCTTGGACATGAGCTAGGAACTTAAGATGTTGCACGAAAGGAGGACTAGCAGCCGCGTTGCATGGGAGAATGTGAAAAGTGTTCGTATGTAGTCAAAAACCTGAGAAATCCGTCCGTTTTCGTCATTTGTTATCGAATCGATTTAAAGCCACATCGTCACATTGGCCGCTCTTCTCTCTGAAACGGTTACATTTATCGTCTGCAAAGGTATGTCGCGTGCTGCGGTATGCGGAGACACTAAATCACCATAGTAGAATACAGAAGAAGCTTCTAAGTTGAAGCAATAGCCAGTGAGAAGTAGTACAATTCAAGTTTTAGTTGTCGATTATTCACTTTTTAGCCGGCTTTGGTGGCTTGGACATGACCTAGGACCTTAAGATTTTGCACGAAAGGAGGACTAGCAGCCGCGTTGATCGGGAGAATGCGAAAAGTGTTCATATGTAGTAAAAACCTGAGAAATCCGTCCGTCTTCGTCATTTGTTATCGAATCGACTTAAAGCCAGATCGTCACATTGTTCGCTCTTCTCCCTGAAACGGTTGTACATATCGTCTGCAAAGCTATGTCGCGTGCTGCGGTATGCGGAGACACTAAAAGCACTATAGTAGAACACAGATGAGGCTTCTAAGTTCATGTAATAGCCAGTAAGAAGTATTACAGTTCAAGTTTTAGATATCGATTATTGATTTTTTACCCTTCTTTGGTGCCTTGGACATGAGCTAGGAACATAAGATTTTGCATGAAAGTAGGACTAGCAACCGCGTTGCACGGGAGAATGTGAAAAGTGTTCATATGTAGTAAAAACCTGAGAAATCTGTCCGTTTTCTTCATTTGTTATCGAATCGACTTAAAGCCAGATCGTCACATTGTACGCTCTTCTCTCTAAAACGGTTGTACTTATCGTCTGGAAAGCTTCGTCGCGTGCTGCGGTATGCGGACACACTAAAAGCACCATAGTAGAACACAGATGAAGCTTCTAAGTTGCCGTAATAGCCATTAAGAACTAGTAGAATTCGTGTTTTAGGTATAGATTATTGACTTTTTACAATTCTTTGGTGCCTTGGACATGAGCTAGTAACTTAAGATTTTGCATGAAAGTAGGACTAGCAGCCGCGTTTAACGGGAGAATGTGAAAAGTGTTGATATGTAGTAAAAACCTGAGAAATCTGTCCGTTTTCTTCATTTGTAATCGAATCGACTTAAAGCCAGATCGTCACATTGGACGCTGTTCTCTCTAAAACGGTTGTACTTATCGTCTGCAAAGCTTCGTCGCGTGCTGCGGTATGCGGGGACACTAAAAGCACCATAGTAGAACACAGATGAAGCTTCTAAGTTCATGTAATAGCCAGTAAGAAGTAGTACAATTCAAGTTTTAGATATCGATTATTGACTTTTTACCCTTCTTTGGTGCCTTGGACATGAGCCAGGAACATAAGATTTTGCATGAAAGTAGGACTAGCAGCCGCGTTGCACGGGAGAATGTGAAAACTGTTCATATGTAGTAAAAACCTGAGAAATCCGTCCGTTTTCGTCATTTTTTATCAAATCTACATAAGCCAGATCGTCACATTGGCCGCTCTTCTCTCTGAAACGGTTGTACTTATCGTCTGCAAAGCTATGTCGCGTGCTGCGGTATGCAGAGACAGTAAAAGCACCATAGTAGAACACAGATGAAGCCTCTATGTTGATGTAATATCCAGTAAGAAGTAGTACAATTCAAGTTTTAGGAATCGATTATTGACTTTTTAGCTGGCTTTGGTGCCTTGGACATGAACTAGGACCCTAAGATTCTGCTTGAAAGGAGGACTAGCAGCCGAGTTGCACGGGAGAATGTGAAAAGTGTTCATATGTAGTAAAAACCTGAGAAATCCGTCCGTTTTCGTCTTTTGTTATCGAATCGACATAAAGGAAGATCGTCACATTGGCCGCTCTTATCTCTGAAACGACTGTACTTATCGTCTGCAAAGCTATGTCGCGTGCTGCGGTATGCGCGGACACTAAAAACACCATAGTAGAACACAGATGAAGCTCCTAAGTTGATGTAATAGACAGTAAGAAGTAGTACAATTCAAGTTATGTTATGGATTATTGACTTTTTACCCTTCTTTGTTGCCTTGGACATGAGCTAGGAACTTAAGATTTTGCATGAAAGGAGGACTAGCAGCCGCGTTGCACGGGACAATGTGAAAAGTATTCATATGTAGTAAAAACCTGAGAAATCCGTCCGTTTTCGTCATTTGTTATCGAATCGACTTAAAGCCAGATCGTCACATTGCAGGCTCTTCTCTCTGAAACGGTTGTACTTGTCGTCTGCAAAGCTATGTCGTGTGCTGCGGTACGCGGGGACACTAAAAGCACCACAGTAGAACACAGATGAAGCTTCTAAGTTATTGCAATAGCCAGTAAGAAGTAGTACAATTCAAGTCTTAGGTATCGATTATTGACGTTTTAGCTGGCTATGGTGCCTTGGACATGAGCTAGGACCTTAAGATTCTGCATGAATTGAGGACTAGCAGCCGAGTTGCAAGGGAGAATGTGAAAAGTGTTCATATGTAGTAAAAACCTGAGAAATCCGTCCGTTTTCATCTTTTGTTATCGAATCGACTTATAGGAAGATCGTCGCATTGGCCGCTGTTCTCTCTGAAACGGCTGTACTGATCGTCTGCAAAGCTATGTCGCGTGTTGCGGTATGCGGAGACACTAAAAGCACCATAGTAGAACACAGATGAAGCTTCTAAGTTGATGTAACAGCCAGTAAGAAGTGGTACAATTCAAGTATTAGGTATCGATTATTGACTTTTTAGCCGGCTTTGGTGCATTGGACATGATCTAGGACCTTAAGATTCTGCATGAAAGGAGGACTAGCAGCCGAGTTGCACGGGAGAATGTGAAAAGTGTTCATATGTAGTAAAAACCTGAGAAATCCGTCCGTTTTCGTCTTTTGTTATCGAATCGACTTAAAGCAAGTTCGTCACATTGGCTTCTCTTCCCTCTGAAACGGTTGTACTTATCGTCTGCAAAGCTATGTCGCGTGCTGCGGTATGCGGAGACACTAAAAGCACCATAGTAGAACACAGATGAAGCTTCTAAGTTGATGTAACAGCCAGTAAGAAGTAGTACAATTCAAGTTTTAGGTATCGATTATTGACTTGTTACCCTTCTTTGGTGCCTTGGACAGGAGCTAGGAACTTAAGATTTTGCATGAAAGGAGGACTAGCAGCCGCGTTGCAAGGGAGAATGTGAAAAGTGTTCATATGTAGGAAAAACCTGAGAAATCCGTCAGTTTTCATCATTTGTTATCGAATAGACTTAAAGCCAAATCGTCTCTTTGGCCGCTCTTCTGTCTGAAACGGTTACATTTATCGTCTGCAAAGCTATGTCGCGTGCTGCGGTATGCGGAGACACTAAAAGCGCCATAGTACAACACAGATGAAGCTTCTAAGTTTATGTAATACCCAGTAAGAAGTAGTACAATTCAAGTATTAGGTATCGATTATTGACTTTTTAGCCGGCTTTGGTGCATTGGACATGATCTAGGACCTTAAGATTCTGCATGAAAGGAGGACTAGCAGCCGAGTTGCACGGGAGAATGTGAAAAGTGTTCATATGTAGTAAAAACCTGAGAAATCCGTCCGTTTTCGTCTTTTGTTATCGAATCGACTTAAAGGAAGATCGTCACATTGGCCGCTGTTCTCTCTGAAACGGCTGTACTGATCGTCTGCAAAGCTATGTCGCGTGCTGCGGTATGCGGAGACACTAAAAGCACCATAGTAGAACACAGATGAAGCTCCTAAGTTGATGTAATAGACATTAAGAAGTAGTAGAAATCAAGTTTTAGGTATCGATTTTTGACTTTTTAGCTGGCTTTTGTGCCTTGGACATGAGGTAGGACCTTAAGGTTTTCCATGAAAGGAGGATTAGCAGCCGAGTTGCACGGGAGAATGTGAAAAGTGTTCATATGTAGTAAAAACCTGAGAAATCCGTCCGTTTTCGTCATTTGTTATCGAATCGACTTAAAGCCAGATCGTCACATTGGCCGTTCTTCTGTCTGAAATGGTTACATTTATCGTCTGCAAAGCTATGAGGCGTGCTGCGGTATGCGGAGACACTAAAAGCACCATAGTAGAACAGAGATGAAGCTTTTAAGTTGAAGTAATAGCCAGTAAGAAGTAGTACAATTCAAGTTTTAGGTATCGATTATTGACTTTTTAGCTGGCTTTGGTGCCTTGGACATGAGCTAGGACCTTAAGATTCTGCATGAAAGGACTGGCAGCCGCGTTGCACGGGAGAATGTGAAAAGTGTTCATATGTAGTAAAAACCTGAGAAATCCGTCCGTTTTCGTCATTTGTTATCGAATCGACTTAAAGCCAGATCGTCACAATTGCCGCTTTTCTCTCTGAGACGGTTACATTTATCTTCTGCAAAGCTATGTCGCGTGCTGCGGTATGCGGAGACACTAAAAGCACGATAGTAGAACACAGAAGAAGCTTCTAAGTTATTGCAATAGCCAGTAAGAAGTAGTACAATTCAAGTTTTAGGTATCGATTATTGACGTTTTAGCTGGCTATGGTGCCTTGGACATGAGCTAGGACCTTAAGATTCTGCATGAATTGAGGACTAGCAGCCGAGTTGCAAGGGAGAATGTGAAAAGTGTTCATATGTAGTAAAAACCTGAGAAATCCGTCCGTTTTCATCTTTTGTTATCGAATCGTCTTAAAGGAAGATCGTCGCATTGGCCGCTGTTCTCTCTGAAACGGCTGTACTGATCGTCTGCAAAGCTATGTCGCGTGTTGCGGTATGCGGAGACACTAAAAGCACCATAGTAGAACACAGATGAAGCTTCTAAGTTGATGTAACAGCCAGTAAGAAGTGGTACAATTCAAGTATTAGGTATCGATTATTGACTTTTTAGCCGGCTTTGGTGCATTGGACATGATCTAGGACCTTAAGATTCTGCATGAAAGGAGGACTAGCAGCCGAGTTGCACGGGAGAATGTGAAAAGTGTTCATATGTAGTAAAAACCTGAGAAATCCGTCCGTTTTCGTCTTTTGTTATCGAATCGACTTAAAGGAAGATCGTCACATTGGCCGCTCTTATCTCTGAAACGACTGTACTTATCGTCTGCAAAGCTATGTCGCGTGCTGCGGTATGCGCGGACACTAAAAACACCATAGTAGAACACAGATGAAGCTCCTAAGTTGATGTAATAGCCAGTAAGATGTAGTACAATTCAAGTTTTAGGTATCGATTATTGACTTGTTTCCCTTCTTTCGTGCCTAAGACAGAAGCTAGGAACTTAAGATTTTTCATGAAAGGAGGACTAGCAGCCGCGTTCCGCTGGAGAATGTGAAAAGTCTTCATATGTAGTAAAAACCTGAGAAATCCGTCCGTTTTCGTCATTTGTTATGGAATCGACTTAAAGCCAGATCGACACATTGGCCGTTCTTCTGTCTGAAACGGTTACATTTATCGTCTGCAAAGCTATGTCGCGTGATTCGGTATGCGGAGACACTAAAAGCACCATAGTAGAACACAGATAAAGCTTCTAAGTTGCTGTAATAGCCAGTAAGAAGTATTAAAATTCATGTTTTATGTATCGATTATTGACTTTTTACCCTTATTTGGTGCCTTGGACATGAGCTAGGAACTTAAGATGTTGCACGAAAGGAGGACTAGCAGCCGCGTTGCATGGGAGAATGTGAAAAGTGTTCGTATGTAGTCAAAAACCTGAGAAATCCGTCCGTTTTCGTCATTTGTTATCGAATCGATTTAAAGCCACATCGTCACATTGGCCGCTCTTCTCTCTGAAACGGTTACATTTATCGTCTGCAAAGGTATGTCGCGTGCTGCGGTATGCGGAGACACTAAATCACCATAGTAGAATACAGAAGAAGCTTCTAAGTTGAAGCAATAGCCAGTGAGAAGTAGTACAATTCAAGTTTTAGTTGTCGATTATTCACTTTTTAGCCGGCTTTGGTGGCTTGGACATGACCTAGGACCTTAAGATTTTGCACGAAAGGAGGACTAGCAGCCGCGTTGATCGGGAGAATGCGAAAAGTGTTCATATGTAGTAAAAACCTGAGAAATCCGTCCGTTTTCGTCATTTGTTATGGAATCGACTTAAAGCCAGATCGACACATTGGCCGTTCTTCTGTCTGAAACGGTTACATTTATCGTCTGCAAAGCTATGTCGCGTGATTCGGTATGCGGAGACACTAAAAGCACCATAGTAGAACACAGATAAAGCTTCTAAGTTGCTGTAATAGCCAGTAAGAAGTATTAAAATTCATGTTTTATGTATCGATTATTGACTTTTTACCCTTATTTGGTGCCTTGGACATGAGCTAGGAACTTAAGATTTGCACGAAAGGAGGACTAGCAGCCGCGTTGCATGGGAGAATGTGAAAAGTGTTCGTATGTAGTCAAAAACCTGAGAAATCCGTCCGTTTTCGTCATTTGTTATCGAATCGATTTAAAGCCACATCGTCACATTGGCCGCTCTTCTCTCTGAAACGGTTACATTTATCGTCTGCAAAGGTATGTCGCGTGCTGCGGTATGCGGAGACACTAAATCACCATAGTAGAATACAGAAGAAGCTTCTAAGTTGAAGCAATAGCCAGTGAGAAGTAGTACAATTCAAGTTTTAGTTGTCGATTATTCACTTTTTAGCCGGCTTTGGTGGCTTGGACATGACCTAGGACCTTAAGATTTTGCACGAAAGGAGGACTAGCAGCCGCGTTGATCGGGAGAATGCGAAAAGTGTTCATATGTAGTAAAAACCTGAGAAATCCGTCCGTCTTCGTCATTTGTTATCGAATCGACTTAAAGCCAGATCGTCACATTGTTCGCTCTTCTCCCTGAAACGGTTGTACATATCGTCTGCAAAGCTATGTCGCGTGCTGCGGTATGCGGAGACACTAAAAGCACTATAGTAGAACACAGATGAGGCTTCTAAGTTCATGTAATAGCCAGTAAGAAGTATTACAGTTCAAGTTTTAGATATCGATTATTGATTTTTTACCCTTCTTTGGTGCCTTGGACATGAGCTAGGAACATAAGATTTTGCATGAAAGTAGGACTAGCAACCGCGTTGCACGGGAGAATGTGAAAAGTGTTCATATGTAGTAAAAACCTGAGAAATCTGTCCGTTTTCTTCATTTGTTATCGAATCGACTTAAAGCCAGATCGTCACATTGTACGCTCTTCTCTCTAAAACGGTTGTACTTATCGTCTGGAAAGCTTCGTCGCGTGCTGCGGTATGCGGACACACTAAAAGCACCATAGTAGAACACAGATGAAGCTTCTAAGTTGCCGTAATAGCCATTAAGAACTAGTAGAATTCGTGTTTTAGGTATAGATTATTGACTTTTTACAATTCTTTGGTGCCTTGGACATGAGCTAGTAACTTAAGATTTTGCATGAAAGTAGGACTAGCAGCCGCGTTTAACGGGAGAATGTGAAAAGTGTTGATATGTAGTAAAAACCTGAGAAATCTGTCCGTTTTCTTCATTTGTAATCGAATCGACTTAAAGCCAGATCGTCACATTGGACGCTCTTCTCTCTAAAACGGTTGTACTTATCGTCTGCAAAGCTTCGTCGCGTGCTGCGGTATGCGGGGACACTAAAAGCACCATAGTAGAACACAGATGAAGCTTCTAAGTTCATGTAATAGCCAGTAAGAAGTAGTACAATTCAAGTTTTAGATATCGATTATTGACTTTTTACCCTTCTTTGGTGCCTTGGACATAAGCCAGGAACATAAGATTTTGCATGAAAGTAGGACTAGCAGCCGCGTTGCACGGGAGAATGTGAAAACTGTTCATATGTAGTAAAAACCTGAGAAATCCGTCCGTTTTCGTCATTTTTTATCAAATCTACATAAGCCAGATCGTCACATTGGCCGCTCTTCTCTCTGAAACGGTTGTACTTATCGTCTGCAAAGCTATGTCGCGTGCTGCGGTATGCAGAGACAGTAAAAGCACCATAGTAGAACACAGATGAAGCCTCTATGTTGATGTAATATCCAGTAAGAAGTAGTACAATTCAAGTTTTAGGAATCGATTATTGACTTTTTAGCTGGCTTTGGTGCCTTGGACATGAACTAGGACCCTAAGATTCTGCTTGAAAGGAGGACTAGCAGCCGAGTTGCACGGGAGAATGTGAAAAGTGTTCATATGTAGTAAAAACCTGAGAAATCCGTCCGTTTTCGTCTTTTGTTATCGAATCGACATAAAGGAAGATCGTCACATTGGCCGCTCTTATCTCTGAAACGACTGTACTTATCGTCTGCAAAGCTATGTCGCGTGCTGCGGTATGCGCGGACACTAAAAACACCATAGTAGAACACAGATGAAGCTCCTAAGTTGATGTAATAGACAGTAAGAAGTAGTACAATTCAAGTTATGTTATGGATTATTGACTTTTTACCCTTCTTTGTTGCCTTGGACATGAGCTAGGAACTTAAGATTTTGCATGAAAGGAGGACTAGCAGCCGCGTTGCACGGGACAATGTGAAAAGTATTCATATGTAGTAAAAACCTGAGAAATCCGTCCGTTTTCGTCATTTGTTATCGAATCGACTTAAAGCCAGATCGTCACATTGCAGGCTCTTCTCTCTGAAACGGTTGTACTTGTCGTCTGCAAAGCTATGTCGTGTGCTGCGGTACGCGGGGACACTAAAAGCACCACAGTAGAACACAGATGAAGCTTCTAAGTTATTGCAATAGCCAGTAAGAAGTAGTACAATTCAAGTTTTAGGTATCGATTATTGACGTTTTAGCTGGCTATGGTGCCTTGGACATGAGCTAGGACCTTAAGATTCTGCATGAATTGAGGACTAGCAGCCGAGTTGCAAGGGAGAATGTGAAAAGTGTTCATATGTAGTAAAAACCTGAGAAATCCGTCCGTTTTCATCTTTTGTTATCGAATCGACTTAAAGGAAGATCGTCGCATTGGCCGCTGTTCTCTCTGAAACGGCTGTACTGATCGTCTGCAAAGCTATGTCGCGTGTTGCGGTATGCGGAGACACTAAAAGCACCATAGTAGAACACAGATGAAGCTTCTAAGTTGATGTAACAGCCAGTAAGAAGTGGTACAATTCAAGTATTAGGTATCGATTATTGACTTTTTAGCCGGCTTTGGTGCATTGGACATGATCTAGGACCTTAAGATTCTGCATGAAAGGAGGACTAGCAGCCGAGTTGCACGGGAGAATGTGAAAAGTGTTCATATGTAGTAAAAACCTGAGAAATCCGTCCGTTTTCGTCTTTTGTTATCGAATCGACTTAAAGCAAGTTCGTCACATTGGCTTCTCTTCCCTCTGAAACGGTTGTACTTATCGTCTGCAAAGCTATGTCGCGTGCTGCGGTATGCGGAGACACTAAAAGCACCATAGTAGAACACAGATGAAGCTTCTAAGTTGATGTAACAGCCAGTAAGAAGTAGTACAATTCAAGTTTTAGGTATCGATTATTGACTTGTTACCCTTCTTTGGTGCCTTGGACAGGAGCTAGGAACTTAAGATTTTATATGAAAGGAGGACTAGCAGCCGCGTTGCAAGGGAGAATGTGAAAAGTGTTCATATGTAGGAAAAACCTGAGAAATCCGTCCGTTTTCATCATTTGTTATCGAATAGACTTAAAGCCAAATCGTCTCTTTGGCCGCTCTTCTGTCTGAAACGGTTACATTTATCGTCTGCAAAGCTATGTCGCGTGCTGCGGTATGCGGAGACACTAAAAGCGCCATAGTACAACACAGATGAAGCTTCTAAGTTTATGTAATACCCAGTAAGAAGTAGTACAATTCAAGTATTAGGTATCGATTATTGACTTTTTAGCCGGCTTTGGTGCATTGGACATGATCTAGGACCTTAAGATTCTGCATGAAAGGAGGACTAGCAGCCGAGTTGCACGGGAGAATGTGAAAAGTGTTCATATGTAGTAAAAACCTGAGAAATCCGTCCGTTTTCGTCTTTTGTTATCGAATCGACTTAAAGGAAGATCGTCACATTGGCCGCTGTTCTCTCTGAAACGGCTGTACTGATCGTCTGCAAAGCTATGTCGCGTGCTGCGGTATGCGGAGACACTAAAAGCACCATAGTAGAACACAGATGAAGCTCCTAAGTTGATGTAATAGACATTAAGAAGTAGTAGAAATCAAGTTTTAGGTATCGATTTTTGACTTTTTAGCTGGCTTTTGTGCCTTGGACATGAGGTAGGACCTTAAGGTTTTCCATGAAAGGAGGATTAGCAGCCGAGTTGCACGGGAGAATGTGAAAAGTGTTCATATGTAGTAAAAACCTGAGAAATCCGTCCGTTTTCGTCATTTGTTATCGAATCGACTTAAAGCCAGATCGTCACATTGGCCGTTCTTCTGTCTGAAATGGTTACATTTATCGTCTGCAAAGCTATGAGGCGTGCTGCGGTATGCGGAGACACTAAAAGCACCATAGTAGAACACAATGAAGCTTTTAAGTTGATGTAATAGCCAGTAAGATGTAGTACAATTCAAGTTTTAGGTATCGATTATTGACTTTTTACCCTTCTTTGTTGCCTTAGACATGAGCTAGGAACTTAAGATTTTGCATGAAAGGAGGACTAGCAGCCGCGTTGCAAGGGAGAATGTGAAAAGTGTTCATATGTAGTAAAAAGCTGAGAAATCCGTCCGTTTTCGTCATTTGTTATCGAATCGACTTAAAGCAAGATCGTCACATTGGAGGCTCTTCTCTCTGAAACGGTTGTACTTATCGTCTGCAAAGCTATGTCGCGTGCTGCGGTATGCGGAGACACTAAAAGCACCACAGTACAACACAGAAGAAGCTTCTAAGTTGAAGTAATAGCCAGTAAGAAGTAGTACAATTCAAGTTTTAGGTATCGATTATTGACTTTTTAGCTGGCTTTGGTGCCTTGGACATGAGCTAGGACCTTAAGATTCTGCATGAAAGGAGGACTAGCAGCCGAGTTGCACGGGAGAATGTGAAAAGTGTTCATATGTAGTAAAAACCTGAGAAATCCGTCCGTTTTCGTCATTTGTTATCGAATCGACTTAAAGCCAGATCGTCACAATTGCCGCTTTTCTCTCTGAGACGGTTACATTTATCTTCTGCAAAGCTATGTCGCGTGCTGCGGTATGCGGAGACACTAAAAGCACGATAGTAGAACACAGAAGAAGCTTCTAAGTTGAAGTAGTAGCCAGTAAGAAGTAGTACAAATCAAGTTTTAGTTGTCTGTTATTCACTTTTTAGCCGGCTTTGGTGGCTTGGACATCACCTAGGACCTTATGATTTTGCATGAAAGGAGGAGTAGCAGCCGCGTTGCACGGGTGAATGTGAAAAGTGTTCACATGTAGTAAAAACCTGAGAAATCCGTCCGTTTTCGTCATTTGTTATCGAATCGACTTAAAGCCAGATCGTCACATTGGCCGCTTTTCTCTCTGAGACGGTTACAGTTATCGTCTGCAAAGCTATGTCGCGTGCTGCGGTATGCGGAGACACTAAAAGCACCACAGTACAACACAGAAGAAGCTTCTAAGTTGAAGTTATAGCCAGTAAGAAGTAGTACAATTCAAGTTTTAGTTGTCGAATATTCACTTTTTAGCCGGCTTTGATGGCTTGGACATGACCCAGGACCTTAAGATTTTGAATGAAAATAGGACTAGCAGCCGCTTTGCATGGGAGAATGTGAAAAGTGTTCATATGTAGTAAAAACCTGAGAAATCCGTCCGTTTTCGTCATTTGTTATCGAATCGACTTAAAGCCAGATCGTCACAATTGCCGCTTTTCTCTCTGAGACGGTTACATTTATCTTCTGCAAAGCTATGTCGCGTGCTGCGGTATGCGGAGACACTAAAAGCACGATAGTAGAACACAGAAGAAGCTTCTAAGTTGAAGTAATAGCCAGTAAGAAGTAGTACAAATCAAGTTTTAGTTGTCTGTTATTCACTTTTTAGCCGGCTTTGGTGGCTTGGACATGACCTAGGACCTTATGATTTTGCATGAAAGGAGGAGTAGCAGCCGCGTTGCACGGGTGAATGTGAAAAGTGTTCACATGTAGTAAAAACCTGAGAAATCCGTCCGTTTTCGTCATTTGTTATCGAATCGACTGAAAGCCAGATCGTCACATTGGCCGCTTTTCTCTCTGAGACGGTTACATTTATCGTCTGCAAAGCTATGTCGCGTGCTGCGGTATGCGGAGACACTAAAAGCACCACAGTACAACACAGAAGAAGCTTCTAAGTTGAAGTAATAGCCAGTAAGAAGTAGTACAATTCAAGTTTTAGTTGTCGATTATTCACTTTATAGCCGGCTTTGGTGGCTTGGACATGACCTAGTACCTTAAGATTTTGCATGAAAGGAGGACTAGCGGCCGCGTTGCACGGGAGAATGTGAAAAGGGTTCATATGTAGTAAAAACCTGAGGAATCCGTCCGTTTTCGTCATTTGTTATCGAATCGACTTAAAGCCAGATCGTCACATTGGCAGCTTTTCTCTCTGAGACGGTTACATTTATTGTCTCCAAAGCTATGTCGCGTCCTGCGGTATGCGGAGACACTAAAAGCACCATAGTAGAACACAGAAGAAGCTTCTAAGTTGAAGTAATAACCAGTAAGAAGTAGTACAATTCAAGTTTTTGTTGTCGATTATTCACTTTTTAGCCCGCTTTGGTGGCTTGGACATGACCTAGGACCTTAAGATTTTGAATGAAAATAGGACTAGCAGCCACTTTGCA
Organism: Schistocerca gregaria; assembly: GCF_023897955.1. Classification (NCBI taxonomy): domain Eukaryota; kingdom Metazoa; phylum Arthropoda; class Insecta; order Orthoptera; family Acrididae; genus Schistocerca; species Schistocerca gregaria. The sequence goes on from NW_026061822.1 coordinate 612,253, forward strand.
TGGGAGAATGTGAAAAGTATTCATATGTAGTAAAAACCTGAGAAATCCGTCCGTTTTCTTCATTTGTTATCGAATCGACTTAAAGCCAGATCGTCACAATTGCCGCTTTTCTCTCTGAGACGGTTACATTTATCTTCTGCAAAGCTATGTCGCGTGCTGCGGTATGCGGAGACACTAAAAGCACGATAGTAGAACACGGAAGAAGCTTCTAAGTTGAAGTAATAGCCAGTAAGAAGTAGTACAAATCAAGTTTTAGTTGTCTGTTATTCACTTTTTAGCCGGCTTTGGTGGCTTGGACATGACCTAGGACCTTACGATTTTGCATGAAAGGAGGACTAGCAGCCGCGTTGCACGGGTGAATGTGAAAAGTGTTCACATGTAGTAAAAAGCTCAGAAATCCGTCCGTTTTCGTCATTTGTTATCGAATGGACTTAAAGCAAGATCGTCACATTGGAGTCTCTTCTCTCTGAAACGGTTGTACTTATCGTTTGCAAAGCTATGTCGCGTGCTGCGGTATGCGGAGACACTAAAAGCACCACAGTACAACACAGAAGAAGCTTCTAAGTTGAAGTAATAGCCAGTAAGAAGTAGTACAATTCAAGTTTTAGTTGTCGATTATTCACTTTTTAGCCGGCTTTGATGGCTTGGACATGACCTAGGACCTTAAGATTTTGAATGAAAATAGGACTAGCAGCCGCTTTGCATGGGAGAATGTGAAAAGTGTTCATATGTAGTAAAAACCTGAGAAATCCGTCCGTTTTCGTCATTTGTTATCGAATCGACTTAAAGCCAGATCGTCACAATTGCCGCTTTTCTCTCTGAGACGGTTACATTTATCTTCTGCAAAGCTATGTCGCGTGCTGCGGTATGCGGAGACACTAAAAGCACGATAGTAGAACACAGAAGAAGCTTTTAAGTTGAAGTAATAGCCAGTAAGAAGTAGTACAAATCAAGTTTTAGTTGTCTGTTATTCACTTTTTAGCCGGCTTTGGTGGCTTGGACATGACCTAGGACCTTATGATTTTGCATGAAAGGAGGAGTAGCAGCCGCGTTGCACGGGTGAATGTGAAAAGTGTTCACATGTAGTAAAAACCTGAGAAATCCGTCCGTTTTCGTCATTTGTTATCGAATCGACTTAAAGCCAGATCGTCACATTGGCCGCTTTTCTCTCTGAGACGGTTACAGTTATCGTCTGCAAAGCTATGTCGCGTGCTGCGGTATGCGGAGACACTAAAAGCACCACAGTACAACCCAGAAGAAGCTTCTAAGTTGAAGTTATAGCCAGTAAGAAGTAGTACAATTCAAGTTTTAGTTGTCGAATATTCACTTTTTAGCCGGCTTTGATGGCTTGGACATGACCTAGGACCTTAAGATTTTGAATGAAAATAGGACTAGCAGCCGCTTTGCATGGGAGAATGTGAAAAGTGTTCATATGTAGTAAAAACCTGAGAAATCCGTCCGTTTTCGTCATTTGTAATCGAATCGACTTAAAGCCAGATCGTCACAATTGCCGCTTTTCTCTCTGAGACGGTTACATTTATCTTCTGCAAAGCTATGTCGCGTGCTGCGGTATGCGGAGACACTAAAAGCACGATAGTAGAACACAGAAGAAGCTTCTAAGTTGAAGTAATAGCCAGTAAGAAGTAGTACAAATCAAGTTTTAGTTGTCTGTTATTCACTTTTTAGCCGGCTTTGGTGGCTTGGACATGACCTAGGACCTTATGATTTTGCATCAAAGGAGGAGTAGCAGCCGCGTTGCACGGGTGAATGTGAAAAGTGTTCACATGTAGTAAAAACCTGAGAAATCCGTCCGTTTTCGTCATTTGTTATCGAATCGACTTAAAGCCAGATCGTCACATTGGCCGCTTTTCTCTCTGAGACGGTTACAGTTATCGTCTGCAAAGCTATGTCGCGTGCTGCGGTATGCGGAGACACTAAAAGCACCACAGTACAACACAGAAGAAGCTTCTAAGTTGAAGTAATAGCCAGTAAGAAGTAGTACAATTCAAGTTTTAGTTGTCGAATATTCACTTTTTAGCCGGCTTTTATGGCTTGGACATGACCCAGGACCTTAAGATTTTGAATGAAAATAGGACTAGCAGCCGCTTTGCATGGGAGAATGTGAAAAGTGTTCATATGTAGTAAAAACCTGAGAAATCCGTCCGTTTTCGTCATTTGTTATCGAATCGACTTAAAGCCAGATCGTCACAATTGCCGCTTTTCTCTCTGAGACGGTTACATTTATCTTCTGCAAAGCTATGTCGCGTGCTGCGGTATGCGGAGACACTAAAAGCACGATAGTAGAACACAGAAGAAGCTTCTAAGTTGAAGTAATAGCCAGTAAGAAGTAGTACAAATCAAGTTTTAGTTGTCTGTTATTCACTTTTTAGCCGGCTTTGGTGGCTTGGACATGACCTAGGACCTTATGATTTTGCATGAAAGGAGGAGTAGCAGCCGCGTTGCACGGGTGAATGTGAAAAGTGTTCACATGTAGTAAAAACCTGAGAAATCCGTCCGTTTTCGTCATTTGTTATCGAATCGACTGAAAGCCAGATCGTCACATTGGCCGCTTTTCTCTCTGAGACGGTTACATTTATCGTCTGCAAAGCTATGTCGCGTGCTGCGGTATGCGGAGACACTAAAAGCACCATAGTACAACACAGAAGAAGCTTCTAAGTTGAAGTAATAGCCAGTAAGAAGTAGTACAATTCAAGTTTTAGTTGTCGATTATTCACTTTATAGCCGGCTTTGGTGGCTTGGACATGACCTAGTACCTTAAGATTTTGCATGAAAGGAGGACTAGAAGCCGCGTTGCACGGGAGAATGTGAAAAGGGTTCATATGTAGTAAAAACCTGAGGAATCCGTCCGTTTTCGTCATTTGTTATCGAATCGACTTAAAGCCAGATCGTCACATTGGCAGCTTTTCTCTCTGAGACGGTTACATTTATTGTCTCCAAAGCTATGTCGCGTCCTGCGGTATGCGGAGACACTAAAAGCACCATAGTAGAACACAGAAGAAGCTTCTAAGTTGAAGTAATAACCAGTAAGAAGTAGTACAATTCAAGTTTTTGTTGTCGATTATTCACTTTTTAGCCGGCTTTGGTGGCTTGGACATGACCTAGGACCTTAAGATTTTGAATGAAAATAGGACTAGCAGCCACTTTGCATGGGAGAATGTGAAAAGTATTCATATGTAGTAAAAACCTGAGAAATCCGTCCGTTTTCTTCATTTGTTATCGAATGACTTAAAGCCAGATCGTCACAATTGCCGCTTTTCTCTCTGAGACGGTTACATTTATCTTCTGCAAAGCTATGTCGCGTGCTGCGGTATGCGGAGACACTAAAAGCACGATAGTAGAACACGGAAGAAGCTTCTAAGTTGAAGTAATAGCCAGTAAGAAGTAGTACAAATCAAGTTTTAGTTGTCTGTTATTCACTTTTTAGCCGGCTTTGGTGGCTTGGACATGACCTAGGACCTTACGATTTTGCATGAAAGGAGGACTAGCAGCCGCGTTGCACGGGTGAATGTGAAAAGTGTTCACATGTAGTAAAAACCTGAGAAATCCGTCCGTTTTCGTCATTTGTTATCGAATCGACTTAAAGCCAGATCGTCACATTGGCCGCTTTTCTCTCTGAGACGGTTACATTTATCGTCTGCAAAGCTATGTCGCGTGCTGCGGTATGCGGAGACACTAAAAGCACCGCAGTACAACACAGAAGAAGCTTCTAAGTTGAAGTAATAGCCAGTAAGAAGTAGTACAATTCAAGTTTTAGTTGTCGATTATTCACTTTATAGCCGGCTTTGGTGGCTTGGACATGACCTAGTACCTTAAGATTTTGCATGAAAGGAGGACTAGCAGCCGCGTTGCACGGGAGAATGTGAAAAGGGTTCATATGTAGTAAAAACCTGAGGAATCCGTCCGTTTTCGTCATTTGTTATCGAATCGACTTAAAGCCAGATCGTCACATTGGCCGCTTTTCTCTCTGAGACGGTTACATTTATCGTCTGCAAAGCTATGTCACGTGCTGCGGTATGCGGAGACACTAAAAGCACCATACTAGAACACAGAAGAAGCTTCTAAGTTGAAGTAATAGCCAGTAAGAAGTAGTACAATTCAAGTTTTAGTTGTCGATTATTCACTTTTTAGCCGGCTTTGATGGCTTGGACATGACCTAGGACCTTAAGATTTTGAATGAAAATAGGACTAGCAGCCGCTTTGCATGGGAGAATGTGAAAAGTATTCATATGTAGTAAAAACCTGAGAAATCCGTCCGTTTTCGTCATTTGTTATCTGATCGACTTAAAGCCAGATCGTCACAATTGCCGCTTTTCTCTCTGAGACGGTTACATTTATCTTCTGCAAAGCTATGTCGCGTGCTGCGGTATGCGGAGACACTAAAAGCACCATAGTAGAACACAGAAGAAGCTTCTAAGTTGAAGTAATAGCCAGTAAGAAGTAGTACAAATCAAGTTTTAGTTGTCTGTTATTCACTTTTTAGCCGGCTTTGGTGGCTTGGACATGACCTAGGACCTTACGATTTTGCATGAAAGGAGGAGTAGCAGCCGCGTTGCACGGGTGAATGTGAAAAGTGTTCACATGTAGTAAAAACCTGAGAAATCCGTCCATTTTCGTCATTTGTTATCGAATCGACTTAAAGCCAGATCGTCACATTGGCCGCTTTTCTCTCTGAGACGGTTACATTTATTGTCTGCAAAGCTATGTCGCGTGCTGCGGTATGCGGAGACACTAAAAGCACCATAGTAGAACACAGAAGAACCTTCTAAGTTGAAGTAATAGCCAGTAAGAAGTAGTACAATTCAAGCTTTAGTTGTCTATTATTTACTTTTGAGCCGGCTATGGTGGCTTGGACATGACCTAGGACCTTAAGATTTTGCATGAAAGGAAGACTAGCAGCCGAGTTGCATGGGAGAATGTGAAAAGTGTTCATATGTAGAAAAAACCTGAGAAAACCGTCCGTTTTCGTCATTTGTTATCGAATCGACTGAAAGCCAGATCGTCACATTGGCCGCTCTTCTCTCTGAGACGGTTACATTTATCGTCTGCAAAGCTATGTCACGTGCTGCGGTATGCGGAGACACTAAAAGCACCATAGTAGAACACAGAAGAAGCTTCTAAGTTGAAGTAATAGCCAGTAAGAAGTAGTACAAATCAAGTTTTAGTTGTCTATTATTCACTTTTTAGCCGGCTTTTGTGGCTTGGACATGACCTAGGACCTTAAGATTTTGCATGAAAGGAGGACTAGCAGCCGCGTTGCACGGGTGAATGTGAAAAGTGTTCACATGTAGTAAAAACCTGAGAAATCCGTCCGTTTTCGTCATTTGTTATCGAATCGACTTAAAGCCAGATCGTCACATTGGCCGCATTTCTCTCTGAGACGGTTACATTTATCGTCTGCAAAGCTATGTCGCGTCCTGCGGTATGCGGAGACACTAAAAGCACCATAGTAGAACACAGAAGAAGCTTCTAAGTTGAAGTAATAACCAGTAAGAAGTAGTACAATTCAAGTTTTTGTTGTCGATTATTCACTTTTTAGCCGGCTTTGGTGGCTTGGACATGACCCAGGACCTTAAGATTTTGCATGAATGGAAGACTAGCTGCCGCGTTGCACGGGAGAATGTGAAAAGTGTTCATATGTAGTAAAAACCTGAGAAATCCGTCCAATTGCGTCATTTGTTATCGAATCGACTTAAAGCCAGATCGTCACATTGGCCGCTTTTCTCTCTGAGACGGTTACATTTATCGTCTGCATAGCTATGTCACGTGCTGCGGAATGCGGAGACACTAAAAGCACAATAGTAGTACACAGAAGAAGCTTCTAAGTCGAAGTAATAGCCAGTAAGAAGTAGTACAATTCAAGTTTTAGTTGTCGATTACTCACATTTTAGCCGGCTTTGGTGGCTTGGACATGACCTAGGTCCTTAAGATTTTGCGTAAAATGAGGACTAGCAGCCGCGTTGCATGGGAGAATGTGAAAAGTGTTCATATGTAGTAAAAGCCTGAGAAATCCGTTTGTTTTCGTCATTTGTTATCGAATCGACTTAAAGCCAGATCGTCACATTGGCCGCTTTTCTCTCTGAGACGGTTACATTTATCGTCTGCAAAGCTATGTCGCGTGCTGCGGTATGCGGAGACACTAAAAGCACCATAGTAGAACACAGAAGAACCTTCTAAGTTGAAGTAATAGCCAGTAAGAAGTAGTACAATTCAAGCTTTAGTTGTCTATTATTCACTTTTTAGCCGGCTTTGGTGGCTTGGACATGACCTAGGACCTTAAGATTTTGCATGAAAGGAAGACTAGCAGCCGAGTTGCACGGGAGAATGTGAAAAGTGTTCATATGTAGAAAAAACCTGAGAAAACCGTCCGTTTTCGTCATTTGTTATCGAATCGACTGAAAGCCAGATCGTCACATTGGCCGCTCTTCTCTCTGAGACGGTTACATTTATCGTCTGCAAAGCTATGTCACGTGCTGCGGTATGCGGAGACACTAAAAGCACCATAGTAGAACACAGAAGAAGATTCTAAGTTGAAGTAATAACCAGTAAGAAGTAGTACAAATCAAGTTTTAGTTGTCTATTATTCACTTTTTAGCCGGCTTTGGTGGCTTGGACATGACCTAGGACCTTAAGATTTTGCATGAAAGGAGGACTAGCAGCCGCGTTGCACGGGTGAATGTGAAAAGTGTTCACATGTAGTAAAAACCTGAGAAATCCGTCCGTTTTCGTCATTTGTTATCGAATCGACTTAAAGCCAGATCGTCACATTGGCCGCTTTTCTCTCTGAGACGGTTACATTTATCGTCTGCAAAGCTATGTCGCGTGCTGCAGTATGCGGAGACACTAAAAGCACCACAGTACAACACAGAAGAAGCTTCTAAGTTGAAGTAATAGCCAGTAAGAAGTAGTACAATTCAAGTTTTAGTTGTCGATTATTCACATTTTAGCCGGCTTTGGTGGCTTGGACATGACCAAGGTACTTAAGATTTTGCATAAAATGAGGACTAGCAGCCGCGTTGCACGGGAGAATGTGAAAAGTGTTCATATGTAGTAAAAGCCTGAGAAATCCGTCCGTTTTCGTCATTTGTTATCGAATCGACTTAAAGCCAGATCGTCACATTGGCCGCTTTTCTCTCTGAGACGGTTACATTTATCGTCTGCAAAGCTATGTCGCGTGCTGCGGTATGCGGAGACACTAAAAGCACCATAGTAGAACACAGAAGAACCTTCTAAGTTGAAGTAATAGCCAGTAAGAAGTAGTACAATTCAAGCTTTAGATGTCTATTATAACTTTTTAGCCGGCTTTGGTGGCTTGGACATGACCTACGACCTTAAGATTTTGCATGTAAGGAGGACTAGCAGCCGCGTTGCACGGGTGAATGTGAAATGTGTTCATATGTAGTAAAAACCTAAGAAATCCGTCCGTTTTCGTCTTTTGTTATCGAATCGACTCAAAGCCAGATCCTCACATTGGCCGCTCTTCTCTCTGAAACGGTTACATTTATCGTCTGCAAAGCTATGTCGCGTGCTGCGGTATGCGGAGACACTAAAAGCACCATAGTAGAACACAGAAGAAGCTTCCAAGTGGAAGTAATAGACAGTAAGAAGTAGTACAATTCAAGCTTTAGTTGTCGATTATTCACTTTTTAGCCGGCTTTGGTGGCTTGGACATGACCTAGGACCTTAAGACTTTGCATGAAAGGAGAACTAGCAGCCGCGTTGCACGGGTGAATGGGAAAAGTGTTCACATGTAGTTAAAACCTGAGAAATCCGTCCGTTTTCGTCATTTGTTATCGAATCGACTTAAAGCCAGATCGTCACATTGGCCGCTTTTCTCGCTGAGACGGTTACGTTTATCGTCTGCAAAGCTATGTGGCGTGCTGCGGTATGCGCAGACACTAAAAGCACCACAGTACAACACAGAAGAAGCTTCTAAGTTGAAGTAATAGCCAGTAAGAAGTAGGACAATTCAAGTTTTAGTTGTCGATTATTCACTTTATAGCCGGCTTTGGTGGCTTGGACATGAACTAGGACCTTAAGATTTTGCATGAAAGGAGGACTAGCAGCCGCGTTGCACGGGAGAATGTGAAAAGGGTTCATATGTAGTAAAACCCTGAGAAATCCGTCCGTTTTCGTCAATTGTTATCGAATCGACTTAAAGCCAGATCGTCACATTGGCCGCTTTTCTCTCTGAGACGGTTACATTTATCGTCTGCAAAGCTATGTCGCGTGCTGCGGTATGCGGAGACACTAAAAGCACCATAGTAGAACACAGAAGAACCTTCTAAGTTAAAGTAATAGCCAGTAAGAAGTAGTACAATTCAAGCTTTAGTTGTCTATTATTCACTTTTTAGCCGGCTTTGGTGGCTTGGACATGACCTAGGTCCTTAAGATTTTGCATGAAAGGAGGACTAGCAGCCGCGTTGCACGGGTGAATGTGAAAAGTGTTCACATGTAGTAAAAACCTGAGAAATCCGTCCGTTTTCGTCATTTGTTATCGAATCGACTTAAAGCCAGATCGTCACATTGGCCGCTTTTCTCTCTGAGACGGTTACATTTATCGTCTGCAAAGCTATGTCGCGTGCTGCGGTATGCGGAGACACTAAAAGCACCACAGTACAACACAGAAGAAGCTTCTAAGTTGAAGTAATAGCCAGTAAGAAGTAGTACAATTCAAGTTTTAGTTGTCGATTATTCACATTTTAGCCGGCTTTGGTGGCTTGGACATGACCTAGGTCCTTAAGATTTTGCATGAAAGGAGGACTAGCAGCCGCGTTGCACGGGAGAATGTGAAAAGTGTTCATATGTAGTAAAACCCTGAGAAATCCGTCCGTTTTCGTCATTAGTTATCGAATCGACTTAAAGCCAGATCGTCACATTGGCCGCTTTTCTCTCTGAGACGGTTACATTTATCGTCTGCAAAGCTATGTCGCGTGCTGCGGTATGCGGAGACACTAAAAGCACCATAGTAGAACACAGAAGAACCTTCTAAGTTGAAGTAATAGCCAGTAAGAAGTAGTACAATTCAAGCTTTAGTTGTCTATTATTCACTTTTTAGCCGGCTTTGGTGGCTTGGACATGACCTAGGACCTTAAGATTTTGCATGAAAGGAAGACTAGCAGCCGAGTTGCACGGGAGAATGTGAAAAGTGTTCATATGTAGAAAAAACCTGAGAAAACCGTCCGTTTTCGTCATTTATTATCGAATCGACTGAAAGCCAGATCGTCACATTGGCCGCTCTTCTCTCTGAGACGGTTACATTTATCGTCTGCAAAGCTATGTCACGTGCTGCGGTATGCGGAGACACTAAAAGCACCATAGTAGAACACAGAAGAAGCTTCTAAGTTGAAGTAATAGCCAGTAAGAAGTAGTACAATTCAAGTTTTAGTTGTCGATTATTCACTTTTTAGCCGGCTTTGATGGCTTGAACATGACCTAGGACCTTAAGATTTTGAATGAAAATAGGACTAGCAGCCGCTTTGCATGGGAGAATGTGAAAAGTATTCATATGTAGTAAAAACCTGAGGAATCCGTCCGTTTTCGTCATTTGTTATCGAATCGACTTAAAGCCAGATCGTCACATTGACCGCTTTTCTCTCTGAGACGGTTACATTTATCTTCTGCAAACCTATGTCGCGTGCTGCGGTATGCGGAGACACTAAAAGCACCATAGTAGTACACAGAAGAAGCTTCTAAGTCGAAGTAATAGCCAGTAAGAAGTAGTACAATTCAAGTTTTAGTTGTCGATTATTCACATTTTAGCCGGCCTTGGTGGCTTGGACATGACCTAGGTCCTTAAGATTTTGCATAAAATGTGGACTAGCAGCAGCGTTGCACGGGAGAATGTGAAAAGTGTTCATATGTAGTAAAACCCTGAGAAATCCGTCCGTTTTCGTCAATTGTTATCGAATCGACTTAAAGCCAGATCGTCACATTGGCCGCTTTTCTCTCTGAGACGGTTACATTTATCGTCTGCAAAGCTATGTCGCGTGCTGCGGTATGCGGAGACACTAAAAGCACCATAGTAGAACACAGAAGAACCTTCTAAGTTGAAGTAATAGCCAGTAAGAAGTAGTACAATTCAAGCTTTAGTTGTCTATTATTCACTTTTTAGCCGGCTTTGGTGGCTTGGACATGACCTAGGTCCTTAAGATTTTGCATGAAAGGAGGACTAGCAGCCGCGTTGCACGGGTGAATGTGAAAAGTGTTCACATGTAGTAAAAACCTGAGAAATCCGTCCGTTTTCGTCATTTGTTATCGAATCGACTTAAAGCCAGATCGTCACATTGGCCGCTTTTCTCTCTGAGACGGTTACATTTATCGTCTGCAAAGCTATGTCGCGTGCTGCGGTATGCGGAGACACTAAAAGCACCACAGTACAACACAGAAGAAGCTTCTAAGTTGAAGTAATAGCCAGTAAGAAGTAGTACAATTCAAGTTTTAGTTGTCGATTATTCACATTTTAGCCGGCTTTGGTGGCTTGGACATGACCTAGGTCCTTAAGATTTTGCATGAAAGGAGGACTAGCAGCCGCGTTGCACGGGAGAATGTGAAAAGTGTTCATATGTAGTAAAACCCTGAGAAATCCGTCCGTTTTCGTCATTAGTTATCGAATCGACTTAAAGCCAGATCGTCACATTGGCCGCTTTTCTCTCTGAGACGGTTACATTTATCGTCTGCAAAGCTATGTCGCGTGCTGCGGTATGCGGAGACACTAAAAGCACCATAGTAGAACACAGAAGAACCTTCTAAGTTGAAGTAATAGCCAGTAAGAAGTAGTACAATTCAAGCTTTAGTTGTCTATTATTCACTTTTTAGCCGGCTTTGGTGGCTTGGACATGACGTAGGACCTTAAGATTTTGCATGAAAGGAAGACTAGCAGCCGAGTTGCACGGGAGAATGTGAAAAGTGTTCATATGTAGAAAAAACCTGAGAAAACCGTCCGTTTTCGTCATTTGTTATCGAATCGACTGAAAGCCAGATCGTCACATTGGCCGCTCTTCTCTCTGAGACGGTTACATTTATCGTTTGCAAAGCTATGTCACGTGCTGCGGTATGCGGAGACACTAAAAGCACCATAGTAGAACACAGAAGAAGCTTCTAAGTTGAAGTAATAGCCAGTAAGAAGTAGTACAATTCAAGTTTTAGTTGTCGATTATTCACTTTTTAGCCGGCTTTGATGGCTTGAACATGACCTAGGACCTTAAGATTTTGAATGAAAATAGGACTAGCAGCCGCTTTGCATGGGAGAATGTGAAAAGTATTCATATGTAGTAAAAACCTGAGGAATCCGTCCGTTTTCGTCATTTGTTATCGAATCGACTTAAAGCCAGATCGTCACATTGACCGCTTTTCTCTCTGAGACGGTTACATTTATCTTCTGCAAACCTATGTCGCGTGCTGCGGTATGCGGAGACACTAAAAGCACCATAGTAGAACCCAGAAGAAGCTTCTAAGTTGAAGTAATAGCCAGTAAGAAGTAGTACAATTCAAGTTTTAGTTGTCTATTATTCACTTTTTAGCCGGCTTTGGTGGCTTGGACATGACCTAGAACCTTAAGATTTTGCATGAAAGGAGGACTGGCAGCCGCGTTGCACGGGAGAATGTGAAAAGTGTTCATATGCAGTAAAGACCTGAGAAATCCATCCGTTTTCGTTATTAGTTATCGAATCGACTTAAAGCCAGATCGTCACATTGGCCGCTTTTCTCTCTGAGACGGTTACATTTATCGTCTGCATAGCTATGTCGCGTGCTGTGGTATACGGAGACACTAAAAGCACCATAATAGGACACAGAAGAAGCTTCTATGTTGAAGTAATAGCCTGTAATAAATAGTACAATTCAAGTTTTAGTTGTCGATTATTCACTTTTTATCCGGCTTTGGTGGCTTGGACATGACCTACGACCCTAAGATTTTGCATGAAAGGAGGACTAGCAGCCGCGTTGCACGGGTGAATGTGAAAAGTGTTGATATGTAGTAAAAACCTGAGAAATCCGTCCGTTTTCGTCATTTGTTATCGAATCGACTTAAAGCCAGATCGTCACATTGGCCGCTTTTCTCTCTGAGACGGTTACATTTATCGTCTGCAAAGCTATGTCGCGTGCTGCGGTATGCGGAGACACTAAAAGCACCACAGTACAACACAGAAGAAGCTTCTAAGTTGAAGTAATAGCCAGTAAGAAGTAGTACAATTCAAGTTTTAGTTGTCGATTATTCACATTTTAGCCGGCTTTGGTGGCTTGGACATGACCTAGGTCCTTAAGATTTTGCATGAAAGGAGGACTAGCAGCCGCGTTGCACGGGAGAATGTGAAAAGTGTTCATATGTAGTAAAACCCTGAGAAATCCGTCCGTTTTCGTCATTAGTTATCGAATCGACTTAAAGCCAGATCGTCACATTGGCCGCTTTTCTCTCTGAGACGGTTACATTTATCGTCTGCAAAGCTATGTCGCGTGCTGCGGTATGCGGAGACACTAAAAGCACCATAGTAGAACACAGAAGAACCTTCTAAGTTGAAGTAATAGCCAGTAAGAAGTAGTACAATTCAAGCTTTAGTTGTCTATTATTCACTTTTTAGCCGGCTTTGGTGGCTTGGACATGACCTAGGACCTTAAGATTTTGCATGAAAGGAAGACTAGCAGCCGAGTTGCACGGGAGAATGTGAAAAGTGTTCATATGTAGAAAAAACCTGAGAAAACCGTCCGTTTTCGTCATTTATTATCGAATCGACTGAAAGCCAGATCGTCACATTGGCCGCTCTTCTCTCTGAGACGGTTACATTTATCGTCTGCAAAGCTATGTCACGTGCTGCGGTATGCGGAGACACTAAAAGCACCATAGTAGAACACAGAAGAAGCTTCTAAGTTGAAGTAATAGCCAGTAAGAAGTAGTACAATTCAAGTTTTAGTTGTCGATTATTCACTTTTTAGCCGGCTTTGATGGCTTGAACATGACCTAGGACCTTAAGATTTTGAATGAAAATAGGACTAGCAGCCGCTTTGCATGGGAGAATGTGAAAAGTATTCATATGTAGTAAAAACCTGAGGAATCCGTCCGTTTTCGTCATTTGTTATCGAATCGACTTAAAGCCAGATCGTCACATTGACCGCTTTTCTCTCTGAGACGGTTACATTTATCTTCTGCAAACCTATGTCGCGTGCTGCGGTATGCGGAGACACTAAAAGCACCATAGTAGTACACAGAAGAAGCTTCTAAGTCGAAGTAATAGCCAGTAAGAAGTAGTACAATTCAAGTTTTAGTTGTCGATTATTCACATTTTAGCCGGCCTTGGTGGCTTGGACATGACCTAGGTCCTTAAGATTTTGCATAAAATGTGGACTAGCAGCCGCGTTGCACGGGAGAATGTGAAAAGTGTTCATATGTAGTAAAACCCTGAGAAATCCGTCCGTTTTCGTCAATTGTTATCGAATCGACTTAAAGCCAGATCGTCACATTGGCCGCTTTTCTCTCTGAGACGGTTACATTTATCGTCTGCAAAGCTATGTCGCGTGCTGCGGTATGCGGAGACACTAAAAGCACCATAGTAGAACACAGAAGAACCTTCTAAGTTGAAGTAATAGCCAGTAAGAAGTAGTACAATTCAAGCTTTAGTTGTCTATTATTCACTTTTTAGCCGGCTTTGGTGGCTTGGACATGACCTAGGTCCTTAAGATTTTGCATGAAAGGAGGACTAGCAGCCGCGTTGCACGGGTGAATGTGAAAAGTGTTCACATGTAGTAAAAACCTGAGAAATCCGTCCGTTTTCGTCATTTGTTATCGAATCGACTTAAAGCCAGATCGTCACATTGGCCGCTTTTCTCTCTGAGACGGTTACATTTATCGTCTGCAAAGCTATGTCGCGTGCTGCGGTATGCGGAGACACTAAAAGCACCACAGTACAACACAGAAGAAGCTTCTAAGTTGAAGTAATAGCCAGTAAGAAGTAGTACAATTCAAGTTTTAGTTGTCGATTATTCACATTTTAGCCGGCTTTGGTGGCTTGGACATGACCTAGGTCCTTAAGATTTTGCATGAAAGGAGGACTAGCAGCCGCGTTGCACGGGAGAATGTGAAAAGTGTTCATATGTAGTAAAACCCTGAGAAATCCGTCCGTTTTCGTCATTAGTTATCGAATCGACTTAAAGCCAGATCGTCACATTGGCCGCTTTTCTCTCTGAGACGGTTACATTTATCGTCTGCAAAGCTATGTCGCGTGCTGCGGTATGCGGAGACACTAAAAGCACCATAGTAGAACACAGAAGAACCTTCTAAGTTGAAGTAATAGCCAGTAAGAAGTAGTACAATTCAAGCTTTAGTTGTCTATTATTCACTTTTTAGCCGGCTTTGGTGGCTTGGACATGACGTAGGACCTTAAGATTTTGCATGAAAGGAAGACTAGCAGCCGAGTTGCACGGGAGAATGTGAAAAGTGTTCATATGTAGAAAAAACCTGAGAAAACCGTCCGTTTTCGTCATTTGTTATCGAATCGACTGAAAGCCAGATCGTCACATTGGCCGCTCTTCTCTCTGAGACGGTTACATTTATCGTTTGCAAAGCTATGTCACGTGCTGCGGTATGCGGAGACACTAAAAGCACCATAGTAGAACACAGAAGAAGCTTCTAAGTTGAAGTAATAGCCAGTAAGAAGTAGTACAATTCAAGTTTTAGTTGTCGATTATTCACTTTTTAGCCGGCTTTGATGGCTTGAACATGACCTAGGACCTTAAGATTTTGAATGAAAATAGGACTAGCAGCCGCTTTGCATGGGAGAATGTGAAAAGTATTCATATGTAGTAAAAACCTGAGGAATCCGTCCGTTTTCGTCATTTGTTATCGAATCGACTTAAAGCCAGATCGTCACATTGACCGCTTTTCTCTCTGAGACGGTTACATTTATCTTCTGCAAACCTATGTCGCGTGCTGCGGTATGCGGAGACACTAAAAGCACCATAGTAGAACCCAGAAGAAGCTTCTAAGTTGAAGTAATAGCCAGTAAGAAGTAGTACAATTCAAGTTTTAGTTGTCTATTATTCACTTTTTAGCCGGCTTTGGTGGCTTGGACATGACCTAGAACCTTAAGATTTTGCATGAAAGGAGGACTGGCAGCCGCGTTGCACGGGAGAATGTGAAAAGTGTTCATATGTAGTAAAGACCTGAGAAATCCATCCGTTTTCGTTATTAGTTATCGAATCGACTTAAAGCCAGATCGTCACATTGGCCGCTTTTCTCTCTGAGACGGTTACATTTATCGTCTGCATAGCTATGTCGCGTGCTGTGGTATACGGAGACACTAAAAGCACCATAATAGGACACAGAAGAAGCTTCTATGTTGAAGTAATAGCCTGTAATAAATAGTACAATTCAAGTTTTAGTTGTCGATTATTCACTTTTTATCCGGCTTTGGTGGCTTGGACATGACCTACGACCCTAAGATTTTGCATGAAAGGAGGACTAGCAGCCGCGTTGCACGGGTGAATGTGAAAAGTGTTGATATGTAGTAAAAACCTGAGAAATCCGTCCGTTTTCGTCTTTTGTTATCGAATCGACTTAAAGCCAGATCGTCACATTGGCCGCTTTTCTCGCTGAGACGGTTACGTTTATCGTCTGCAAAGCTATGTGGCGTGCTGCGGTATGCGCAGACACTAAAAGCACCACAGTACAACACAGAAGAAGCTTCTAAGTTGAAGTAATAGCCAGTAAGAAGTAGGACAATTCAAGTTTTAGTTGTCGATTATTCACTTTATAGCCGGCTTTGGTGGCTTGGACATGAACTAGGACCTTAAGATTTTGCATGAAAGGAGGACTAGCAGCCGCGTTGCACGGGAGAATGTGAAAAGGGTTCATATGTAGTAAAAACCTGAGGAATCCGTCCGTTTTCGTCATTTGTTATCGATTCGACTGAAAGCCAGATCGTCACATTGGCCGCTTTTCTCTCTGAGACGGTTACATTTATTGTCTCCAAAGCTATGTCACGTGCTGCAGTATGCGGAGACACTAAAAGCACCATAGTAGAACACAGAAGAAGCTTCTAAGTTGAAGTAATAGCCAGTAAGAAGTAGTACAATTCAAGTTTTAGTTGTCGATTATTCACTTTTTAGCCGGCTTTGATGGCTTGGACATGACCTAGGACCTTAAGTTTTTGAATGAAAATAGGACTAGCAGCCGCTTTGCATGGGAGAATGTGAAAAGTGTTCATATGTAGTAAAAACCTGAGAAATCCGTCCGTTTTCGTCATTTGTTATCGAATCGACTTAAAGCCAGATCGTCACAATTGCCGCTTTTCTCTCTGAGACGGTTACATTTATCTCCTGCCAAGCTATGTCGCGTGCTGCGGAATGCGGAGACACTAAAAGCACCATAGTAGTACACAGAAGAAGCTTCTAAGTCGAAGTAATAGCCAGTAAGAAGTAGTACAATTCAAGTTTTAGTTGTCGATTATTCACATTTTAGCCGGCCTTGGTGGCTTGGACATGACCTAGGTCCTTAAGATTTTGCATAAAATGTGGACTAGCAGCCGCGTTGCACGGGAGAATGTGAAAAGTGTTCATATGTAGTAAAACCCTGAGAAATCCGTCCGTTTTCGTCAATTGTTATCGAATCGACTTAAAGCCAGATCGTCACATTGGCCGCTTTTCTCTCTGAGACGGTTACATTTATCGTCTGCAAAGCTATGTCGCGTGCTGCGGTATGCGGAGACACTAAAAGCACCATAGTAGAACACAGAAGAACCTTCTAAGTTGAAGTAATAGCCAGTAAGAAGTAGTACAATTCAAGCTTTAGTTGTCTATTATTCACTTTTTAGCCGGCTTTGGTGGCTTGGACATGACCTAGGTCCTTAAGATTTTGCATGAAAGGAGGACTAGCAGCCGCGTTGCACGGGTGAATGTGAAAAGTGTTCACATGTAGTAAAAACCTGAGAAATCCGTCCGTTTTCGTCATTTGTTATCGAATCGACTTAAAGCCAGATCGTCACATTGGCCGCTTTTCTCTCTGAGACGGTTACATTTATCGTCTGCAAAGCTATGTCGCGTGCTGCGGTATGCGGAGACACTAAAAGCACCACAGTACAACACAGAAGAAGCTTCTAAGTTGAAGTAATAGCCAGTAAGAAGTAGTACAATTCAAGTTTTAGTTGTCGATTATTCACATTTTAGCCGGCTTTGGTGGCTTGGACATGACCTAGGTCCTTAAGATTTTGCATGAAAGGAGGACTAGCAGCCGCGTTGCACGGGAGAATGTGAAAAGTGTTCATATGTAGTAAAACCCTGAGAAATCCGTCCGTTTTCGTCATTAGTTATCGAATCGACTTAAAGCCAGATCGTCACATTGGCCGCTTTTCTCTCTGAGACGGTTACATTTATCGTCTGCAAAGCTATGTCGCGTGCTGCGGTATGCGGAGACACTAAAAGCACCATAGTAGAACACAGAAGAACCTTCTAAGTTGAAGTAATAGCCAGTAAGAAGTAGTACAATTCAAGCTTTAGTTGTCTATTATTCACTTTTTAGCCGGCTTTGGTGGCTTGGACATGACGTAGGACCTTAAGATTTTGCATGAAAGGAAGACTAGCAGCCGAGTTGCACGGGAGAATGTGAAAAGTGTTCATATGTAGAAAAAACCTGAGAAAACCGTCCGTTTTCGTCATTTGTTATCGAATCGACTGAAAGCCAGATCGTCACATTGGCCGCTCTTCTCTCTGAGACGGTTACATTTATCGTTTGCAAAGCTATGTCACGTGCTGCGGTATGCGGAGACACTAAAAGCACCATAGTAGAACACAGAAGAAGCTTCTAAGTTGAAGTAATAGCCAGTAAGAAGTAGTACAATTCAAGTTTTAGTTGTCGATTATTCACTTTTTAGCCGGCTTTGATGGCTTGAACATGACCTAGGACCTTAAGATTTTGAATGAAAATAGGACTAGCAGCCGCTTTGCATGGGAGAATGTGAAAAGTATTCATATGTAGTAAAAACCTGAGGAATCCGTCCGTTTTCGTCATTTGTTATCGAATCGACTTAAAGCCAGATCGTCACATTGACCGCTTTTCTCTCAGAGACGGTTACATTTATCTTCTGCAAACCTATGTCGCGTGCTGCGGTATGCGGAGACACTAAAAGCACCATAGTAGAACCCAGAAGAAGCTTCTAAGTTGAAGTAATAGCCAGTAAGAAGTAGTACAATTCAAGTTTTAGTTGTCTATTATTCACTTTTTAGCCGGCTTTGGTGGCTTGGACATGACCTAGAACCTTAAGATTTTGCATGAAAGGAGGACTGGCAGCCGCGTTGCACGGGAGAATGTGAAAAGTGTTCATATGTAGTAAAGACCTGAGAAATCCATCCGTTTTCGTTATTAGTTATCGAATCGACTTAAAGCCAGATCGTCACATTGGCCGCTTTTCTCTCTGAGACGGTTACATTTATCGTCTGCATAGCTATGTCGCGTGCTGTGGTATACGGAGACACTAAAAGCACCATAATAGGACACAGAAGAAGCTTCTATGTTGAAGTAATAGCCTGTAATAAATAGTACAATTCAAGTTTTAGTTGTCGATTATTCACTTTTTATCCGGCTTTGGTGGCTTGGACATGACCTACGACCCTAAGATTTTGCATGAAAGGAGGACTAGCAGCCGCGTTGCACGGGTGAATGTGAAAAGTGTTGATATGTAGTAAAAACCTGAGAAATCCGTCCGTTTTCGTCTTTTGTTATCGAATCGACTTAAAGCCAGATCGTCACATTGGCCGCTTTTCTCGCTGAGACGGTTACGTTTATCGTCTGCAAAGCTATGTGGCGTGCTGCGGTATGCGCAGACACTAAAAGCACCACAGTACAACACAGAAGAAGCTTCTAAGTTGAAGTAATAGCCAGTAAGAAGTAGGACAATTCAAGTTTTAGTTGTCGATTATTCACTTTATAGCCGGCTTTGGTGGCTTGGACATGAACTAGGACCTTAAGATTTTGCATGAAAGGAGGACTAGCAGCCGCGTTGCACGGGAGAATGTGAAAAGGGTTCATATGTAGTAAAAACCTGAGGAATCCGTCCGTTTTCGTCATTTGTTATCGATTCGACTGAAAGCCAGATCGTCACATTGGCCGCTTTTCTCTCTGAGACGGCTACATTTATTGTCTCCAAAGCTATGTCACGTGCTGCAGTATGCGGAGACACTAAAAGCACCATAGTAGAACACAGAAGAAGCTTCTAAGTTGAAGTAATAGCCAGTAAGAAGTAGTACAATTCAAGTTTTAGTTGTCGATTATTCACTTTTTAGCCGGCTTTGATGGCTTGGACATGACCTAGGACCTTAAGATTTTGAATGAAAATAGGACTAGCAGCCGCTTTGCATGGGAGAATGTGAAAAGTGTTCATATGTAGTAAAAACCTGAGAAATCCGTCCGTTTTCGTCATTTGTTATCGAATCGACTTAAAGCCAGATCGTCACAATTGCCGCTTTTCTCTCTGAGACGGTTACATTTATCTCCTGCAAAGCTATGTCGCGTGCTGCGGAATGCGGAGACACTAAAAGCACCATAGTAGTACACAGAAGAAGCTTCTAAGTCGAAGTAATAGCCAGTAAGAAGTAGTACAATTCAAGTTTTAGTTGTCGATTATTCACATTTTAGCCGGCCTTGGTGGCTTGGACATGACCTAGGTCCTTAAGATTTTGCATAAAATGTGGACTAGCAGCCGCGTTGCACGGGAGAATGTGAAAAGTGTTCATATGTAGTAAAACCCTGAGAAATCCGTCCGTTTTCGTCAATTGTTATCGAATCGACTTAAAGCCAGATCGTCACATTGGCCGCTTTTCTCTCTGAGACGGTTACATTTATCGTCTGCAAAGCTATGTCGCGTGCTGCGGTATGCGGAGACACTAAAAGCACCATAGTAGAACACAGAAGAACCTTCTAAGTTGAAGTAATAGCCAGTAAGAAGTAGTACAATTCAAGCTTTAGTTGTCTATTATTCACTTTTTAGCCGGCTTTGGTGGCTTGGACATGACCTAGGTCCTTAAGATTTTGCATGAAAGGAGGACTAGCAGCCGCGTTGCACGGGTGAATGTGAAAAGTGTTCACATGTAGTAAAAACCTGAGAAATCCGTCCGTTTTCGTCATTTGTTATCGAATCGACTTAAAGCCAGATCGTCACATTGGCCGCTTTTCTCTCTGAGACGGTTACATTTATCGTCTGCAAAGCTATGTCGCGTGCTGCGGTATGCGGAGACACTAAAAGCACCATAGTAGAACACAGAAGAACCTTCTAAGTTGAAGTAATAGCCAGTAAGAAGTAGTACAATTCAAGCTTTAGTTGTCTATTATTCACTTTTTAGCCGGCTTTGGTGGCTTGGACATGACCTAGGTCCTTAAGATTTTGCATGAAAGGAGGACTAGCAGCCGCGTTGCACGGGTGAATGTGAAAAGTGTTCACATGTAGTAAAAACCTGAGAAATCCGTCCGTTTTCGTCATTAGTTATCGAATCGACTTAAAGCCAGATCGTCACATTGGCCGCTTTTCTCTCTGAGACGGTTACATTTATCGTCTGCAAAGCTATGTCGCGTGCTGCGGTATGCGGAGACACTAAAAGCACCATAGTAGAACACAGAAGAACCTTCTAAGTTGAAGTAATAGCCAGTAAGAAGTAGTACAATTCAAGCTTTAGTTGTCTATTATTCACTTTTTAGCCGGCTTTGGTGGCTTGGACATGACGTAGGACCTTAAGATTTTGCATGAAAGGAAGACTAGCAGCCGAGTTGCACGGGAGAATGTGAAAAGTGTTCATATGTAGAAAAAACCTGAGAAAACCGTCCGTTTTCGTCATTTGTTATCGAATCGACTGAAAGCCAGATCGTCACATTGGCCGCTCTTCTCTCTGAGACGGTTACATTTATCGTTTGCAAAGCTATGTCACGTGCTGCGGTATGCGGAGACACTAAAAGCACCATAGTAGAACACAGAAGAAGCTTCTAAGTTGAAGTAATAGCCAGTAAGAAGTAGTACAATTCAAGTTTTAGTTGTCGATTATTCACTTTTTAGCCGGCTTTGATGGCTTGAACATGACCTAGGACCTTAAGATTTTGAATGAAAATAGGACTAGCAGCCGCTTTGCATGGGAGAATGTGAAAAGTATTCATATGTAGTAAAAACCTGAGGAATCCGTCCGTTTTCGTCATTTGTTATCGAATCGACTTAAAGCCAGATCGTCACATTGACCGCTTTTCTCTCTGAGACGGTTACATTTATCTTCTGCAAACCTATGTCGCGTGCTGCGGTATGCGGAGACACTAAAAGCACCATAGTAGAACCCAGAAGAAGCTTCTAAGTTGAAGTAATAGCCAGTAAGAAGTAGTACAATTCAAGTTTTAGTTGTCTATTTTTCACTTTTTAGCCGGCTTTGGTGGCTTGGACATGACCTAGAACCTTAAGATTTTGCATGAAAGGAGGACTGGCAGCCGCGTTGCACGGGAGAATGTGAAAAGTGTTCATATGTAGTAAAGACCTGAGAAATCCATCCGTTTTCGTTATTAGTTATCGAATCGACTTAAAGCCAGATCGTCACATTGGCCGCTTTTCTCTCTGAGACGGTTACATTTATCGTCTGCATAGCTATGTCGCGTGCTGTGGTATACGGAGACACTAAAAGCACCATAATAGAACACAGAAGAAGCTTCTATGTTGAAGTAATAGCCTGTAATAAATAGTACAATTCAAGTTTTAGTTGTCGATTATTCACTTTTTAGCCGGCTTTGGTGGCTTGGACATGACCTACGACCTTAAGATTTTGCATGAAAGGAGGACTAGCAGCCGCGTTGCACGGGTGAATGTGAAAAGTGTTGATATGTAGTAAAAACCTGAGAAATCCGTCCGTTTTCGTCTTTTGTTATCGAATCGACTCAAAGCCAGATCGTCACATTGGCCGCTCTTCTCTCTGAAACGGTTACATTTATCGTCTGCAAAGCTATGTCGCGTGCTGCGGTATGCGGAGACACTAAAAGCACCATAGTAGAACACAGAAGAAGCTTCCAAGTTGAAGTAATAGACAGTAAGAAGTAGTACAATTCAAGTTGTAGTTGTCGGTTATTCACTTTTTAGCCGGATTTGGTGGCTTGGACATGACCTAGGACCTTAAGACTTTGCATGAAAGGAGGACTAGCAGCCGCGTTGCAAGCGTGAATGTGAAAAGTGTTCACATGTAGTAAAAACGTGAGAAATCCGTCCGTTTTCGTCATTTGTTATCGAATCGACTTAAAGCCAGATCGTCACATTGGCCGCTTTTCTCTCTGAGACGGTTACATTTATCGTCTGCAAACCTATGTCGCGAGTTGCGGTATGCTGAAACACTAAAAGCACCATAGTAGAAAACAGAAGTAGCTTCTAAGTTGAAGTAATAGACAGTAAGAAGTAGTACAATTTAAGTTTTAGTTGTCGATTATTCACTTTTTAGCCGGTTTTGGTGGCTTGGACATGACCTAGGATCTTAAGATTTTGCATGAAAGGAGGACTAGCAGCCGCGTTGCACAGGAGAATGTGAAAAGTGTTCATATGTAGTAAAGACCTGAGAAATCCATCCGTTTTCGTTATTAGTTATCGAATCGACTTAAAGCCAGATCGTCACATAGGCCGCTTTTCTCTCTGAGACGCATACATTTATCGTCTGCATAGCTATGTCGCGTGCTGTGGTATACGGAGACACTAAAAGCACCATAATAGAACACAGAAGAAGCTTCTAAGTAGAAGTAATAGCCAGTAAGAAGTAGTACAATTCAAGTTTTAGTTGTCGATTATTCACTTTTTAGCCTGATTTGGTGGCTTGGACATGACCTAGAACCTTAAGATTTTGCATGAAAGGAGGACTGGCAGCCGCGTTGCACGGGAGAATGTGAAAAGTGTTCATATGTAGTAAAGACCTGAGAAATCAGACCGTTTTCGTCATTAGTTATCGAATCGACTTAAAGCCAGATCGTCACATTGGCCGCATTTCTCTCTGAGACGGTTACATTTATTGTCTCCAAAGCTATGTCGCGTCGTGCGGTATGCGGAGACACTAAAAGCACCATAGTAGAACACAGAAGAAGCTTCTAAGTTGAAGTAATAACCAGTAACAAGTAGTACAATTCAAGTTTTTGTTGTCGATTATTCACTTTTTAGCCGGCTTTGGTGGCTTGGACATGACCTAGGACCTTAAGATTTTGCATGAAAGGAAGACTAGCAGCCGAGTTGCACGGGAGAAAGTGGAAAGTGTTCATAAGTAGTAAAGACCTGAGAAATCCGTCCGTTTTCGTCATTTGTTATCGAATCGACTTAAAGCCAGATCGTCACAATTGCCGCTTTCCTCTCTGAGACGGTTACATTTATCTTCTGCAAAGCTATGTCGCGTGCTGCGGTATGCGGAGACACTAAGAGCACCATAGTAGAACACAGAAGAAGCTTCTAAGTTGAAGTAATAGCCAGTAAGAAGTAGTACAAATCAAGTTTTAGTTGTCTATTATTCACTTTTTAGCCGGCTTTGGTGGCTTGGACATGACCTAGGACCTTACGATTTTGCATGAAAGGAGGACTAGCAGCCGCGTTGCACGGGTGAATGTGAAAAGTGTTCACATGTAGTAAAAACCTGAGAAATCCGTCCGTTTTCGTCATTTGTTATCGAATCGACTTAAAGCCAGATCGTCACATTGGCCGCTTTTCTCTCTGAGACGGTTACATATATCGTCTGCAAAGCTGTGTCACGCGCTGCGGTATGCGGAGACACTAAAAGCACCATAGTAGAACACGGAAGAAGCTTCTAAGTTGAAGTAATAGCCAGTAAGAAGTAGTACAATTCAAGTTTTAGTTGTCGATTATTCACTTTTTAGCCGGCTTTGATGGCTTGGACATGACCTAGGACCTTAAGATTTTGAATGAAAATAGGACTAGCAGCCGCTTTGCATGGGAGAATGTGAAAAGTGTTCATATGTAGTAAAATCCTGAGAAATCCGTCCGTTTTCGTCATTTGTTATCGAATCGACTTAAAGCCAGATCGTCACATTGGCCGCTTTTCTCTCTGAGACGGTTACATTTATCGTCTGCAAAGCTATGTCGCGTGCTGCGGTATGCGGAGACACTAAAAGCACCACAGTACAACACAGAAGAAGCTTCTAAGTTGAAGTAATAGCCAGTAAGAAGTAGTACAATTCAACTTTAGTTGTCGATTATTCACTTTATAGCCGGCTTTGGTGGCTTGGACATGACCTAGCACCTTAAGATTTTGCATGAAAGGAGGACTAGCAGCCGCGTTGCACGGGAGAATGTGAAAAGGGTTCATATGTAGTAAAAACCTGAGGAATCCGTCCGTTTTCGTCATTTGTTATCGATTCGACTTAAAGCCAGATCGTCACATTGGCCGCTTTTCTCTCTGAGACGGTTACATTTATTGTCTCCAAAGCTATGTCACGTGCTGCGGTATGCGGAGACACTAAAAGCACCATAGTAGAACACAGAAGAAGCTTCTAAGTTGAAGTAATAGCCAGTAAGAAGTAGTACAATTCAAGTTTTAGTTGTCGATTATTCACTTTTTAGCCGGCTTTGATGGCTTGGACATGACCTAGGACCTTAAGATTTTGAATGAAAATAGGACTAGCAGCCGCTTTGCATGGGAGAATGTGAAAAGTGTTCATATGTAGTAAAAACCTGAGAAATCCGTCCGTTTTCGTCATTTGTTATCGAATCGACTTAAAGCCAGATCGTCACAATTGCCGCTTATCTCTCTGAGACGGTTACATTTATCTCCTGCAAAGCTATGTCGCGTGCTGCGGAATGCGGAGACACTAAAAGCACCATAGTAGAACACAGAAGAACCTTCTAAGTTGAAGTAATAGCCAGTAAGAAGTAGTACAATTCAAGCTTTAGTTGTCGATTATTCACTTTATAGCCGGCTTTGGTGGCTTGGACATGACCTAGTACCGTAAGATTTTGCATGAAAGGAGGACTAGCAGCCGCGTTGCACGGGAGAATGTGAAAAGGGTTCATATGTAGTAAAAACCTGAGGAATCCGTCCGTTTTCGTCATTTGTTATCGATTCGACTTAAAGCCAGATCGTCACATTGGCCGCTTTTCTCTCTGAGACGGTTACATTTATTGTCTCCAAAGCTATGTCACGTGCTGCGGTATGCGGAGACACTAAAAGCACCGTAGTAGAACACAGAAGAAGCTTCTAAGTTGAAGTAATAGCCAGTAAGAAGTAGTACAATTCAAGTTTTAGTTGTCGATTATTCACTTTTTAGCCGGCTTTGATGGCTTGGACATGACCTAGGACCTTAAGATTTTGAATGAAAATAGGACTAGCAGCCGCTTTGCATGGGAGAATGTGAAAAGTGTTCATATGTAGTAAAAACCTGAGAAATCCGTCCGTTTTCGTCATTTGTTATCGAATCGACTTAAAGCCAGATCGTCACAATTGCCGCTTTTCTCTCTGAGACGGTTACATTTATCTCCTGCAAAGCTATGTCGCGTGCTGCGGAATGCGGAGACACTAAAAGCACCATAGTAGTACACAGAAGAAGCTTCTAAGTCGAAGTAATAGCCAGTAAGAAGTAGTACAATTCAAGTTTTAGTTGTCGATTATTCACATTTTAGCCGGCTTTGGTGGCTTGGACATGACCTAGGTCCTTAAGATTTTGCATAAAATGTGGACTAGCAGCCGCGTTGCACGGGAGAATGTGAAAAGTGTTCATATGTAGTAAAACCCTGAGAAATCCGTCCGTTTTCGTCATTTGTTATCGAATCGACTTAAAGCCAGATCGTCACATTGGCCGCTTTTCTCTCTGAGACGGTTACATTTATCGTCTGCAAAGCTATGTCGCGTGCTGCGGTATGCGGAGACACTAAAAGCACCATAGTAGAACACAGAAGAACCTTCTAAGTTGAAGTAATAGCCAGTAAGAAGTAGTACAATTCAAGCTTTAGTTGTCTATTATTCACTTTTTAGCCGGCTTTGGTGGCTTGGACATGACCTAGGACCTTAAGATTTTGCATGAAAGGAGGACTAGCAGCCGCGTTGCACGGGTGAATGTGAAAAGTGTTCATATGTAGTAAAAACCTGAGAAATCCGTCCGTTTTCGTCATTTGTTATCGAATCGACTTAAAGCCAGATCGTCACATTGGCCGCTTTTCTCTCTGAGAAGGTTACATTTATCGTCTGCAAAGCTATGTCGCGTGCTGCGGTATGCGGAGACACTAAAAGCACCACAGTACAACACAGAAGAAGCTTCTAAGTTGAAGTAATAGCCAGCAAGAAGTAGTACAATTCAAGTTTTAGTTGTCGATTATTCACTTTTTAGCCGGCTTTGGTGGCTTGGACATGACCTAGAACCTTAAGATTTTGCATGAAAGGAGGACTGGCAGCCGCGTTGCACGGGAGAATGTGAAAAGTGTTCATATGTAGTAAAGACCTGAGAAATCAGACCGTTTTCGTCATTAGTTATCGAATCGACTTAAAGCCAGATCGTCACATTGGCCGCTTTTCTCTCTGAGACGGTTACATTTATTGTCTCCAAAGCTATGTCGCGTCCTGCGGTATGCGGAGACACTAAAAGCACCATAGTAGAACACAGAAGAAGCTTCTAAGTTGAAGTAATAACCAGTAACAAGTAGTACAATTCAAGTTTTTGTTGTCGATTATTCATTTTTTAGCCGGCTTTGGTGGCTTGGACATGACCTAGGACCTTAAGATTTTGCATGAAAGGAAGACTAGCAGCCGAGTTGCACGGGAGAAAGTGGAAGTGTTCATATGTAGTAAAGACCTGAGAAATCCGTCCGTTTTCGTCATTTGTTATCGAATCGACTTAAAGCCAGATCGTCACAATTGCCGCTTTCCTCTCTGAGACGGTTACATTTATCTTCTGCAAAGCTATGTCGCGTGCTGCGGTATGCGGAGACACTAAGAGCACCATAGTAGAACACAGAAGAAGCTTCTAAGTTGAAGTAATAGCCAGTAAGAAGTAGTACAAATCAAGTTTTAGTTGTCTATTATTCACTTTTTAGCCGGCTTTGGTGGCTTGGACATGACCTAGGACCTTACGATTTTGCATGAAAGGAGGACTAGCAGCCGCGCTGCACGGGTGAATGTGAAAAGTGTTCACATGTAGTAAAAACCTGAGAAATCCGTCCGTTTTCGTCATTTGTTATCGAATCGACTTAAAGCCAGATCGTCACATTGGCCGCTTTTCTCTCTGAGACGGTTACATATATCGTCTGCAAAGCTATGTCACGTGCTGCGGTATGCGGAGACACTAAAAGCACCATAGTAGAACACAGAAGAACCTTCTAAGTTGAAGTAATAGCCAGTAAGAAGTAGTACAATTCAAGTTTTAGTTTTCGATTATTCACTTTTTAGCCGGCTTTGATGGCTTGGACATGACCTAGGACCTTAAGATTTTGAATGAAAATAGGACTAGCAGCCGCTTTGCATGGGAGAATGTGAAAAGTGTTCATATGTAGTAAAAACCTGAGAAATCCGTCCGTTTTCGTCATTTGTTATCGAATCGACTTAAAGCCAGATCGTCACAATTGCCGCTTTTCTCTCTGAGACGGTTACATTTATCTCCTGCAAAGCTATGTCGCGTGCTGCGGAATGCGGAGACACTAAAAGCACCATAGTAGTACACAGAAGAAGCTTCTAAGTCGAAGTAATAGCCAGTAAGAAGTAGTACAATTCAAGTTTTAGTTGTCGATTATTCACATTTTAGCCGGCTTTGGTGGCTTGGACATGACCTAGGTCCTTAAGATTTTGCATAAAATGTGGACTAGCAGCCGCGTTGCACGGGAGAATGTGAAAAGTGTTCATATGTAGTAAAACCCTGAGAAATCCGTCCGTTTTCGTCATTTGTTATCGAATCGACTTAAAGGCAGATCGTCACATTGGCCGCTTTTCTCTCTGAGACGGTTACATTTATCGTCTGCAAAGCTATGTCGCGTGCTGCGGTATGCGGAGACACTAAAAGCACCATAGTAGAACACAGAAGAACCGTCTAAGTTGAAGTAATAGCCAGTAAGAAGTAGTACAATTCAAGCTTTAGTTGTCTATTATTCACTTTTTAGCCGGCTTTGGTGGCTTGGACATGACCTAGGACCTTAAGATTTTGCATTAAAGGAGGACTAGCAGCCGCGTTGCACGGGTGAATGTGAAAAGTGTTCACATGTAGTAAAAACCTGAGAAATCCGTCCGTTTTCGTCATTTGTTATCGAATCGACTTAAAGCCAGATCGTCACATTGGCCGCTTTTCTCTCTGAGACGGTTACATTTATCGTCTGCAAAGCTATGTCGCGTGCTGCGGTATGCGGAGACACTAAAAGCACCACAGTACAACACAGAAGAAGCTTCTAAGTTGAAGTAATAGCCAGTAAGAAGTAGTACAATTCAAGTTTTAGTTGTCGATTATTCACATTTTAGCCGGCTTTGGTGGCTTGGACATGACCTAGGTCCTTAAGATTTTGCATGAAAGGAGGACTAGCAGCCGCGTTGCACGGGAGAATGTGAAAAGTGTTCATATGTAGTAAAACCCTGAGAAATCCGTCCGTTTTCGTCATTAGTTATCGAATCGACTTAAAGCCAGATCGTCACATTGGCCGCTTTTCTCTCTGAGACGGTTACATTTATCGTCTGCAAAGCTATGTCGCGTGCTGCGGTATGCGGAGACACTAAAAGCACCATAGTAGAACACAGAAGAACCTTCTAAGTTGAAGTAATAGCCAGTAAGAAGTAGTACAATTCAAGCTTTAGTTGTCTATTATTCACTTTTTAGACGGCTTTGGTGGCTTGGACATGACCTAGGACCTTAAGATTTTGCATGAAAGGAAGACTAGCAGCCGAGTTGCACGGGAGAATGTGAAAAGTGTTCATATGTAGAAAAAACCCTAGAAAACCGTCTGTTTTCGTCATTTGTTATCGAATCGACTGAAAGCCAGATCGTCACATTGGCCGCTTTTCTCTCTGAGACGGTTACATTTATCGTCTGCAAAGCTATGTCACGTGCTGCGGTATGCGGAGACACTAAAAGCACCATACTAGAACACAGAAGAAGCTTCTAAGTTGAAGTAATAGCCAGTAAGAAGTAGTACAATTCAAGTTTTAGTTGTCGATTATTCACTTTTTAGCCGGCTTTGATGGCTTGAACATGACCTAGGACCTTAAGATTTTGAATGAAAGGAGGACTAGCAGCCGCGTTGCACGGGTGAATGTGAAAAGTGTTCATATGTAGTAAAAACTTGAGGAATCCGTCCGTTTTCGTCATTTGTTATCGAATCGACTTAAAGCCAGATCGTCACATTGACCGCTTTTCTCTCTGAGACGGTTAAATTTATCTTCTGCAAAGCTATGTCGCGTGCTGCGGTATGCGGAGACACTAAAAGCACCATAGTAGAACACAGAAGAAGCTTCTAAGTTGAAGTAATAGCCAGTAAGAAGTAGTACAATTCAAGTTTTAGTTGTCTATTATTCACTTTTTAGCCGGCTTTGGTGGCTTGGACATGACCTAGAACCTAAAGATTTTGCATGAAAGGAGGACTGGCAGCCGCGTTGCACGGGAGAATGTGAAAAGTGTTCATATGTAGTAAAGACCTGAGGAATCAGACCGTTTTCGTCATTAGTTATCGAATCGACTTAAAGCCAGATCGTCACATTGGCCGCTTTTCGCTCTGAGACGGTTACATTTATCGTCTGCATAGCTATGTCGCGTGCTGCGGAATGCGGAGACACTAAAAGCACCATAGTAGTACACAGAAGAAGCTTCTAAGTCGAAGTAATAGCCAGTAAGAAGTAGTACAATTCAAGTTTTAGTTGTCGATTATTCACATTTTAGCCGGCTTTGGTGGCTTGGACATGACCTAGGTCCTTAAGATTTTGCATAAAATGACTAGCAGCCGCGTTGCACGGGAGAATGTGAAAAGTGTTCATATGTAGTAAAAGCCTGAGAAATCTGTCCGTTTACGTCATTTGTTATCGAATCGACTTAAAGCCAGTTCGTCACTTTGGCCGCTTTTCTCTCTGAGACGGTTACATTTATCGTCTGCATAGCTATGTCGCGTGCTGTGGTATACGGAGACACTAAAAGCACCATAGTAGAACAGAGAAGAAGCTTCTATGTTCAAGTAATAGCCTGTAATAAATAGTTCAATTCAAGTTTTAGTTGTCGATTATTCACTTTTTAGCCGGCTTTGGTGGCTTGGACATGACCTACGACCTTAAGATTTTGCATGAAAGGAGGACTAGCAGCCGCGTTGCACGGGTGAATGTGAAAAGTGTTCATATGTAGTAAAAACCTGAGAAATCCGTCCGTTTTCGTCTTTTGTTATCGAATCGACTCAAAGCCAGATCGTCACATTGGCCGCTCTTCTCTCTGAATCGGTTACATTTATCGTCTACAAAGCTATGTCGCGTGCTGCGGTATGCGGAGACACTAAAAGCACCATAGTAGAACACAGAAGAAGCTTCCAAGTTGAAGTAATAGACAGTAAGAAGTAGTACAATTCAAGTTTTAGTTGTCGATTATTCACTTTTTAGCCGGATTTGGTGGCTTGGACATGACCTAGGACCTTAAGACTTTGCATGAAAGGAGGACTAGCAGCCGCGTTGCACGGGTGAATGCGAAAAGTGTTCACATGTAGTAAAAACGTGAGAAATCCGTCCGTTTTCGTCATTTGTTATCGAATCGACTTAAAGCCAGATCGTCACATTGGCCGCTTTTCTCTCTGAGACGGTTACATTTATCGTCTGCAAACCTATGTCGCGAGTTGCGGTATGCTGAAACACTAAAAGCACCATAGTAGAAAACAGAAGTAGCTTCTAAGTTGAAGTAATAGACAGTAAGAAGTAGTACAATTTAAGTTTTAGTTGTCGATTATTCACTTTTTAGACGGTTTTGGTGGCTTGGACATGACCTAGGATCTTAAGATTCTGCATGAAAGTAGGACTAGCAAACGCGTTGCACGGGAGAATGTGAAAAGTGTTCATATGTGGTAAAAACCAGAGAAATCCGTCCGTTTTCTACATTTGTTATCGAATCGACTTAAAGCCAGATCGTCACATTGGCCTCTCTTCTCTCTGAAACGGTTACATTTATCGTTTGCAAAGCTATGTCGCGTGCTGCCTTATGCGGAAACACTAAAAGCATCATAGTAGAACACAGAAGTAGCTTCTAAGTTGAAGTAATAGCCAGTAAGAAGTAGTACAATTCAAGTTTTTGTTGTCGATTATTCATTTTTTAGCTGGCTTTGGTGGCTTGGACATGACCTAGGACCTTAAGATTTTGCATGAAAGGAGGACTGGCAGCCGCGTTGCACGGGAGAATGTGAAAAGTGTTCATATGTAGTAAAAACCTGAGAAATCCGTTCGTTTTCGTCATTTGTTATCGAATCGACTTAAAGCCAGATCGTCACATTGGCCGCTTTTCTCACTAAGACGCATACATTTATCGTCTGCATAGCTATGTCGCGTGCTGCGGAATGCGGAGACACTAAAAGCACCATAGTAGTACACAGAAGAAGCTTCTAAGTCGAAGTAATAGCCAGTAAGAAGTAGTACAATTCAAGTTTTAGTTGTCGATTATTCACTTTTTAGCCGGCTTTGGTGGCTTGGACATGACCTAGAACCTTAAGATTTTGCATGAAAGGAGGACTGGCAGCCGCGTTGCACGGGAGAATGTGAAAAGTGTTCATATGTAGTAAAACCCTGAGAAATCCGTCCGTTTTCGTCATTAGTTATCGAATCGACTTAAAGCCAGATCGTCACATTGGCCGCTTTTCTCTCTGAGACGGTTACATTTATCGTCTGCAAAGCTATGTCGCGTGCTGCGGTATGCGGAGACACTAAAAGCACCATAGTAGAACACAGAAGAACCTTCTAAGTTGAAGTAATAGCCAGTAAGAAGTAGTACAATTCAAGCTTTAGTTGTCTATTATTCACTTTTTAGACGGCTTTGGTGGCTTGGACATGACCTAGGACCTTAAGATTTTGCATGAAAGGAAGACTAGCAGCCGAGTTGCACGGGAGAATGTGAAAAGTGTTCATATGTAGAAAAAACCCTAGAAAACCGTCTGTTTTCGTCATTTGTTATCGAATCGACTGAAAGCCAGATCGTCACATTGGCCGCTTTTCTCTCTGAGACGGTTACATTTATCGTCTGCAAAGCTATGTCACGTGCTGCGGTATGCGGAGACACTAAAAGCACCATACTAGAACACAGAAGAAGCTTCTAAGTTGAAGTAATAGCCAGTAAGAAGTAGTACAATTCAAGTTTTAGTTGTCGATTATTCACTTTTTAGCCGGCTTTGATGGCTTGAACATGACCTAGGACCTTAAGATTTTGAATGAAAGGAGGACTAGCAGCCGCGTTGCACGGGTGAATGTGAAAAGTGTTCATATGTAGTAAAAACTTGAGGAATCCGTCCGTTTTCGTCATTTGTTATCGAATCGACTTAAAGCCAGATCGTCACATTGACCGCTTTTCTCTCTGAGACGGTTAAATTTATCTTCTGCAAAGCTATGTCGCGTGCTGCGGTATGCGGAGACACTAAAAGCACCATAGTAGAACACAGAAGAAGCTTCTAAGTTGAAGTAATAGCCAGTAAGAAGTAGTACAATTCAAGTTTTAGTTGTCTATTATTCACTTTTTAGCCGGCTTTGGTGGCTTGGACATGACCTAGAACCTAAAGATTTTGCATGAAAGGAGGACTGGCAGCCGCGTTGCACGGGAGAATGTGAAAAGTGTTCATATGTAGTAAAGACCTGAGGAATCAGACCGTTTTCGTCATTAGTTATCGAATCGACTTAAAGCCAGATCGTCACATTGGCCGCTTTTCGCTCTGAGACGGTTACATTTATCGTCTGCATAGCTATGTCGCGTGCTGCGGAATGCGGAGACACTAAAAGCACCATAGTAGTACACAGAAGAAGCTTCTAAGTCGAAGTAATAGCCAGTAAGAAGTAGTACAATTCAAGTTTTAGTTGTCGATTATTCACATTTTAGCCGGCTTTGGTGGCTTGGACATGACCTAGGTCCTTAAGATTTTGCATAAAATGACTAGCAGCCGCGTTGCACGGGAGAATGTGAAAAGTGTTCATATGTAGTAAAAGCCTGAGAAATCCGTCCGTTTACGTCATTTGTTATCGAATCGACTTAAAGCCAGTTCGTCACTTTGGCCGCTTTTCTCTCTGAGACGGTTACATTTATCGTCTGCATAGCTATGTCGCGTGCTGTGGTATACGGAGACACTAAAAGCACCATAGTAGAACAGAGAAGAAGCTTCTATGTTCAAGTAATAGCCTGTAATAAATAGTTCAATTCAAGTTTTAGTTGTCGATTATTCACTTTTTAGCCGGCTTTGGTGGCTTGGACATGACCTACGACCTTAAGATTTTGCATGAAAGGAGGACTAGCAGCCGCGTTGCACGGGTGAATGTGAAAAGTGTTCATATGTAGTAAAAACCTGAGAAATCCGTCCGTTTTCGTCTTTTGTTATCGAATCGACTCAAAGCCAGATCGTCACATTGGCCGCTCTTCTCTCTGAATCGGTTACATTTATCGTCTACAAAGCTATGTCGCGTGCTGCGGTATGCGGAGACACTAAAAGCA
Organism: Schistocerca gregaria; assembly: GCF_023897955.1. Lineage (NCBI taxonomy): Eukaryota > Metazoa > Arthropoda > Insecta > Orthoptera > Acrididae > Schistocerca > Schistocerca gregaria. Next base: position 645,866 of record NW_026061822.1, read on the forward strand.
CCATAGTAGAACACAGAAGAAGCTTCCAAGTTGAAGTAATAGACAGTAAGAAGTAGTACAATTCAAGTTTTAGTTGTCGATTATTCACTTTTTAGCCGGATTTGGTGGCTTGGACATGACCTAGGACCTTAAGACTTTGCATGAAAGGAGGACTAGCAGCCGCGTTGCACGGGTGAATGCGAAAAGTGTTCACATGTAGTAAAAACGTGAGAAATCCGTCCGTTTTCGTCATTTGTTATCGAATCGACTTAAAGCCAGATCGTCACATTGGCCGCTTTTCTCTCTGAGACGGTTACATTTATCGTCTGCAAACCTATGTCGCGAGTTGCGGTATGCTGAAACACTAAAAGCACCATAGTAGAAAACAGAAGTAGCTTCTAAGTTGAAGTAATAGACAGTAAGAAGTAGTACAATTTAAGTTTTAGTTGTCGATTATTCACTTTTTAGACGGTTTTGGTGGCTTGGACATGACCTAGGATCTTAAGATTCTGCATGAAAGTAGGACTAGCAAACGCGTTGCACGGGAGAATGTGAAAAGTGTTCATATGTGGTAAAAACCAGAGAAATCCGTCCGTTTTCTACATTTGTTATCGAATCGACTTAAAGCCAGATCGTCACATTGGCCTCTCTTCTCTCTGAAACGGTTACATTTATCGTTTGCAAAGCTATGTCGCGTGCTGCCTTATGCGGAAACACTAAAAGCATCATAGTAGAACACAGAAGTAGCTTCTAAGTTGAAGTAATAGCCAGTAAGAAGTAGTACAATTCAAGTTTTTGTTGTCGATTATTCATTTTTTAGCTGGCTTTGGTGGCTTGGACATGACCTAGGACCTTAAGATTTTGCATGAAAGGAGGACTGGCAGCCGCGTTGCACGGGAGAATGTGAAAAGTGTTCATATGTAGTAAAAACCTGAGAAATCCGTTCGTTTTCGTCATTTGTTATCGAATCGACTTAAAGCCAGATCGTCACATTGGCCGCTTTTCTCACTAAGACGCATACATTTATCGTCTGCATAGCTATGTCGCGTGCTGCGGAATGCGGAGACACTAAAAGCACCATAGTAGTACACAGAAGAAGCTTCTAAGTCGAAGTAATAGCCAGTAAGAAGTAGTACAATTCAAGTTTTAGTTGTCGATTATTCACTTTTTAGCCGGCTTTGGTGGCTTGGACATGACCTAGAACCTTAAGATTTTGCATGAAAGGAGGACTGGCAGCCGCGTTGCACGGGAGAATGTGAAAAGTGTTCATATGTAGTAAAACCCTGAGAAATCCGTCCGTTTTCGTCATTAGTTATCGAATCGACTTAAAGCCAGATCGTCACATTGGCCGCTTTTCTCTCTGAGACGGTTACATTTATCGTCTGCAAAGCTATGTCGCGTGCTGCGGTATGCGGAGACACTAAAAGCACCATAGTAGAACACAGAAGAACCTTCTAAGTTGAAGTAATAGCCAGTAAGAAGTAGTACAATTCAAGCTTTAGTTGTCTATTATTCACTTTTTAGACGGCTTTGGTGGCTTGGACATGACCTAGGACCTTAAGATTTTGCATGAAAGGAAGACTAGCAGCCGAGTTGCACGGGAGAATGTGAAAAGTGTTCATATGTAGAAAAAACCCTAGAAAACCGTCTGTTTTCGTCATTTGTTATCGAATCGACTGAAAGCCAGATCGTCACATTGGCCGCTTTTCTCTCTGAGACGGTTACATTTATCGTCTGCAAAGCTATGTCACGTGCTGCGGTATGCGGAGACACTAAAAGCACCATACTAGAACACAGAAGAAGCTTCTAAGTTGAAGTAATAGCCAGTAAGAAGTAGTACAATTCAAGTTTTAGTTGTCGATTATTCACTTTTTAGCCGGCTTTGATGGCTTGAACATGACCTAGGACCTTAAGATTTTGAATGAAAGGAGGACTAGCAGCCGCGTTGCACGGGTGAATGTGAAAAGTGTTCATATGTAGTAAAAACTTGAGGAATCCGTCCGTTTTCGTCATTTGTTATCGAATCGACTTAAAGCCAGATCGTCACATTGACCGCTTTTCTCTCTGAGACGGTTAAATTTATCTTCTGCAAAGCTATGTCGCGTGCTGCGGTATGCGGAGACACTAAAAGCACCATAGTAGAACACAGAAGAAGCTTCTAAGTTGAAGTAATAGCCAGTAAGAAGTAGTACAATTCAAGTTTTAGTTGTCTATTATTCACTTTTTAGCCGGCTTTGGTGGCTTGGACATGACCTAGAACCTAAAGATTTTGCATGAAAGGAGGACTGGCAGCCGCGTTGCACGGGAGAATGTGAAAAGTGTTCATATGTAGTAAAGACCTGAGGAATCAGACCGTTTTCGTCATTAGTTATCGAATCGACTTAAAGCCAGATCGTCACATTGGCCGCTTTTCGCTCTGAGACGGTTACATTTATCGTCTGCATAGCTATGTCGCGTGCTGCGGAATGCGGAGACACTAAAAGCACCATAGTAGTACACAGAAGAAGCTTCTAAGTCGAAGTAATAGCCAGTAAGAAGTAGTACAATTCAAGTTTTAGTTGTCGATTATTCACATTTTAGCCGGCTTTGGTGGCTTGGACATGACCTAGGTCCTTAAGATTTTGCATAAAATGACTAGCAGCCGCGTTGCACGGGAGAATGTGAAAAGTGTTCATATGTAGTAAAAGCCTGAGAAATCCGTCCGTTTACGTCATTTGTTATCGAATCGACTTAAAGCCAGTTCGTCACTTTGGCCGCTTTTCTCTCTGAGACGGTTACATTTATCGTCTGCATAGCTATGTCGCGTGCTGTGGTATACGGAGACACTAAAAGCACCATAGTAGAACAGAGAAGAAGCTTCTATGTTCAAGTAATAGCCTGTAATAAATAGTTCAATTCAAGTTTTAGTTGTCGATTATTCACTTTTTAGCCGGCTTTGGTGGCTTGGACATGACCTACGACCTTAAGATTTTGCATGAAAGGAGGACTAGCAGCCGCGTTGCACGGGTGAATGTGAAAAGTGTTCATATGTAGTAAAAACCTGAGAAATCCGTCCGTTTTCGTCTTTTGTTATCGAATCGACTCAAAGCCAGATCGTCACATTGGCCGCTCTTCTCTCTGAATCGGTTACATTTATCGTCTACAAAGCTATGTCGCGTGCTGCGGTATGCGGAGACACTAAAAGCACCATAGTAGAACACAGAAGAAGCTTCCAAGTTGAAGTAATAGACAGTAAGAAGTAGTACAATTCAAGTTTTAGTTGTCGATTATTCACTTTTTAGCCGGATTTGGTGGCTTGGACATGACCTAGGACCTTAAGACTTTGCATGAAAGGAGGACTAGCAGCCGCGTTGCACGGGTGAATGCGAAAAGTGTTCACATGTAGTAAAAACGTGAGAAATCCGTCCGTTTTCGTCATTTGTTATCGAATCGACTTAAAGCCAGATCGTCACATTGGCCGCTTTTCTCTCTGAGACGGTTACATTTATCGTCTGCAAACCTATGTCGCGAGTTGCGGTATGCTGAAACACTAAAAGCACCATAGTAGAAAACAGAAGTAGCTTCTAAGTTGAAGTAATAGACAGTAAGAAGTAGTACAATTTAAGTTTTAGTTGTCGATTATTCACTTTTTAGACGGTTTTGGTGGCTTGGACATGACCTAGGATCTTAAGATTCTGCATGAAAGTAGGACTAGCAAACGCGTTGCACGGGAGAATGTGAAAAGTGTTCATATGTGGTAAAAACCAGAGAAATCCGTCCGTTTTCTACATTTGTTATCGAATCGACTTAAAGCCAGATCGTCACATTGGCCTCTCTTCTCTCTGAAACGGTTACATTTATCGTTTGCAAAGCTATGTCGCGTGCTGCCTTATGCGGAAACACTAAAAGCATCATAGTAGAACACAGAAGTAGCTTCTAAGTTGAAGTAATAGCCAGTAAGAAGTAGTACAATTCAAGTTTTTGTTGTCGATTATTCATTTTTTAGCTGGCTTTGGTGGCTTGGACATGACCTAGGACCTTAAGATTTTGCATGAAAGGAGGACTGGCAGCCGCGTTGCACGGGAGAATGTGAAAAGTGTTCATATGTAGTAAAAACCTGAGAAATCCGTTCGTTTTCGTCATTTGTTATCGAATCGACTTAAAGCCAGATCGTCACATTGGCCGCTTTTCTCACTAAGACGCATACATTTATCGTCTGCATAGCTATGTCGACTGCTGCGGAATGCGGAGACACTAAAAGCACCATAGTAGTACACAGAAGAAGCTTCTAAGTCGAAGTAATAGCCAGTAAGAAGTAGTACAATTCAAGTTTTAGTTGTCGATTATTCACTTTTTAGCCGGCTTTGGTGGCTTGGACATGACCTAGAACCTTAAGATTTTGCATGAAAGGAGGACTGGCAGCCGCGTTGCACGGGAGAATGTGAAAAGTGTTCATATGTAGTAAAGACCTGAGAAATCAGACCGTTTTCGTCATTAGTTATCGAATCGACTTAAAGCCAAATCGTCACATTGGCCCCTTTTCTCTCTGAGACGATTACATTTATTGTCTCCAAAGCTATGTCGCGTCCTGCGGTATGCGGAGACACTAAAAGCACCATAGTAGAACACAGAAGAAGCTTCTAAGTTGAAGTAATAACCAGTAAGAAGTAGTACAATTCAAGTTTTAGTTGTCGATTATTCACTTTTTAGCCGGCTTTGGTGGCTTGGACATGACCTAGGACCTTAAGATTTTGCATGAAAGGAGGACTAGCAGCCGCGTTGCACGGGAGAATGTGAAAAGTGTTCATATGTAGTAAAAACCTGAGAAATCCGTCCATTTGCGTCATTTGTTATCGAATCGACTTAAAGCCAGATCGTCACATTGGCCGCTTTTCTCTGTGAGACGGTTACATTTATCGTCTGCATAGCTATGTCGCGTGCTGCGGAATGCGGAGACACTAAAAGCACCATAGTAGTACACAGAAGAAGCTTCTAAGTTGAAGTAATAGCCAGTAAGAAGTAGTACAATTCAAGTTTTAGTTGTCGATTATTCACTTTTTAGCCGGCTTTGGTGGCTTGGACATGACCTAGGTCCTTAAGATTTTGCATAAAATGAGGACTAGCAGCCGCGTTGCACGGGAGAATGTGAAAAGTGTTCATATGTAGTAAAAGCCTGAGAAATCCGTCCGTTTACGTCATTTGTTATCGAATCGACTTAAAGCCAGATCGTCACTTTGGCCGCTTTTCTCTCTGAGACGGTTACATTTATCGTCTGCATAGCTATGTCGCGTGCTGTGGTATACGGAGACACTAAAAGCACCATAGTAGAACAGAGAAGAAGCTTCTATGTTCAAGTAATAGCCTGTAATAAATAGTACAATTCAAGTTTTAGTTGACGATTATTCACTTTTTAGCCGGCTTTGGTGGCTTGGACATGACCTACGACCTTAAGATTTTGCATGAAAGGAGGACTAGAAGCCGCGTTGCACGGGTGAATGTGAAAAGTGTTCATATGTAGTAAAAACCTGAGAAATCCGTCCGTCTTCGTCTTTTGTTATCGAATCGACTCAAAGCCAGATCGTCACATTGGCCGCTCTTCTCTCTGAAACGGTTACATTTATCGTCTGCAAAGCTATGTCGCGTGCTGCGGTATGCGGAGACACTAAAAGCACCATAGTAGAACACAGAAGAAGCTTCCAAATTGAAGTAATAGACAGTAAGAAGTAGTACAATTCAAGTTTTAGTTGTCGATTATTCACTTTTTAGCCGGATTTGGTGGCTTGGACATGACCTAGGACCTTAAGACTTTGCATGAAAGGAGGACTAGCAGCCGCGTTGCACTGGTGAATGCGAAAAGTGTTCACATGTAGTAAAAACGTGAGAAATCCGTCCGTTTTCGTCATTTGTTATCGAATCGACTTAAAGCCAGATCGTCACATTGGCCGCTTTTGTCTCTGAGACGGTTACATTTATCGTCTGCAAACCTATGTCGCGAGTTGCGGTATGCTGAAACACTAAAAGCACCATAGTAGAAAACAGAAGTAGCTTCTAAGTTGAAGTAATAGACAGTAAGAAGTAGTACAATTTAAGTTTTAGTTGTCGATTATTCACTTTTTAGACGGTTTTGGTCGCTTGGACATACCTAGGATCTTAAGATTCTGCATGAAAGTAGGACTAGCAAACGCGTTGCACGGGAGAATGTGAAAAGTGTTCATATGTGGTAAAAACCTGAGAAATCCGTCCGTTTTCTACATTTGTTATCGAATCGACTTAAAGCCAGATCGTCACATTGGCCGCTCTTCTCTCTGAAACGGTTACATTTATCGTTTGCAAAGCTATGTCGCGTGCTGCCTTATGCGGAAACACTAAAAGCATCATAGTAGAACACAGAAGTAGCTTCTAAGTTGAAGTAATAGCCAGTAAGAAGTAGTACAATTCAAGTTTTTGTTGTCGATTATTCATTTTTTAGCTGGCTTTGGTGGCTTGGACATGACCTAGGACCTTAAGATTTTGCATGAAAGGATGACTGGCAGCCGCGTTGCACGGGAGAATGTGAAAAGCGTTCATATGTAGTAAAGACCTGAGAAATCCGTCCGTTTTCGTCATTAGTTATCGAATCGACTTAAAGCCAGATCGTCACATTGGTCGCTTTTCTCTCTGAGACGGTTACATTTATCGTCTGCATAGCTATGTCGCGTGCTGTGGTATACGGAGACACTAAAAGCACCATAGTAGAACACAGAAGAAGCTTCTTATGTGAAGTAATAGCCTGTAATAAATAGTACAAATCAAGTTTTAGTTGTCGATTATTCACTTTTTAGCCGGCTTTGGTGGCTTGGACATGACCTACGACCTTAAGATTTTGCATGAAAGGATGACTGGCAGCCGCGTTGCACGGGAGAATGTGAAAAGCGTTCATATGTAGTAAAGACCTGAGAAATCCGTCCGTTTTCGTCATTAGTTATCGAATCGACTTAAAGCCAGATCGTCACATTGGTCGCTTTTCTCTCTGTAACGGTTACATTTATCGTCTGCAAAGCTATGTCGCGTGCTGCGGTATGCGGAGACACTAAAAGCACCATAGTAGAACACAGAAGAAGCTTCCAAGTTGAAGTAATAGACAGTAAGAAGTAGTACAATTCAAGTTTTAGTTGTCGATTATTCACTTTTCAGCCGGATTTGGTGGCTTGGACATGACCTAGGACCTTAAGACTTTGCATGAAAGGAGGACTAGCAGCCGCGTTGCACGGGTGAATGCGAAAAGTGTTCACATGTAGTAAAAACGTGAGAAATCCGTCCGTTTTCGTCATTTGTTATCGAATCGACTTAAAGCCAGATCGTCACATTGGCCGCTTTTCTCTCTGAGACGGTTACATTTATCGTCTGCAAACCTATGTCGCGAATTGCGGTATGCTGAAACACTAAAAGCACCATAGTAGAAAACAGAAGTAGCTTCTAAGTTGAAGTAATAGACAGTAAGAAGTAGTACAATTTAAGTTTTAGTTGTCGATTATTCACTTTTTAGCCGGTTTTGGTGGCTTGGACATGACCTAGGATCTTAAGATTCTGCATGAAAGTAGGTCTAGCAAACGCGTTGTACGGGAGAATGTGAAAAGTGTTCATATGTGGTAAAAACCTGAGAAATCCGTCCGTTTTCTACATTTGTTATCGAATCGACTTAAAGCCAGATCGTCACATTGGCCGCTCTTCTCTCTGAAACGGTTACATTTATCGTTTGCAAAGCTATGTCGCGTGCTGCCTTATGCGGAAACACTAAAAGCATCATAGTAGAACACAGAAGTAGCTTCTAAGTTGAAGTAATAGCCAGTAAGGAGTAGTACAATTCAAGTTTTTGTTGTCGATTATACACTTTTTAGCTGGCTTTGGTGGCTTGGACATGACCTAGGACCTTAAGATTTTGCATGAAAGGAGGACTGGCAGCCGCGTTGCACGGGAGAATGTGAAAAGTGTTCATATGTAGTAAAAACCTGAGAAATCCGTTCGTTTTCGTCATTTGTTATCGAATCGACTTAAAGCCAGATCGTCACATTGGCCGCTTTTCTCTCTGAGACGCATACATTTATCGTCTGCATAGCTATGTCGCGTGCTGCCGAATGCGGAGACACTAAAAGCACCATAGTAGTACACAGAAGAAGCTTCTAAGTCGAAGTAATAGCCTGTAAGAAGTAGTACAATTCAAGTTTTAGTTGTCGATTATTCACTTTTTAGCCGGCTTTGGTGGCTTGGACATGACCTAGAACCTTAAGATTTTGCATGAAAGGAGGACTGGCAGCCGCGTTGCACGGGAGAATGTGAAAAGTGTTCATATGTAGTAAAGACCTGAGAAATCAGACCGTTTTCGTCATTAGTTATCGAATCGACTTAAAGCCAAATCGTCACATTGGCCCCTTTTCTCTCTGAGACGATTACATTTATTGTCTCCAAAGCTATGTCGCGTCCTGCGGTATGCGGAGACACTAAAAGCACCATAGTAGAACACAGAAGAAGCTTCTAAGTTGAAGTAATAACCAGTAAGAAGTAGTACAATTCAAGTTTTAGTTGTCGATTATTCACTTTTTAGCCGGCTTTGGTGGCTTGGACATGACCTACGACCTTAAGATTTTGCATGAAAGGAGGACTAGCAGCCGCGTTGCACGGGTGAATGTGAAAAGTGTTCATATGTAGTAAAAACCTGAGAAATGCGTCCGTTTTCGTCTTTTGTTATCGAATCGACTCAAAGCCAGATCGTCAAATTGGCCGCTCTTCTCTCTGAAACGGTTACATTTATCTTCTACAAAGCTATGTCGCGTGCTGCGGTATGCGGAGACACTAAAAGCACCATAGTAGAACACAGAAGAAGCTTCTAAGTTGAAGTAATAGCCAGTAAGAAGTAGTACAATTCAAATTTTAGTTGTCTATTATTCACTTTTTAGCCGGCTTTGGTGGCTTGGACATGACCTAGAACCTTAAGATTTTGCATGAAAGGAGGACTGGCAGCCGCGTCGCACGGGAGAATGTGAAAAGTGTTCATATGTAGTAAAGACCTGAGAAATCCGTCCGTTTTCGTCATTAGTTATCGAATCGACTTAAAGCCAGATCGTCACATTGGCCGCTTTTCTCTCTGAGACGGTTACATTTATCGTCTGCATAGCTATGTCACGTGCTGTGGTATACGGAGACACTAAAAGCACCATAGTAGAACACAGAAGAAGCTTCTATGTTGAAGTAATAGCCTGTAATAAATAGTACAATTCAAGTTTTAGTTGTCGATTATTCACTTTTTAGCCGGATTTGGTGGCTTGGACATGACCTAGGACCTTAAGACTTTGCATGAAAGGAGGACTAGCAGCCGCGTTGCACGGGTGAATGCGAAAAGTGTTCACATGTAGTAAAAACGTGAGAAATCCGTCCGTTTTCGTCATTTGTTATCGAATCGACTTAAAGCCAGATCGTCACATTGGCCGCTTTTCTCTCTGAGACGGTTACATTTATCGTCTGCAAACCTATGTCGCGAGTTGCGGTATGCTGAAACACTAAAAGCACCATAGTAGAAAACAGAAGTAGCTTCTAAGTTGAAGTAATAGACAGTAAGAAGTAGTACAATTTAAGTTTTAGTTGTCGATTATTCACTTTTTAGCCGGTTTTGGTGGCTTGGACATGACCTAGGATCTTAAGATTCTGCATGAAAGTAGGACTAGCAAACGCGTTGTACGGGAGAATGTGAAAAGTGTTCATATGTGGTAAAAACCTGAGAAATCCGTCCGTTTTCTACATTTGTTATCGAATCGACTTAAAGCCAGATCGTCACATTGGCCTCTCTTCTCTCTGAAACGGTTACATTTATCGTTTGCAAAGCTATGTCGCGTGCTGCCTTATGCGGAAACACTAAAAGCATCATAGTAGAACACAGAAGTAGCTTCTAAGTTGAAGTAATAGCCAGTAAGAAGTAGTACAATTCAAGTTTTTTTTGTCGATTATTCACTTTTTAGCTGGCTTTGGTGGCTTGGATATGACCTAGGACCTTAAGATGTTGCATGAAAGGAGGACTGGCAGCCGCGTTGCACGGGAGAATGTGAAAAGTGTTCATATGTAGTAAAAACCTGAGAAATCCGTCCCTTTTTCGTCTTTTGTTATCGAATCGACTCAAAGCCAGATCGTCACATTGGCCGCTCTTCTCTCTGAAACGGTTACATTTATCGTCTGCAAAGCTATGTCGCGTGCTGCGGTATGCGGAGACACTAAAGGCACCATAGTAGAACACAGAAGAAGCTTCCAAGTTGAAGTAATAGACAGTAAGAAGTAGTACAATTCAAGTTTTAGTTGTCGATTATTCACTTTTTAGCCGGCTTTGGTGGCTTGGACATGACCTAGAACCTTAAGATTTTGCATGAAAGGAGGACTGGCAGCCGCGTTGCACGGGTGAATGTGAAAAGTGTTCATATGTAGTAAAAACTTGAGGAATCCGTCCGTTTTCGTCATTTGTTATCGAATCGACTTAAAGCCAGATCGTCACATTGACCGCTTTTCTCTCTGAGACGGTTAAATTTATCTTCTGCAAAGCTATGTCGCGTGCTGCGGTATGCGGAGACACTAAAAGCACCATAGTAGAACACAGAAGAAGCTTCTAAGTTGAAGTAATAGCCAGTAAGAAGTAGTACAATTCAAGTTTTAGTTGTCTATTATTCACTTTTTAGCCGGCTTTGGTGGCTTGGACATGACCTAGAACCTTAAGATTTTGCATGAAAGGAGGACTGGCAGCCGCGTTGCACGGGAGAATGTGAAAAGTGTTCATATGTAGTAAAGACCTGAGGAATCAGACCGTTTTCGTCATTAGTTATCGAATCGACTTAAAGCCAGATCGTCACATTGGCCGCTTTTCGCTCTGAGACGGTTACATTTATTGTCTCCAAAGCTATGTCGCGTCCTGCGGTATGCGGAGACACTAAAAGCACCATAGTAGAACACAGAAGAAGCTTCTAAGTTGAAGTAATAACCAGTAACAAGTAGTACAATTCAAGTTTTTGTTGTCGATTATTCACTTTTTAGCCGGCTTTGGTGGCTTGGACATGACCTACGACCTTAAGATTTTGCATGAAAGGAGGACTAGCAGCCGCGTTGCACGGGAGAATGTGAAAAGTGTTCATATGTAGTAAAAACCTGAGAAATCCGTCCATTTGCGTCATTTGTTATCGAATCGACTTAAAGCCAGATCGTCACATTGGCCGCTTTTCTCTGTGAGACGGTTACATTTATCGTCTGCATAGCTATGTCGCGTGCTGTGGAATGCGGAGACACTAAAAGCACCATAGTAGTACACAGAAGAAGCTTCTAAGTCGAAGTAATAGCCAGTAAGAAGTAGTACAATTCAAGTTTTAGTTGTCGATTATTCACATTTTAGCCGGCTTTGGTGGCTTGGACATGACCTAGGTCCTTAAGATTTTGCATAAAATGACTAGCAACCGCGTTGCACGGGAGAATGTGAAAAGTGTTCATATGTAGTAAAAGCCTGAGAAATCCGTCCGTTTACGTCATTTGTTATCGAATCGACTTAAAGCCAGATCGTCACTTTGGCCGCTTTTCTCTCTGAGACGGTTACATTTATCGTCTGCATAGCTATGTCGCGTGCTGTGGTATACGGAGACACTAAAAGCACCATAGTAGAACAGAGAAGAAGCTTCTATGTTGAAGTAATAGCCTGTAATAAATAGTACAATTCAAGTTTTAGTTGTCGATTATACACTTTTTAGCCGGCTTTGGTGGCTTGGACATGACCTACGACCTTAAGATTTTGCATGAAAGGAGGACTAGCAGCCGCGTTGCACGGGTGAATGTGAAAAGTGTTCATATGTAGTAAAAACCTGAGAAATCCGTCCGTTTTCGTCTTTTGTTATCGAATCGACTCAAAGCCAGATCGTCACATTGGCCGCTCTTCTCTCTGAAACGGTTACATTTATCGTCTACAAAGCTATGTCGCGTGCTGCGGTATGCGGAGACACTAAAAGCACCATAGTAGAACACAGAAGAAGCTTCCAAGTTGAAGTAATAGACAGTAAGAAGTAGTACAATTCAAGTTTTAGTTGTCGATTATTCACTTTTTAGCCGGATTTGGTGGCTTGGACATGACCTAGGACCTTAAGACTTTGCATGAAAGGAGGACTAGCAGCCGCGTTGCACGGGTGAATGCGAAAAGTGTTCACATGTAGTAAAAACGTGAGAAATCCGTCCGTTTTTGTCATTTGTTATCGAATCGACTTAAAGCCAGATCGTCACATTGGCCGCTTTTCTCTCTGAGACGGTTACATTTATCGTCTGCAAACCTATGTCGCGAGTTGCGGTATGCTGAAACACTAAAAGCACCATAGTAGAAAACAGAAGTAGCTTCTAAGTTGAAGTAATAGACAGTAAGAAGTAGTACAATTTAAGTTTTAGTTGTCGATTATTCACTTTTTAGACGGTTTTGGTGGCTTGGACATGACCTAGGATCTTAAGATTCTGCATGAAAGTAGGACTAGCAAACGCGTTGCACGGGAGAATGTGAAAAGTGTTCATATGTGGTAAAAACCTGAGAAATCCGTCCGTTTTCTACATTTGTTATCGAATCGACTTAAAGCCAGATCGTCACATTGGCCTCTCTTCTCTCTGAAACGGTTACATTTATCGTTTGCAAAGCTATGTCGCGTGCTGCCTTATGCGGAAACACTAAAAGCATCATAGTAGAACACAGAAGTAGCTTCTAAGTTGAAGTAATAGCCAGTAAGAAGTAGTACAATTCAAGTTTTTGTTGTCGATTATTCATTTTTTAGCTGGCTTTGGTGGCTTGGACATGACCTAGGACCTTAAGATTTTGCATGAAAGGAGGACTGGCAGCCGCGTTGCACGGGAGAATGTGAAAAGTGTTCATATGTAGTAAAAACCTGAGAAATCCGTTCGTTTTCGCCATTTGTTATCGAATCGACTTAAAGCCAGATCGTCACATTGGCCGCTTTTCTCACTGAGACGCATACATTTATCGTCTGCATAGCTATGTCGCGTGCTGCGGAATGCGGAGACACTAAAAGCACCATAGTAGTACACAGAAGAAGCTTCTAAGTCGAAGTAATAGCCAGTAAGAAGTAGTACAATTCAAGTTTTAGTTGTCGATTATTCACTTTTTAGCCGGCTTTGGTGGCTTGGACATGACCTAGAACCTTAAGATTTTGCATGAAAGGAGGACTGGCAGCCGCGTTGCACGGGAGAATGTGAAAAGTGTTCATATGTAGTAAAGACCTGAGAAATCAGACCGTTTTCGTCATTAGTTATCGAATCGACTTAAAGCCAAATCGTCACATTGGCCCCTTTTCTCTCTGAGACGGTTACATTTATTGTCTCCAAAGCTATGTCGCGTCCTGCGGTATGCGGAGACACTAAAAGCACCATAGTAGAACACAGAAGAAGCTTCTAAGTTGAAGTAATAACCAGTAAGAAGTAGTACAATTCAAGTTTTAGTTGTCGATTATTCACTTTTTAGCCGGCTTTGGTGGCTTGGACATGACCTAGGACCTTAAGATTTTGCATGAAAGGAGGACTAGCAGCCGCGTTGCACGGGAGAATGTGAAAAGTGTTCATATGTAGTAAAAACCTGAGAAATCCGTCCATTTGCGTCATTTGTTATCGAATCGACTTAAAGCCAGATCGTCACATTGGCCGCTTTTCCCTGTGAGACGGTTACATTTATCGTCTGCATAGCTATGTCGCGTGCTGCGGAATGCGGAGACACTAAAAGCACCATAGTAGTACACAGAAGAAGCTTCTAAGTTGAAGTAATAGCCAGTAAGAAGTAGTACAATTCAAGTTTTAGTTGTCGATTATTCACTTTTTAGCCGGCTTTGGTGGCTTGGACATGACCTAGGTCCTTAAGATTTTGCACAAAATGAGGACTAGCAGCCGCGTTGCACTGGAGAATGTGAAAAGTGTTCATATGTAGTAAAAGCCTGAGAAATCCGTCCGTTTACGTCATTTGTTATCGAATCGACTTAAAGCCAGATCGTCACTTTGGCCGCTTTTCTCTCTGAGACGGTTACATTTATCGTCTGCATAGCTATGTCGCGTGCTGTGGTATACGGAGACACTAAAAGCACCATAGTAGAACAGAGAAGAAGCTTCTATGTTCAAGTAATAGCCTGTAATAAATAGTACAATTCAAGTTTTAGTTGACGATTATTCACTTTTTAGCCGGCTTTGGTGGCTTGGACATGACCTACGACCTTAAGATTTTGCATGAAAGGAGGACTAGCAGCCGCGTTGCACGGGTGAATGTGAAAAGTGTTCATATGTAGTAAAAACCTGAGAAATCCGTCCGTCTTCGTCTTTTGTTATCGAATCGACTCAAAGCCAGATCGTCACATTGGCCGCTCTTCTCTCTGAAACGGTTACATTTATCGTCTGCAAAGCTATGTCGCGTGCTGCGGTATGCGGAGACACTAAAAGCACCATAGTAGAACACAGAAGAAGCTTCCAAATTGAAGTAATAGACAGTAAGAAGTAGTACAATTCAAGTTTTAGTTGTCGATTATTCACTTTTTAGACGGTTTTGGTGGCTTGGACATACCTAGGATCTTAAGATTCTGCATGAAAGTAGGACTAGCAAACGCGTTGCACGGGAGAATGTGAAAAGTGTTCATATGTGGTAAAAACCTAGGAAATCCGTCCGTTTTCTACATTTGTTATCGAATCGACTTAAAGCCAGATCGTCACATTGGCCGCTCTTCTCTCTGAAACGGTTACATTTATCGTTTGCATAGCTATGTCGCGTGCTGCCTTATGCGGAAACACTAAATGCATCATAGTAGAACACAGAAGTAGCTTCTAAGTTGAAGTAATAGCCAGTAAGAAGTAGTACAATTCAAGTTTTTGTTGTCGATTATTCATTTTTTAGCTGGCTTTGGTGGCTTGGACATGACCTAGGACCTTAAGATTTTGCATGAAAGGATGACTGGCAGCCGCGTTGCACGGGAGAATGTGAAAAGCGTTCATATGTAGTAAAGACCTGAGAAATCCGTCCGTTTTCGTCATTAGTTATCGAATCGACTTAAAGCCAGATCGTCACATTGGTCGCTTTTCTCTCTGAGACGGTTACATTTATCGTCTACATAGCTATGTCGCGTGCTGTGGTATACGGAGACACTAAAAGCACCATAGTAGAACACAGAAGAAGCTTCTTATGTGAAGTAATAGCCTGTAATAAATAGTACAATTCAAGTTTTAGTTGTCGATTATTCACTTTATAGCCGGCTTTGGTGGCTTGGACATGACCTACGACCTTAAGATTTTGCAAGAAAGGAGGACTAGCAGCCGCGTTGCACGGGTGAATGTGAAAAGTGTTCATATGTAGTAAAAACCTGAGAAATCCGTCCGTTTTCGTCTTTTGTTATCGAATCGACTCAAAGCCAGATCGTCACATTGGCCGCTCTTCTCTCTGTAACGGTTACATTTATCGTCTGCAAAGCTATGTCGCGTGCTGCGGTATGCGGAGACACTAAAAGCACCATAGTAGAACACAGAAGAAGCTTCCAAGTTGAAGTAATAGACAGTAAGAAGTAGTACAATTCAAGTTTTAGTTGTCGATTATTCACTTTTCAGCCGGATTTGGTGGCTTGGACATGACCTAGGACCTTAAGACTTTGCATGAAAGGAGGACTAGCAGCCGCGTTGCACGGGTGAATGCGAAAAGTGTTCACATGTAGTAAAAACGTGAGAAATCCGTCCGTTTTCGTCATTTGTTATCGAATCGACTTAAAGCCAGATCGTCACATTGGCCGCTTTTCTCTCTGAGACGGTTACATTTATCGTCTGCAAACCTATGTCGCGAGTTGCGGTATGCTGAAACACTAAAAGCACCATAGTAGAAAACAGAAGTAGCTTCTAAGTTGAAGTAATAGACAGTAAGAAGTAGTACAATTTAAGTTTTAGTTGTCGATTATTCACTTTTTAGCCGGTTTTGGTGGCTTGGACATGACCTAGGATCTTAAGATTCTGCATGAAAGTAGGTCTAGCAAACGCGTTGTACGGGAGAATGTGAAAAGTGTTCATATGTGGTAAAAACCTGAGAAATCCGTCCGTTTTCTACATTTGTTATCGAATCGACTTAAAGCCAGATCGTCACATTGGCCGCTCTTCTCTCTGAAACGGTTACATTTATCGTTTGCAAAGCTATGTCGCGTGCTGCCTTATGCGGAAACACTAAAAGCATCGTAGTAGAACACAGAAGTAGCTTCTAAGTTGAAGTAATAGCCAGTAAGGAGTAGTACAATTCAAGTTTTTGTTGTCGATTATACACTTTTTAGCTGGCTTTGGTGGCTTGGACATGACCTAGGACCTTAAGATTTTGCATGAAAGGAGGACTGGCAGCCGCGTTGCACGGGAGAATGTGAAAAGTGTTCATATGTAGTAAAAACCTGAGAAATCCGTTCGTTTTCGTCATTTGTTATCGAATCGACTTAAAGCCAGATCGTCACATTGGCCGCTTTTCTCTCTGAGACGCATACATTTATCGTCTGCATAGCTATGTCGCGTGCTGCCGAATGCGGAGACACTAAAAGCACCATAGTAGTACACAGAAGAAGCTTCTAAGTCGAAGTAATAGCCTGTAAGAAGTAGTACAATTCAAGTTTTAGTTGTCGATTATTCACTTTTTAGCCGGCTTTGGTGGCTTGGACATGACCTAGAACCTTAAGATTTTGCATGAAAGGAGGACTGGCAGCCGCGTTGCACGGGGGAATGTGAAAAGTGTTCATATGTAGTAAAGATCTGAGAAATCAGACCGTTTTCGTCATTAGTTATCGAATCGACTTAAAGCCAAATCGTCACATTGGCCGCTTTTCTCTCTGAGACGGTTACATTTATTGTCTCCAAAGCTATGTCGCGTCCTGCGGTATGCGGAGACACTAAAAGCACCATAGTAGAACACAGAAGAAGCTTCTAAGTTGAAGTAATAGCCAGTAAGAAGTAGTACAATTCAAGTTTTAGTTGTCTATTATTCACTTTTTAGCCGGCTTTGGTGGCTTGGACATGACCTAGAACCTTAAGATTTTGCATGAAAGGAGGACTGGCAGCCGCGTCGCACGGGAGAATGTGAAAAGTGTTCATATGTAGTAAAGACCTGAGAAATCCGTCCGTTTTCGTCATTAGTTATCGAATCGACTTAAAGCCAGATCGTCACATTGGCCGCTTTTCTCTCTGAGACGGTTACATTTATCGTCTGCATAGCTATGTCACGTGCTGTGGTATACGGAGACACTAAAAGCTCCATAGTAGAACACAGAAGAAGCTTCTATGTTGAAGTAATAGCCTGTAATAAATAGTACAATTCAAGTTTTAGTTGTCGATTATTCACTTTTTAGCCGGCTGTGGTGGCTTGGACATGACCTAGGACCTTAAGACTTTGCATGAAAGGAGGACTAGCAGCCGCGTTGCACGGGTGAATGCGAAAAGTGTTCACATGTAGTAAAAACGTGAGAAATCTGTCCGTTTTCGTCATTTGTTATCGAATCGACTTAAAGCCAGATCGTCACATTGGCCGCTTTTCTCTCTGAGACGGTTACATTTATCGTCTGCAAACCTATGTCGCGAGTTGCGGTATGCTGAAACACTAAAAGCACCATAGTAGAAAACAGAAGTAGCTTCTAAGTTGAAGTAATAGACAGTAAGAAGTAGTACAATTTAAGTTTTAGTTGTCGATTATTCACTTTTTAGCCGGTTTTGGTGGCTTGGACATGACCTAGGATCTTAAGATTCTGCATGAAAGTAGGACTAGCAAACGCGTTGTACGGGAGAATGTGAAAAGTGTTCATATGTGGTAAAAACCTGAGAAATCCGTCCGTTTTCTACATTTGTTATCGAATCGACTTAAAGCCAGATCGTCACATTGGCCTCTCTTCTCTCTGAAACGGTTACATTTATCGTTTGCAAAGCTATGTCGCGTGCTGCCTTATGCGGAAACACTAAAAGCATCATAGTAGAACACAGAAGTAGCTTCTAAGTTGAAGTAATAGCCAGTAAGAAGTAGTACAATTCAAGTTTTATTTGTCGATTATTCACTTTTTAGCCGGCGTTGGTGGCTTGGACATGACCTAGAACCTTAAGATTTTGCATGAAAGGAGGACTGGCAGCCGCGTTGCACGGGAGAATGTGAAAAGTGTTCATATGTAGTAAATACCTGAGAAATCAGACCGTTTTCGTCATTAGTTATCGAATCGACTTAAAGCCAGATCGTCACATTGGCCGCTTTTCTCTCTGAGACGGTTACATTTATCGTTTGCATAGCTATGTCGCGAGATGTGGTATACGGAGACACTAAAAGCACCATAGTAGAACACAGAAGAAGCTTCTATGTTGAAGTAATAGCCAGTAATAAATAGTACAATTCATGTTTTAGTTGTCGATTATTCACTTTTTAGGCGGCTTTGGTGGCTTGGACATGACCTACGGCCTTAAGATTTTGCATGAAAGGAGGACTAGCAGCCGCGTTGCACGGGTGAATGCGAAAAGTGTTCACATGTAGTAAAAACGTGAGAAATCCGTCCGTTTTCGTCATTTGTTATCGAATCGACTTAAAGCCAGATCGTCACATTGGCCGCTTTTCTCTCTGAGACGGTTACATTTATCGTCTGCAAACCTATGTCGCGAGTTGCGGTATGCTGAAACACTAAAAGCACCATAGTAGAAAACAGAAGTAGCTTCTAAGTTGAAGTAATAGACAGTAAGAAGTAGTACAATTTAAGTTTTAGTTGTCGATTATTCACTTTTTAGCCGGTTTTGGTGGCTTGGACATGACCTAGGATCTTAAGATTCTGCATGAAAGTAGGACTAGCAAACGCGTTGTACGGGAGAATGTGAAAAGTGTTCATATGTGGTAAAAACCTGAGAAATCCGTCCGTTTTCTACATTTGTTATCGAATCGACTTAAAGCCAGATCGTCACATTGGCCTCTCTTCTCTCTGAAACGGTTACATTTATCGTTTGCAAAGCTATGTCGCGTGCTGCCTTATGC
Source organism: Schistocerca gregaria (assembly GCF_023897955.1). Classification (NCBI taxonomy): domain Eukaryota; kingdom Metazoa; phylum Arthropoda; class Insecta; order Orthoptera; family Acrididae; genus Schistocerca; species Schistocerca gregaria. Next base: position 664,851 of record NW_026061822.1, read on the forward strand.
GGAAATACTAAAAGCATCATAGTAGAACACAGAAGTAGCTTCTAAGTTGAAGTAATAGCCAGTAAGAAGTAGTACAATTCAAGTTTTTTTGTCGATTATTCACTTTTTAGCTGGCTTTGGTGGCTTGGATATGACCTTGGACCTTAAGATGTTGCATGAAAGGAGGACTGGCAGCCGCGTTGCACGGGAGAATGTGAAAAGTGTTCATATGTGGTAAAGACCTGAGAAATCCGTCCGGTTTCGTCATTTGTTATCGAATCGACTTAAAGCCAGATCGTCACATTGGCCGCTCTTCTCTATGAAACAGTTACATTTATCCTCTGCAAAGCTATGTCGCGTGCTGCGGTATGCGGAGACACGAAAAGCACCACAGTAGAACACAGAAGAAGCTTCTAAGTCGAAGTAATAGCCAGTAAGAAGTAGTACAATTCAAGTTTTAATTGTCGATTATTCACTTTATAGCCGGCTTTGGTGGCTTGGACATGACCTAGAACCTTAAGATTTTGCATGAAAGGAGGACTGGCAGCCGCGTTGCACGGGAGAATGTGAAAAGTGTTCATATGTAGTAAAGACCTGAGAAATCAGACCGTTTTCGTCATTAGTTATCGAATCGACTTAAAGCCAGATCGTCACATTGGCCGCTTTTCTCTCTGAGACGGTTACATTTATCGTCTGCAAACCTATGTCGCGTGTTGCGGTATGCTGAAACACTAAAAGCACCATAGTAGAAAACAGAAGTAGCTTCTAAGTTGAAGAAATAGTCAATAAGAAGTAGTACAATTCAAGTTTTAGTTGTCGATTATTCACTTTTTAGCCGGCTTTGGTGGCTTGGACATGACCTGCGGCCTTAAGATTTTGCATGAAAGGAGGACCAGCAGCCGCGTTGCACGGGAGAATGTGAAAAGTGTTCATATGTAGTAAAAACCTGAGAAATCCGTCCCTTTTTCGTCTTTTGTTATCGAATCGACTCAAAGCCAGATCGTCACATTGGCCGCTCTTCTCTCTGAAACGGTTACATTTATCGTCTGCAAAGCTATGTCGCGTGCTGCGGTATGCGGAGACACTAAAGGCACCATAGTAGAACACAGAAGAAGCTTCCAAGTTGAAGTAATAGACAGTAAGAAGTAGTACAATTCAAGTTTTAGTTGTCGATTATTCACTTTTTAGCCGGCTTTGGTGGCTTGGACATGACCTAGAACCTTAAGATTTTGCATGAAAGGAGGACTGGCAGCCGCGTTGCACGGGAGAATGTGAAAAGTGTTCATATGTAGTAAAGACCTGAGAAATCAGACCGTTTTCGTCATTAGTTATCGAATCGACTTAAAGCCAGATCGTCACATTGGCCGCTTTTCTCTCTGAGACGGTTACATTTATCGTCTGCAAACCTATGTCGCGTGTTGCGGTATGCTGAAACACTAAAAGCACCATAGTAGAAAACAGAAGTAGCTTCTAAGTTGAAGAAATAGTCAATAAGAAGTAGTACAATTCAAGTTTTAGTTGTCGATTATTCACTTTTTAGCCGGCTTTGGTGGCTTGGACATGACCTGCGGCCTTAAGATTTTGCATGAAAGGAGGACTAGCAGCCGCGTTGCACGGGAGAATGTGAAAAGTGTTCATATGTAGTAAAAACCTTAGAAATCCGTCCGTTTTCGTCTTTTGTTATCGAATGGACTTAAAGCCAGATCGTCACATTGGCCGCACTTCTCTCTGAAACGGTTACATTTATCGTCTGCAAAGCTATGTCGCGTGCTGCGGTATGCGGAGACACTAAAAGCACCATAGCAGAACACAGAAGAAGATTCCAAGTTGAAGTAATAGACAGTAAGAAGTAGTACAATTCAAGTTTTAGTTGTCGATTATTCACTTTTTAGCCGGCTTTGGTGGCTTGGACTTGACCTAGGACCTTAAGATTTTGCATGAAAGGAGGACTAGCAGCCGCGTTGCACGGGAGAATGTGAAAAGTGTTCATATGTAGTAAAGACCTGAGAAATCCGTCTTTTTTCGTCATTAGTTATCGAATCGATTAAAAGCCAGATCGTCACATTGGCCGCTCTTCTCTCTGAAACGGTTACATTTATCGTCTGCAAAGCTATGTCGCGTGCTGCGGTATGCGGAGACACTAAAAGCACCATAGTAGAACACAGACGAAGCTTCCAAGTTGAAGTAATAGACAGTAAGAAGTAGTACAATTCAAGTTTTAGTTGTCGATTATTCACTTTTTAGCCGGATTTGGTGGCTTGGACATGACCTAGGACCTTAAGCCTTTGCATGAAAGGAGGACTAGCAGCCGCGTTGCACGGGTGAATGCGAAAAGTGTTCACATGTAGTAAAAACGTGAGAAATCCGTCCGTTTTCGTCATTTGTTATCGAATCGACTTAAAGCCAGATCGTCACATTGGCCGCTTTTCTCTCTGAGACGGTTACATTTATCGTCTGCAAACCTATGTCGCGAGTTGCGGTATGCTGAAACACTAAAAGCACCATAGTAGAAAACAGAAGTAGCTTCTAAGTTGAAGTAATAGACAGTAAGAAGTAGTACAATTTAAGTTTTAGTTGTCGATTATTCACTTTTTAGCCGGTTTTGGTGGCTTGGACATGACCTAGGATCTTAAGATTCTGCATGAAAGTAGGTCTAGCAAACGCGTTGTACGGGAGAATGTGAAAAGTGTTCATATGTGGTAAAAACCTGAGAAATCCGTCCGCTTTCTACATTTGTTATCGAATCGACTTAAAGCCAGATCCTCACATTGGCCGGTCTTCTCTCTGAAACGGTTACATTTATCGTTTGCAAAGCTATGTCGCGTGCTGCCTTATGCGGAAACACTAAAAGCATTATAGTAGAACACAGAAGTAGCTTCTAAGTTGAAGTAATAGCCAGTAAGAAGTAGTACAATTCAAGTTTTTGTTGTCGATTATACACTTTTTAGCTGGCTTTGGTGGCTTGGACATGACCTAGGACCTTAAGATTTTGCATGAAAGGAGGACTGGCAGCCGCGTTGCACGGGAGAATGTGAAAAGTGTTCATATGTAGTAAAAACCTGAGAAATCCGTTCGTTTTCGTCATTTGTTATCGAATCGACTTAAAGCCAGATCGTCACATTGGCCGCTTTTCTCTCTGAGACGCATACATTTATCGTCTGCATAGCTATGTCGCGTGCTGCGGAATGCGGAGACACTAAAAGCACCATAGTAGTACACAGAAGAAGCTTCTAAGTCGAAGTAATAGCCTGTAAGAAGTAGTACAATTCAAGTTTTAGTTGTCGATTATTCACTTTTTAGCCGGCTTTGGTGGCTTGGACATGACCTAGAACCTTAAGATTTTGCATGAAAGGAGGACTGGCAGCCGCGTTGCACGGGAGAATGTGAAAAGTGTTCATATGTAGTAAAGATCTGAGAAATCAGACCGTTTTCGTCATTAGTTATCGAATCGACTTAAAGCCAAATCGTCACATTGGCCGCTTTTCTCTCTGAGACGGTTACATTTATTGTCTCCAAAGCTATGTCGCGTCCTGCGGTATGCGGAGACACTAAAAGCACCATAGTAGAACACAGAAGAAGCTTCTAAGTTGAAGTAATAACCAGTAAGAAGTAGTACAATTCAAGTTTTAGTTGTCGATTATTCACTTTTTAGCCGGCTTTGGTGGCTTAAACATGACCTACGACCTTAAGATTTTGCATGAAAGGAGGACTAGCAGCCGCGTTGCACGGGTGAATGTGAAAAGTGTTCATATGTAGTAAAAACCTGAGAAATCCGTCCGTTTTCGTCTTTTGTTATCGAATCGACTCAAAGCCAGATCGTCACATTGGCCGCTCTTCTCTCTGAAACGGTTACATTTATCTTCTGCAAAGCTATGTCGCGTGCTGCGGTATGCGGAGACACTAAAAGCACCATAGTAGAACACAGAAGAAGCTTCTAAGTTGAAGTAATAGCCAGTAAGAAGTAGTACAATTCAAGTTTTAGTTGTCTATTATTCACTTTTTAGCCGGCTTTGGTGGCTTGGACATGACCTAGAACCTTAAGATTTTGCATGAAAGGAGGACTGGCAGCCGCGTCGCACGGGAGAATGTGAAAAGTGTTCATATGTAGTAAAGACCTGAGAAATCAGTCCGTTTTCGTCATTAGTTATCGAATCGACTTAAAGCCAGATCGTCACATTGACCGCTTTTCTCTCTGAGACGGTTACATTTATCTTCTGCAAAGCTATGTCGCGTGCTGCGGTATGCGGAGACACTAAAAGCACCATAGTAGAACACAGAAGAAGCTTCTAAGTTGAAGTAATAGCCAGTAAGAAGTAGTACAATTCAAGTTTTAGTTGTCTATTATTCACTTTTTAGCCGGCTTTGGTGGCTTGGACATGACCTAGAACCTTAAAATTTTGCATGAAAGGAGGACTGGCAGCCGCGTTGCACGGGAGAATGTGAAAAGCGTTCATATGTAGTAAAGACCTGAGAAATCCGTCCGTTTTCGTCATTAGTTATCGAATCGACTTAAAGCCAGATCGTCACATTGGCCGTTTTTCTCTCTGAGACGGTTACATTTATCGTCTGCATTGCTATGTCGCGTGCTGTGGTATACGGAGACACTAAAAGCACCATAGTAGAACACAGAAGAAGCTTCTATGTTGAAGTAATAGCCTGTAATAAATAGTACAATTCAAGTTTTAGTTGTCGATTATTCACTTTTTAGCCGGCTGTGGTGGCTTGGACATGACCTAGGACCTTAAGATTTTGCATGAAAGGAGGACTAGCAGCCGCGTTGCACGGGTGAATGCGAAAAGTGTTCACATGTAGTAAAAACGTGAGAAATCCGTCCGTTTTCGTCATTTGTTATCGAATCGACTTAAAGCCAGATCGTCACATTGGCCGCTTTTCTCTCTGAGACGGTTACATTTATCGTCTGCAAACCTATGTCGCGAGTTGCGGTATGCTGAAACACTAAAAGCACCATAGTAGAAAACAGAAGTAGCTTCTAAGTTGAAGTAATAGACAGTAAGAAGTAGTACAATTTAAGTTTTAGTTGTCGATTATTCACTTTTTAGCCGGTTTTGGTGGCTTGGACATGACCTAGGATCTTAAGATTCTGCATGAAAGTAGGACTAGCAAACGCGTTGTACGGGAGAATGTGAAAAGTGTTCATATGTGGTAAAAACCTGAGAAATCCGTCCGTTTTCTACATTTGTTATCGAATCGACTTAAAGCCAGATCGTCACATTGGCCTCTCTTCTCTCTGAAATGGTTACATTTATCGTTTGCAAAGCTATGTCGCGTGCTGCCTTATGCGGAAACACTAAAAGCATCATAGTAGAACACAGAAGTAGCTTCTAAGTTGAAGTAATAGCCAGTAAGAAGTAGTACAATTCAAGTTTTTTTTGTCGATTATTCACTTTTTGGCTGGCTTTTGTGGCTTGGATATGACCTAGGACCTTAAGATTTTGCATGAAAGGAGGACTGGCAGCCGCGTTGCACGGGAGAATGTGAAAAGTGTTCATATGTAGTAAAAACCTGAGAAATCCGTTCGTTTTCGTCATTTGTTATCGAATCGACTTAAAGCCAGATCGTCACATTGGCCGCTTTTCTCTCTGAGACGCATACATTTATCGTCTGCATAGCTATGTCGCGTGCTGCGGAATGCGTAGACACTAAAAGCACCATAGTAGTACACAGAAGAAGCTTCTAAGTCGAAGTAATAGCCAGTAAGAAGTAGTACAATTCAAGTTTTAGTTGTCGATTATTCACTTTTTAGCCGGCTTTGGTGGCTTGGACATGACCTAGAACCTTAAGATTTTGCATGAAAGGAGGACTGGCAGCCGCGTTGCACGGGAGAATGTGAAAAGTGTTCATATGTAGTAAAGACCTGAGATATCAGACCGTTTTCGTCATTAGTTATCGAATCGACTTAAAGCCAGATCGTCACATTGGCCGCTTTTCTCTCTGAGACGGTTACATTTATCGTCTGCATAGCTATGTCGCGAGATGTGGTATACGGAGACACTAAAAGCACCATAGTAGAACACAGAAGAAGCTTCTATGTTGAAGTAATAGCCAGTAATAAATAGTACAATTCATGTTTTAGTTGTCGATTATTCACTTTTTAGCCGGCTTTGGTGGCTTGGACATGACCTACGGCCTTAAGATTTTGCATGAAAGGAGGACTAGCAGCCGCGTTGCACGGGTGAATGTGAAAAGTGTTCATATGTAGTAAAAACCTGAGAAATCCGTCCCTTTTTCGTCTTTTGTTATCGAATCGACTCAAAGCCAGATCGTCACATTGGCCGCTCTTCTCTCTGAAACGGTTACATTTATCGTCTGCAAAGCTATGTCGCGTGCTGCGGTATGCGGAGACACTAAAGGCACCATAGTAGAACACAGAAGAAGCTTCCAAGTTGAAGTAATAGACAGTAAGAAGTAGTACAATTCAAGTTTTAGTTGTCGATTATTCACTTTTTAGCCGGCTTTGGTGGCTTGGACATGACCTAGAACCTTAAGATTTTGCATGAAAGGAGGACTGGCAGCCGCGTTGCACGGGAGAATGTGAAAAGTGTTCATATGTAGCAATGACCTGAGAAATCAGACCGTTTTCGTCATTAGTTATCGAATCGACTTAAAGCCAGATCGTCACATTGGCCGCTTTTCTCTCTGAGACGGTTACATTTATCGTCTGCAAACCTATGTCGCGTGTTGCGGTATGCTGAAACACTAAAAGCACCATAGTAGAAAACAGAAGTAGCTTCTAAGTTGAAGAAATAGTCAATAAGAAGTAGTACAATTCAAGTTTTAGTTGTCGATTATTCACTTTTTAGGCGGCTTTGGTGGCTTGGACATGACCTAGAACCTTAAGATTTTGCATGAAAGGAGGACTAGCAGCCGCGTTGCACGGGAGAATGTGAAAAGTGTTCATATGTAGTAAAGACCTGAGAAAACCGTCCGTTTTCGTCATTAGTTGTCGAATCGACTTAAAGCCAGATCGTCACATTGGCCGCTTTTCTCTCTGAGACGGTTACATTTGTCGTCTGCATAGCTATGTCGCGTGCTGTGGTATGCGGAGACACTAAAAGCACCATAGTAGAACACAGAAGAAGCTTCTAAGTTGAAGTAATAGCCAGTAAGAAATAGTACAATTCAAGTTTTAGTTGTCGATTATTCACTTTTTAGTCGGCTTTGGTGGCTTGGACATGACCTACGACCTTAAGATTTTGCATGAAAGGAGGACTAGCAGCCGCGATGCACGGGTGAATGTGAAAAGTGTTCATATGTAGTAAAAACCTTAGAAATCCGTCCGTTTTCGTCTTTTGTTATCGAATGGACTTAAAGCCAGATCGTCACATTGGCCGCACTTCTCTCTGAAACGGTTACATTTATCGTCTGCAAAGCTATGTCGCGTGCTGCGGTATGCGGAGACACTAAAAGCACCATAGCAGAACACAGAAGTAGCTTCTAAGTTGAAGTAATAGCCAATAAGAAGTAGTACAATTCAACTTTTAGTTGTCGATTATTCACTTTTTAGCCGGCTGTGGTGTCTTGGACATGACCTAGGACCTTAAGATTTTGCATGAAAGGAGGAATAGCATCCGCGTCGCACGGGAGAATGTGAAAAGTGTTCATATGTAGTAAAGACCTGAGAAATCCGTCCGGTTTCGTCATTTGTTATCGAATCGACTTAAAGCCAGATCGTCACATTGGCCGCTCTTCTCTATGAAACAGTTCCATTTATCCTCTGCAAAGCTATGTCGCGTGCTGCGGTATGCGGAGACACGAAAAGCACCACAGTAGAACACAGAAGAAGCTTCTAAGTCGAAGTAATAGCCAGTAAGAAGTAGTACAATTCAAGCTTTAATTGTCGATTATTCACTTTATAGCTGGCTTTAGTGGCTTGGACATGACATATTACCTTAAGATTTTGCATGAAAGGAGGACTAGCAGCAGCGTTGCACGGGAGAATGTGAAAAGGGTTCATATGTAGTAAAAACCTGAGGAATCCGTCCGTTTTCGTCATTTGTTATCGAATCGACTTAAAGCCAGATCGTCACATTGGCCGCTCTTCTCTATGAAACAGTTACATTTATCGTCTGCAAAGCTATGTCGCATGCTGCGGTATGCGGATACACTAAAAGCACCATAGTAGAACACAGAAGAAGCTTCTAAGTCGAAGTAATAGCCAGTAAGAAGTAGTACAATTCAAGTTTTAGTTGTCGATTATTCACTTTATAGCCGGCTTTGGTGGCTTGGACATGACATATTACCTTAAGATTTTGCATGAAAGGAGGACTAGCAGCAGCGTTGCACGGGAGAATGTGAAAAGGGTTCATATGTAGTAAAAACCTGAGGAATCCGTCCGTTTTCGTCATTTGTTATCGAATCGACTTAAAGCCAGATCGTCACATTGGCCACTTTTCTCTCTGAGACGGTTACATTTATTGTCTCCAAAGCTATGTCGCGTGTTGCGGTATGCGGAGACACTAAAAGCACCATAGTAGAACACAGAAGAAGCTTCTAAGTTGAAGTAATAGCCAGTAAGAAGTAGTACAATTCAAGTTTTAGTTGTCGATTATTCACTTTTTAGCCGGCGTTGGTGGCTTGGACATGACCTAGGACATTAACACTTTGCATGAAAGGAGGACTAGAAGCCGCGTTGCACGGGAGAATGTGAAAATTGTTCATATGTAGTAAAAACCTGAGAAATCCGTCCGTTTTCGTCATTTGTTATCGAATCGACTTAAAGCCAGATCGTCATATTGGCCGCTCTTCTCTCTGGAACGGTTACATTTATCGTCTGCAAAGCTATGTCGCGTGCTGCGGTATGCGGTGACACTAAAAGCACCATAGTAGAACACAGAAGAAGCTTCCAAGTTGATGTAATAGACAGTAAGAAGTAGTACAATTCAAGTTTTAGTTGTCGATTATTCACTTTTTAGCCGGCTTTGGTGGCTTGGACATGACCTAGGACCTTAAGATTTTGCTTGAAAGGAGGACTAGCAGCCGCGTTGCACGCGAGAATGTGAAAAGTGTTCGTATGTAGTAAAAACCTGAGAAATCCGTCCGTTTTCGTCATTTGTTATCGAATCGACTTAAAGCCAGATCGTCACATTGGCCGCTTTTCTCTCTGAGACGGTTACATTTATCGTCTGCACACCTATGTCGCGTGGTGCGGTATGCTGAAACACTATAGGCACCATAGTAGAACACAGAAGTAGCTTCTAAGTTGAAGTAATAGCCAGTAAGAAGTAGTACAATTCAAGTTTTAGTTGTCGATTATTCACTTTTTAGCCGGCTGTGGTGGCTTGGACATGACCTAGGACCTTAAGATTTTGCATGAAAGGAGGAATAGCATCCGCGTCGCACGGGAGAATGTGAAAAGTGTTCATATGTAGTAAAGACCTGAGAAATCCGTCCGGTTTCGTCATTTGTTATCGAATCGACTTAAAGCCAGATCGTCACATTGGCCGCTCTTCTCTATGAAACAGTTACATTTATCCTCTGCAAAGCTATGTCGCGTGCTGCGGTATGCGGAGACACGAAAAGCACCACAGTAGAACACAGAAGAAGCTTCTAAGTCGAAGTAATAGCCAGTAAGAAGTAGTACAATTCAAGCTTTAATTGTCGATTATTCACTTTATAGCCGGCTTTGGTGGCTTGGACATGACATATTACCTTAAGATTTTGCATGAAAGGAGGACTAGCAGCAGCGTTGCACGGGAGAATGTGAAAAGTGTTCGTATGTAGTAAAAACCTGAGAAATCCGTCCGTTTTCGTCATTTGTTATCGAATCGACTTAAAGCCAGATCGTCACATTGGCCGCTTTTCTCTCTGAGACGGTTACATTTATCGTCTGCACACCTATGTCGCGTGGTGCGGTATGCTGAAACACTATAGGCACCATAGTAGAACACAGAAGTAGCTTCTAAGTTGAAGTAATAGCCAATAAGAAGTAGTACAATTCAACTTTTAGTTGTCGATTATTCACTTTTTAGCCGGCTGTGGTGTCTTGGACATGACCTAGGACCTTAAGATTTTGCATGAAAGGAGGAATAGCATCCGCGTCGCACGGGAGAATGTGAAAAGTGTTCATATGTAGTAAAGACCTGAGAAATCCGGCGGTTTCGTCATTTGTTATCGAATCGACTTAAAGCCAGATCGTCACATTGGCCGCTCTTCTCTATGAAACAGTTACATTTATCCTCTGCAAAGCTATGTCGCGTGCTGCGGTATGCGGAGACACGAAAAGCACCACAGTAGAACACAGAAGAAGCTTCTAAGTCGAAGTAATAGCCAGTAAGAAGTAGTACAATTCAAGCTTTAATTGTCGATTATTCACTTTATAGCCGGCTTTGGTGGCTTGGACATGACATATTACCTTAAGATTTTGCATGAAAGGAGGACTAGCAGCAGCGTTGCACGGGAGAATGTGAAAAGGGTTCATATGTAGTAAAAACCTGAGGAATCCGTCCGTTTTCGTCATTTGTTATCGAATCGACTTAAAGCCAGATCGTCACATTGGCCGCTCTTCTCTATGAAACAGTTACATTTATCGTCTGCAAAGCTATGTCGCATGCTGCGGTATGCGGATACACTAAAAGCACCATAGTAGAACACAGAAGAAGCTTCTAAGTCGAAGTAACAGCCAGTAAGAAGTAGTACAATTCAAGTTTTAGTTGTCGATTATTCACTTTATAGCCGGCTTTGGTGGCTTGGACATGACCTAGGACCTTAAGATTTTGCATGAAAGGAGGACTAGCAGCCGCGTTGCATGCGAGAATGTGAAAAGTGTTCGTATGTAGTAAAAACCTGAGAAATCCGTCCGTTTTCGTCATTTGTTATCGAATCGACTTAAAGCCAGATCGTCACATTGGCCGCTTTTCTCTCTGAGACGGTTACATTTATCGTCTGCACACCTATGTCGCGTGGTGCGGTATGCTGAAACACTATAGGCACCATAGTAGAACACAGAAGTAGCTTCTAAGTTGAAGTAATAGCCAGTAAGAAGTAGTACAATTCAAGCTTTAATTGTCGATTATTCACTTTATAGCCGGCTTTGGTGGCTTGGACATGACATATTACCTTAAGATTTTGCATGAAAGGAGGACTAGCAGCAGCGTTGCACGGGAGAATGTGAAAAGTGTTCGTATGTAGTAAAAACCTGAGAAATCCGTCCGTTTTCGTCATTTGTTATCGAATCGACTTAAAGCCAGATCGTCACGTTGGCCGCTTTTCTCGCTGAGACGGTTACATTTATCGTCTGCTAACCTATGTCGCGTGTTGCGGTATGCTGAAACACTAAAAGCACCACAGTAGAAAACAGAAGTAGCTTATAAGTTGAAGAAATAGCCAATAAGAAGTAGTACAATTCAACTTTTAGTTGTCGATTATTCACTTTTTAGCCGGCTGTGGTGGCTTGGACATGACCTAGGACCTTAAGATTTTGCATGAAAGGAGGAATAGCATCCGCGTCGCACGTGAGAATGTGAAAAGTGTTCATATGTAGTAAAGACCTGAGAAATCCGTCCGGTTTCGTCATTTGTTATCGAATCGACTTAAAGCCAGATCGTCACATTGGCCGCTCTTCTCTATGAAACAGTTACATTTATCGTCTGCAAAGCTATGTCGCATGCTGCGGTATGCGGATACACTAAAAGCACCATAGTAGAACACAGAAGAAGCTTCTAAGTCGAAGTAATAGCCAGTAAGAAGTAGTACAATTCAAGTTTTAGTTGTCGATTATTCACTTTATAGCCGGCTTTGGTGGCTTGGACATGACATATTACCTTAAGATTTTGCTTGAAAGTAGGACTAGCAGCAGCGTTGCACGGGTGAATGTGAAAAGGGTTCATATGTAGTAAAAACCTGAGGAATCCGTCCGTTTTCGTCATTTGTTATCGAATCGACTTAAAGCCAGATCGTCACATTGGCCGCTCTTCTCTCTGAAACGGTTACATTTATCGTCTGCAAAGCTATGTCGCGTGCCCTCGGTATGCGGAGACACTAAAAGCCCCAGAGTAGAACACAGAAGAAGCTTCTAAGATGACGTAATAACCAGTAAGAAGCAGTACAATTCAAGTTTTAGTTGTCGATTATTCACTTTTTAGCCGACTTTGGTGGCTTGGACATGGCCTAGGACCTTACGATTTTGCATGAAAAGAGGACTAGCAGCTGCGTTGCACGGGAGAATGTGAAAAGTGTTCATATGTAGTAAAAACCTGAGAAATCCGTCCGTTTTCGTCATTTGTTATCGAATCGACTTAAAGCCAGATCGTCACATTATCCGCTCTTCTCACAGAAACGGTTGTACTTATCGTCTGCAAAGCTAGTATCGTGCTGCGGTATGCGGAGACACTAAAAGCACCATAGTAGAACACAGATGAAGCTTCGAAGTTGATGTAATAGCCAGTAAGAAGTAGTACAATTCAAGTTTTAGTTGTCGATTATTCACTTTTTAGCCTGCTGTGGTGGCTTGGACATGACCTAGGACCTTAAGATTTTGCATGAAAGGAGGACTAGCAGCGGCGTTGCACGGGTGAATGTGAAAAGTGTTCACATGTAGTAAAAACCTGAGAAATCCCTCCGTTTTCGTCATTTGTTATCGAATCGACTTAAAGCCAGATCGTCACATTCGCCGCTTTTCTCGCTGAGACGGTTACATTTATCGTCTGCAAACCTATGTCGCGTGTTGCGGTATGCTGAAACACTAAAAGCACCATAGTAGAAAACAGAAGTAGCTTCTAAGTTGAAGAAATAGCCAATAAGAAGTAGTACAATTCAAGTTTTAGTTGTCGATTATTCACTTTTTAGCCGGCTGTGGTGGCTTGGACATGACCTAGGACCTTAAGATTTTGCATGAAAGGAGGAATAGCATCCGCGTCACACGTGAGAATGTGAAAAGTGTTCATATGTAGTAAAGACCTGTGAAATCCGTCCGGTTTCGTCATTTGTTATCGAATCGACTTAAAGCCAGATCGTCACATTGGCCGCTCTTCTCTATGAAACAGTTACATTTATCGTCTGCAAAGCTATGTCGCATGCTGCGGTATGCGGATACACTAAAAGCACCATAGTAGAACACAGAAGAAGCTTCTAAGTCGAAGTAATAGCCAGTAAGTAGTAGTACAATTCAAGTTTTAGTTGTCAATTATTCACTTTATAGCCGGCTTTGGTGGCTTGGACATGACATATTACCTTAAGATTTTGCATGAAAGGAGGACTAGCAACAGCGTTGCACGGGAGAATGTGAAAAGGGTTCATATGTAGTAAAAACCTGAGGAATCCGTCCGTTTTCGTCATTTGTTATCGAATCGACTTAAAGCCAGATCGTCACATTGGCCACTTTTCTCTCTGAGACGGTTACATTTATTGTCTCCAAAGCTATGTCGCGTCCTGCGGTATGCGGAGACACTAAAAGCACCATAGTAGAACACAGAAGAAGCTTCTAACTTGAAGTAATAGCCAGTAAGAAGTAGTACAATTCAAGTTTTTGTTGTCGATTATCCACTTTTTAGCCGGCGTTGGTGGCTTGGACATGACCTAGGACCTTAAGATTTTGCATGAAAGGAGGACTAGCAGCCGCGTTGCACAGGAGAATGTGAAAAGTGTTCATATGTAGTAAAAACCTGAGAAATCCGTCCGTTTTCGTCATTTGTTATCGAATCGACTTAAAGCCAGATCGTCACATTGGCCGCTTTTCTCTCTGAGACGGTTACATTTATCGTCTGCATAGCTATGTCGCGTGCTGCGGTATGCGGAGACACTAAAAGCACCATAGTAGAACACAAAAGTAGCTTCTAAGTCGAAGTAATAGCCGGTAAGAAGTAGTACAATTCAAGTTTTAGTTGTCGATTATTCACTTTTTAGCCGGCTTTGGTGGCTTGGACATGACCTAGGTCCTTAAGATTTTGCATAAAAGGAGGACTAGCAGCCGCGTTGCACGGGAGAATGTGAAAAGTGTTCATATGTAGTAAAGACCTGAGAAATCCGTCTTTTTTCGTCATTTGTTATCGAATCGACTTAAAGCCAGATCGTCACATTGGCCGCTTTTCTCTCTGAGACGGTTACATTTATCGTCTGCATAGCTATGTCGCGTGCTGTGGTATGCGGAGACACTAAAAGCACCATAGTAGAACACAGAAGAAGCTTCTAAGTTGAAGTAATAGCCAGTAAGAAATAGTACAATTCAAGTTTTAGTTGTCTATTATTCACTTTTTAGCAAGCTTTGGTGGCTTGGACATGACCTACGAACTTAAGATTTTGCATGAAAGGAGGACTAGCTGACGCGTTGCACGGGTGAATGTGAAAAGTGTTCATATGTAGTAAAAACCTGAGAAATCCGTCCGTTTTCGTCATTTGTTATCGAATCGACTTAAAGCCAGATCGTCACATTGGCCGCTCTTCTCTCCTGAACGGTTACATTTATCGTCTGCAAAGCTATGTCGCGTGCTGCGGTATGCGGTGACACTAAAAGCACCATAGTAGAACACAGAAGAAGCTTCCAAGTTGAAGTAATAGACAGTAAGAAGTAGTACAATTCAAGTTTTAGTTGTCGATTATTCACTTTTTAGACGGCTTTGGTGGCTTGGACATGACCTAGGACTTTAAGATTTTGCATGAAAGGAGGACTAGCAGCCGCGTTGCACGGGTGAATGTGAAAAGTGTTCACATGTAGTAAAAACCTGAGAAATCCCTCCGTTTTCGTCATTTGTTATCGAATCGACTTAAAGCCAGATCGTCACATTCGCCGCTTTTCTCGCTGAGACGGTTACATTTATCGTCTGCAAACCTATGTCGCGTGTTGCGGTATGCTGAAACACTAAAAGCACCATAGTAGAACACAGAAGAAACTTCCAAGTTGAAGTAATAGACAGTAAGAAGTAGTACAATTCAAATTTTAGTTGTCGATTATTCACTTTTTAGCCGGCTGTGGTGGCTTGGACATGACCTACGACCTTAAGATTTTGCATGAAAGGAGGAATAGCATCCGCGTCGCACGTGAGAATGTGAAAAGTGTTCATATGTAGTAAAGACCTGAGAAATCCGTCCGGTTTCGTCATTTGTTATCGAATCGACTTAAAGCCAGATCGTCACATTGGCCGCTCTTCTCTATGAAACAGTTACATTTATCGTCTGCAAAGCTATGTCGCATGCTGCGGTATGCGGATACACTAAAAGCACCATAGTAGAACACAGAAGAAGCTTCTAAGTCGATGTAATAGCCAGTAAGAAGTAGTACAATTCAAGTTTTAGTTGTCGATTATTCACTTTATAGCCGGCTTTGGTGGCTTGGACATGACATATTACCTTAAGATTTTGCATGAAAGGAGGACTAGCAGCAGCGTTGCACGGGAGAATGTGGAAAGGGTTCATATGTAGTAAAAACCTGAGGAATCCGTCCGTTTTCGTCATTTGTTATCGAATCGACTTAAAGCCAGATCGTCACATTGGCAACTTTTCCCTCTGAGACGGTTACATTTATTGTCTCCAAAGCTATGTCGCGTCCTGCGGTATGCGGAGACACTAAAAGCACCATAGTAGAACACAGAAGAAGCTTCTAAGTTGAAGTAATAGCCAGTAAGAAGTAGTACAATTCAAGTTTTTGTTGTCGATTATTCACTTTTTAGCCGGCGTTGGTGGCTTGGACATGACCTAGGACCTTAAGATTTTGCATGAAAGGAGGACTAGCAGCCGCGTTGCACAGGAGAATGTGAAAAGTGTCCATATGTAGTAAAAACCTGAGAATTCCGTCCGTTTTCGTCATTTGTTATCGAATCGACTTAAAGCCAGATCGTCACATTGGCAACTTTTCCCTCTGAGACGGTTACATTTATTGTCTCCAAAGCTATGTCGCGTCCTGCGGTATGCGGAGACACTAAAAGCACCATAGTAGAACACAGAAGAAGCTTCTAAGTTGAAGTAATAGCCAGTAAGAAGTAGTACAATTCAAGTTTTTGTTGTCGATTATTCACTTTTTAGCCGGCGTTGGTGGCTTGGACATGACCTAGGACCTTAAGATTTTGCATGAAAGGAGGACTAGCAGCCGCGTTGCACAGGAGAATGTGAAAAGTGTTCATATGTAGTAAAAACCTGAGAATTCCGTCCGTTTTCGTCATTTGTTATCGAATCGACTTAAAGCCAGATCGTCACATTGGCCGCTTTTCTCTCTGAGACGGTTACATTTATCGTCTGCATAGCTATGTCGCGTGCTGCGGTATGCGGAGACACTAAAAGCACCATAGAAGAACACAAAAGTAGCTTCTAAGTCGAAGTAATAGCCGGTAAGAAGTAGTACAATTCAAGTTTTAGTTGTCGATTATTCACATTTCAGCCGGCTTTGGCGGCTTGGACATGACCTAGGTCCTTAAGATTTTGCATAAAAGGAGGACTAGCAGCCGCGTTGCACGGGAGAATGTGAAAAGTGTTCATATGTAGTAAAGACCTGAGAAATCCGTCTTTTTTCGTCATTAGTTATTGAATCGACTTAAAGCCAGATCGTCACATTGGCCGCTTTTCTCTCTGAGACGGTTACATTTATCGTCTGCATAGCTATGTCGCGTGCTGTGGTATGCGGAGACACTAAAAGCACCATAGTAGAACACAGAAGAAGCTTCTAAGTTGAAGTAATAGCCAGTAAGAAATAGTACAATTCTAGTTTTAGTTGTCGATTATTCACTTTTTAGCCGGCTTTGGTGGCTTGGACATGACCTACGAACTTAAGATTTTGCATGAAAGGAGGACTAGCTGACGCGTTGCACGGGTGAATGTGAAAAGTGTTCATATGTAGTAAAAACTTGAGAATTCCGTCCGTTTTCGTCATTTGCTATCGAATCGACTTAAAGCCAGATCGTCACATTGGACGCTTTTCTCTCTGAGACGGTTACATTTATCGTCTGCATAGCTATGTCGCGTGCTGCGGTATGCGGTGACACTAAAAGCACCATAGTAGAACACAGAAGAAGCTTCCAAGTTGAAGTAATAGCCAGTAAGAAGTAGTACAATTCAAGTTTTAGTTGTCGATTATTCACTTTTTAGCCGGCTGTGGTGGCTTGGACATGACCTAGGACCTTAAGATTTTGCATGAAAGGAGGACTAGCAGCCGCGTTGCACGGGAGAATGTGAAAAGTGTTCACATGTAGTAAAAACCTGAGAAATCCGTCCGTTTTCGTCATTTGTTATCGAATCGACTTAAAGCCAGATCGTCACATTGGCCGCTTTTCTCTCTGAGACGGTTACATTTATCGTCTGCAAACCTATGTCGCGTGGTGCGGTATGCTGAAACACTATAGGAACCATAGTAGAACACAGAAGTAGCTTCTAAGTTGAAGTAATAGCCAGTAAGAAGTAGTACAATTCAAGTTTTAGTTGTCGATTATTCACTTTTTAGCCGGCTTTGGTGGCTTGGACATGACCTAGGACCTTAAGATTTTGCATGAAAGGAGGACTAGCAGACGCGTTGCATGGGTGAATGTGAAAGGTGTTCATATGTAGTAAAAACCTGAGAAATCCGTCCGTTTTCGTCATTTGTTATCGAATCGACTTAAAGCCAGATCGTCACATTGGCTGCTTTTCTCTCTGAGACGGTTACATTTATCGTCTGCAAACCTATGTCGCGTGTTGCGGTATGCGGAGACACTAAAAGCACCATAGTAAAAAACAGAAGTAGCTTCTAAGTTGAAGAAATAGCCAATAAGAAGTAGTACAATTCAAGTTTTAGTTGTCGATTATTCACTTTTTAGCCGGCTGTGGTGGCTTGAGCATGACCTAGGACCTTAAGATTTTGCATGAAAGGAGGACTAGCAGCCGCGTTGCACGGGTGAATGTGAAAAGTGTTCACATGCAGTAAAAACCTGAGAAATCCCTCCGTTTTCGTCATTTGTTATCGAATCGACTTAAAGCCAGATCGTCACATTGGCCGCTTTTCTCTCTGAGACGGTTACATTTATCGTCTGCAAAGCTATGTCGCGTGTTGCGGTATGCTGAAACACTAAAAGCACCATAGTAGAAAACAGAAGTAGCTTCTAAGTTGAAGAAATAGCCAATAAGAAGTAGTACAATTCAACTTTTAGTTGTCGATTATTCACTTTTTAGCCGGCTGTGGTGTCTTGGACATGACCTAGGACCTTAAGATTTTGCATGAAAGGAGGAATAGCATCCGCGTCGCACGGGAGAATGTGAAAAGTGTTCATATGTAGTAAAGACCTGAGAAATCCGTCCGGTTTCGTCATTTGTTATCGAATCGACTTAAAGCCAGATCGTCACATTGGCCGCTCTTCTCTATGAGACAGTTACATTTATCCTCTGCAAAGCTATGTCGCGTGCTGCGGTATGCGGAGACACGAAAAGCACCACAGTAGAACACAGAAGAAGCTTCTAAGTCGAAGTAATAGCCAGTAAGAAGTAGTACAATTCAAGCTTTAATTGTCGATTATTCACTTTATAGCCGGCTTTAGTGGCTTGGACATGACATATTACCTTAAGATTTTGCATGAAAGGAGGACTAGCAGCAGCGTTGCACGGGAGAATGTGAAAAGGGTTCATATGTAGTAAAAACCTGAGGAATCCGTCCGTTTTCGTCATTTGTTATCGAATCGACTTAAAGCCAGATCGTCACATTGGCCGCTCTTCTCTATGAAACAGTTACATTTATCGTCTGCAAAGCTATGTCGCATGCTGCGGTATGCGGATACACTAAAAGCACCATAGTAGAACACAGAAGAAGCTTCTAAGTCGAAGTAATAGCCAGTAAGAAGTAGTACAATTCAAGTTTTAGTTGTCGATTATTCACTTTATAGCCGGCTTTGGTGGCTTGGACATGACATATTACCTTAAGATTTTGCATGAAAGGAGAACTAGCAGCAGCGTTGCACGGGAGAATGTGGAAAGGGTTCATATGTAGTAAAAACCTGAGGAATCCGTCCGTTTTCGTCATTTGTTATCGAATCGACTTAAAGCCAGATCGTCACATTGGCAACTTTTCCCTCTGAGACGGTTACATTTATTGTCTCCAAAGCTATGTCGCGTCCTGCGGTATGCGGAGACACTAAAAGCACCATAGTAGAACACAGAAGAAGCTTCTAAGTTGAAGTAATAGCCAGGAAGAAGTAGTACAATTCAAGTTTTTGTTGTCGATTATTCACTTTTTAGCCGGCGTTGGTGGCTTTGACATGACCTAGGACCTTAAGATTTTGCATGAAAGGAGGACTAGCAGCCGCGTTGCACAGGAGAATGTGAAAAGTGTCCATATGTAGTAAAAACCTGAGAATTCCGTCCGTTTTCGTCATTTGTTATCGAATCGACTTAAAGCCAGATCGTCACATTGGCCGCTTTTCTCTCTGAGACGGTTACATTTATCGTCTGCATAGCTATGTCGCGTGCTGCGGTATGCGGAGACACTAAAAGCACCATAGAAGAACACAAAAGTAGCTTCTAAGTCGAAGTAATAGCCGGTAAGAAGTAGTACAATTCAAGTTTTAGTTGTCGATTATTCACATTTCAGCCGGCTTTGGTGGCTTGGACATGACCTAGGTCCTTAAGATTTTGCATAAAAGGAGGACTAGCAGCCGCGTTGCACGGGAGAATGTGAAAAGTGTTCATATGTAGTAAAGACCTGAGAAATCCGTCTTTTTTCGTCATTAGTTATTGAATCGACTTAAAGCCAGATCGTCACATTGGCCGCTTTTCTCTCTGAGACGGTTACATTTATCGTCTGCATAGCTATGTCGCGTGCTGCGGTATGCGGTGACACTAAAAGCACCATAGTAGAACACAGAAGAAGCTTTCAAGTTGAAGTAATAGCCAGTAAGAAGTAGTACAATTCAAGTTTTAGTTGTCGATTATTCACTTTTTAGCCGGCTGTGGTGGCTTGGACATGACCTAGGACCTTAAGATTTTGCATGAAAGGAGGACTAGCAGCCGCGTTGCACGGGAGAATGTGAAAAGTGTTCACATGTAGTAAAAACCTGAGAAATCCGTCCGTTTTCGTCATTTGTTATCGAATCGACTTAAAGCCAGATCGTCACATTGGCCGCTTTTCTCTCTGAGACGGTTACATTTATCGTCTGCAAACCTATGTCGCGTGGTGCGGTATGCTGAAACACTATAGGAACCATAGTAGAACACAGAAGTAGCTTCTAAGTTGAAGTAATAGCCAGTAAGAAGTAGTACAATTCAAGTTTTAGTTGTCGATTATTCACTTTTTAGCCGGCTTTGGTGGCTTGGACATGACCTAGGACCTTAAGATTTTGCATGAAAGGAGGACTAGCAGACGCGTTGCATGGGTGAATGTGAAAGGTGTTCATATGTAGTAAAAACCTGAGAAATCCGTCCGTTTTCGTCATTTGTTATCGAATCGACTTAAAGCCAGATCGTCACATTGGCTGCTTTTCTCTCTGAGACGGTTACATTTATCGTCTGCAAACCTATGTCGCGTGTTGCGGTATGCGGAGACACTAAAAGCACCATAGTAGAAAACAGAAGTAGCTTCTAAGTTGAAGAAATAGCCAATAAGAAGTAGTACAATTCAAGTTTTAGTTGTCGATTATTCACTTTTTAGCCGGCTGTGGTGGCTTGAGCATGACCTAGGACCTTAAGATTTTGCATGAAAGGAGGACTAGCAGCCGCGTTGCACGGGTGAATGTGAAAAGTGTTCACATGCAGTAAAAACCTGAGAAATCCCTCCGTTTTCGTCATTTGTTATCGAATCGACTTAAAGCCAGATCGTCACATTGGCCGCTTTTCTCTCTGAGACGGTTACATTTATCGTCTGCAAAGCTATGTCGCGTGTTGCGGTATGCTGAAACACTAAAAGCACCATAGTAGAAAACAGAAGTAGCTTCTAAGTTGAAGAAATAGCCAATAAGAAGTAGTACAATTCAACTTTTAGTTGTCGATTATTCACTTTTTAGCCGGCTGTGGTGTCTTGGACATGACCTAGGACCTTAAGATTTTGCATGAAAGGAGGAATAGCATCCGCGTCGCACGGGAGAATGTGAAAAGTGTTCGTATGTAGTAAAGACCTGAGAAATCCGTCCGGTTTCGTCATTTGTTATCGAATCGACTTAAAGCCAGATCGTCACATTGGCCGCTCTTCTCTATGAAACAGTTACATTTATCCTCTGCAAAGCTATGTCGCGTGCTGCGGTATGCGGAGACACGAAAAGCACCACAGTAGAACACAGAAGAAGCTTCTAAGTCGAAGTAATAGCCAGTAAGAAGTAGTACAATTCAAGCTTTAATTGTCGATTATTCACTTTATAGCCGGCTTTAGTGGCTTGGACATGACATATTACCTTAAGATTTTGCATGAAAGGAGGACTAGCAGCAGCGTTGCACGGGAGAATGTGAAAAGGGTTCATATGTAGTAAAAACCTGAGGAATCCGTCCGTTTTCGTCATTTGTTATCGAATCGACTTAAAGCCAGATCGTCACATTGGCCGCTCTTCTCTATGAAACAGTTACATTTATCGTCTGCAAAGCTATGTCGCATGCTGCGGTATGCGGATACACTAAAAGCACCATAGTAGAACACAGAAGAAGCTTCTAAGTCGAAGTAATAGCCAGTAAGAAGTAGTACAATTCAAGTTTTAGTTGTCGATTATTCACTTTATAGCCGGCTTTGGTGGCTTGGACATGACATATTACCTTAAGATTTTGCATGAAAGGAGGACTAGCAGCAGCGTTGCACGGGAGAATGTGAAAAGGGTTCATATGTAGTAAAAACCTGAGGAATCCGTCCGTTTTCGTCATTTGTTATCGAATCGACTTAAAGCCAGATCGTCACATTGGCCACTTTTCTCTCTGAGATGGTTACATTTATTGTCTCCAAAGCTATGTCGCGTGTTGCGGTATGCGGAGACACTAAAAGCACCATAGTAGAACACAGAAGAAGCTTCTAAGTTGAAGTAATAGCCAGTAAGAAGTAGTACAATTCAAGTTTTAGTTGTCGATTATTCACTTTTTAGCCGGCGTTGGTGGCTTGGACATGACCTAGGACATTAACACTTTGCATGAAAGGAGGACTAGCAGCCGCGTTGCACGGGAGAATGTGAAAATTGTTCATATGTAGTAAAAACCTGAGAAATCCGTCCGTTTTCGTCATTTGTTATCGAATCGACTTGAAGCCAGATCGTCATATTGGCCGCTCTTCTCTCTGGAACGGTTACATTTATCGTCTGCAAAGCTATGTCGCGTGCTGCGGTATGCGGTGACACTAAAAGCACCATAGTAGAACACAGAAGAAGCTTCCAAGTTGATGTAATAGACAGTAAGAAGTAGTACAATTCAAGTTTTAGTTGTCGATTATTCACTTTTTAGCCGGCTTTGGTGGCTTGGACATGACCTAGGACCTTAAGATTTTGCTTGAAAGGAGGACTAGCAGCCGCGTTGCACGCGAGAATGTGAAAAGTGTTCGTATGTAGTAAAAACCTGAGAAATCCGTCCGTTTTCGTCATTTGTTATCGAATCGACTTAAAGCCAGATCGTCACATTGGCCGCTTTTCTCTCTGAGACGGTTACATTTATCGTCTGCACACCTATGTCGCGTGGTGCGGTATGCTGAAACACTATAGGCACCATAGTAGAACACAGAAGTAGCTTCTAAGTTGAAGTAATAGCCAGTAAGAAGTAGTACAATTCAAGTTTTAGTTGTCGATTATTCACTTTTTAGCCGGCTGTGGTGGCTTGGACATGACCTAGGACCTTAAGATTTTGCATGAAAGGAGGAATAGCATCCGCGTCGCACGGGAGAATGTGAAAAGTGTTCATATGTAGTAAAGACCTGAGAAATCCGTCCGGTTTCGTCATTTGTTATCGAATCGACTTAAAGCCAGATCGTCACATTGGCCGCTCTTCTCTATGAAACAGTTACATTTATCCTCTGCAAAGCTATGTCGCGTGCTGCGGTATGCGGAGACACGAAAAGCACCACAGTAGAACACAGAAGAAGCTTCTAAGTCGAAGTAATAGCCAGTAAGAAGTAGTACAATTCAAGCTTTAATTGTCGATTATTCACTTTATAGCCGGCTTTGGTGGCTTGGACATGACATATTACCTTAAGATTTTGCATGAAAGGAGGACTAGCAGCAGCGTTGCACGGGAGAATGTGAAAAGTGTTCGTATGTAGTAAAAACCTGAGAAATCCGTCCGTTTTCGTCATTTGTTATCGAATCGACTTAAAGCCAGATCGTCACATTGGCCGCTTTTCTCTCTGAGACGGTTACATTTATCGTCTGCACACCTATGTCGCGTGGTGCGGTATGCTGAAACACTATAGGCACCATAGTAGAACACAGAAGTAGCTTCTAAGTTGAAGTAATAGCCAATAAGAAGTAGTACAATTCAACTTTTAGTTGTCGATTATTCACTTTTTAGCCGGCTGTGGTGTCTTGGACATGACCTAGGACCTTAAGATTTTGCATGAAAGGAGGAATAGCATCCGCGTCGCACGGGAGAATGTGAAAAGTGTTCATATGTAGTAAAGACCTGAGAAATCCGTCCGGTTTCGTCATTTGTTATCGAATCGACTTAAAGCCAGATCGTCACATTGGCCGCTCTTCTCTATGAAACAGTTACATTTATCCTCTGCAAAGCTATGTCGCGTGCTGCGGTATGCGGAGACACGAAAAGCACCACAGTAGAACACAGAAGAAGCTTCTAAGTCGAAGTAATAGCCAGTAAGAAGTAGTACAATTCAAGCTTTAATTGTCGATTATTCACTTTATAGCCGGCTTTGGTGGCTTGGACATGACATATTACCTTAAGATTTTGCATGAAAGGAGGACTAGCAGCAGCGTTGCACGGGAGAATGTGAAAAGGGTTCATATGTAGTAAAAACCTGAGGAATCCGTCCGTTTTCGTCATTTGTTATCGAATCGACTTAAAGCCAGATCGTCACATTGGCCGCTCTCCTCTATGAAACAGTTACATTTATCGTCTGCAAAGCTATGTCGCATGCTGCGGTATGCGGATACACTAAAAGCACCATAGTAGAACACAGAAGAAGCTTCTAAGTCGAAGTAATAGCCAGTAAGAAGTAGTACAATTCAAGTTTTAGTTGTCGATTATTCACTTTATAGCCGGCTTTGGTGGCTTGGACATGACCTAGGACCTTAAGATTTTGCATGAAAGGAGGACTAGCAGCCGCGTTGCACGCGAGAATGTGAAAAGTGTTCGTATGTAGTAAAAACCTGAGAAATCCGTCCGTTTTCGTCATTTGTTATCGAATCGACTTAAAGCCAGATCGTCACATTGGCCGCTTTTCTCTCTGAGACGGTTACATTTATCGTCTGCACACCTATGTCGCGTGGTGCGGTATGCTGAAACACTATAGGCACCATAGTAGAACACAGAAGTAGCTTCTAAGTTGAAGTAATAGCCAGTGAGAAGTAGTACAATTCAAGCTTTAATTGTCGATTATTCACTTTATAGCCGGCTTTGGTGGCTTGGACATGACATATTACCTTAAGATTTTGCATGAAAGGAGGACTAGCAGCAGCGTTGCACGGGAGAATGTGAAAAGTGTTCGTATGTAGTAAAAACCTGAGAAATCCGTCCGTTTTCGTCATTTGTTATCGAATCGACTTAAAGCCAGATCGTCACGTTGGCCGCTTTTCTCGCTGAGACGGTTACATTTATCGTCTGCTAACCTATGTCGCGTGTTGCGGTATGCTGAAACACTAAAAGCACCACAGTAGAAAACAGAAGTAGCTTATAAGTTGAAGAAATAGCCAATAAGAAGTAGTACAATTCAACTTTTAGTTGTCGATTATTCACTTTTTAGCCGGCTGTGGTGGCTTGGACATGACCTAGGACCTTAAGATTTTGCATGAAAGGAGGAATAGCATCCGCGTCGCACGTGAGAATGTGAAAAGTGTTCATATGTAGTAAAGACCTGAGAAATCCGTCCGGTTTCGTCATTTGTTATCGAATCGACTTAAAGCCAGATCGTCACATTGGCCGCTCTTCTCTATGAAACAGTTACATTTATCGTCTGCAAAGCTATGTCGCATGCTGCGGTATGCGGATACACTAAAAGCACCATAGTAGAACACAGAAGAAGCTTCTAAGTCGAAGTAATAGCCAGTAAGAAGTAGTACAATTCAAGTTTTAGTTGTCGATTATTCACTTTATAGCCGGCTTTGGTGGCTTGGACATGACATATTACCTTAAGATTTTGCATGAAAGTAGGACTAGCAGCAGCGTTGCACGGGTGAATGTGAAAAGGGTTCATATGTAGTAAAAACCTGAGGAATCCGTCCGTTTTCGTCATTTGTTATCGAATCGACTTAAAGCCAGATCGTCACATTGGCCGCTCTTCTCTCTGAAACGGTTACATTTATCGTCTGCAAAGCTATGTCGCGTGCCCTCGGTATGCGGAGACACTAAAAGCCCCAGAGTAGAACACAGAAGAAGCTTCTAAGATGACGTAATAACCAGTAAGAAGCAGTACAATTCAAGTTTTAGTTGTCGATTATTCACTTTTTAGCCGACTTTGGTGGCTTGCACATGGCCTAGGACCTTACGATTTTGCATGAAAAGAGGACTAGCAGCTGCGTTGCACGGGAGAATGTGAAAAGTGTTCATATGTAGTAAAAACCTGAGAAATCCGTCCGTTTTCGTCATTTGTTATCGAATCGACTTAAAGCCAGATCGTCACATTATCCGCTCTTCTCACAGAAACGGTTGTACTTATCGTCTGCAAAGCTAGTATCGTGCTGCGGTATGCGGAGACACTAAAAGCACCATAGTAGAACACAGATGAAGCTTCGAAGTTGATGTAATAGCCAGTAAGAAGTAGTACAATTCAAGTTTTAGTTGTCGATTATTCACTTTTTAGCCTGCTGTGGTGGCTTGGACATGACCTAGGACCTTAAGATTTTGCATGAAAGGAGGACTAGCAGCGGCGTTGCACGGGTGAATGTGAAAAGTGTTCACATGTAGTAAAAACCTGAGAAATCCCTCCGTTTTCGTCATTTGTTATCGAATCGACTTAAAGCCAGATCGTCACATTCGCCGCTTTTCTCGCTGAGACGGTTACATTTATCGTCTGCAAACCTATGTCGCGTGTTGCGGTATGCTGAAACACTAAAAGCACCATAGTAGAACACAAAAGTAGCTTCTAAGTCGAAGTAATAGCCGGTAAGAAGTAGTACAATTCAAGTTTTAGTTGTCGATTATTCACTTTTTAGCCGGCTTTGGTGGCTTGGACATGACCTAGGTCCTTAAGATTTTGCATAAAAGGAGGACTAGCAGCCGCGTTGCACGGGAGAATGTGAAAAGTGTTCATATGTAGTAAAGACCTGAGAAATCCGTCTTTTTTCGTCATTAGTTATCGAATCGACTTAAAGCCAGATCGTCACATTGGCCGCTTTTCTCTCTGAGACGGTTACATTTATCGTCTGCATAGCTATGTCGCGTGCTGTGGTATGCGGAGACACTAAAAGCACCATAGTAGAACACAGAAGAAGCTTCTAAGTTGAAGTAATAGCCAGTAAGAAATAGTACAATTCAAGTTTTAGTTGTCGATTATTCACTTTTTAGCAAGCTTTGGTGGCTTGGACATGACCTACGAACTTAAGATTTTGCATGAAAGGAGGACTAGCTGACGCGTTGCACGGGTGAATGTGAAAAGTGTTCATATGTAGGAAAAACCTGAGAAATCCGTCCGTTTTCGTCATTTGTTATCGAATCGACTTAAAGCCAGATCGTCACATTGGCCGCTCTTCTCTCCTGAACGGTTACATTTATCGTCTGCAAAGCTATGTCGCGTGCTGCGGTATGCGGTGACACTAAAAGCACCATAGTAGAACACAGAAGAAGCTTCCAAGTTGAAGTAATAGACAGTAAGAAGTAGTACAATTCAAGTTTTAGTTGTCGATTATTCACTTTTTAGACGGCTTTGGTGGCTTGGACATGACCTAGGACTTTAAGATTTTGCATGAAAGGAGGACTAGCAGCCGCGTTGCACGGGTGAATGTGAAAAGTGTTCACATGTAGTAAAAACCTGAGAAATCCCTCCGTTTTCGTCATTTGTTATCGAATCGACTTAAAGCCAGATCGTCACATTCGCCGCTTTTCTCGCTGAGACGGTTACATTTATCGTCTGCAAACCTATGTCGCGTGTTGCGGTATGCTGAAACACTAAAAGCACCATAGTAGAACACAGAAGAAACTTCCAAGTTGAAGTAATAGACAGTAAGAAGTAGTACAATTCAAATTTTAGTTGTCGATTATTCACTTTTTAGCCGGCTGTGGTGGCTTGGAGATGACCTAGGACCTTAAGATTTTGCATGAAAGGAGGAATAGCATCCGCGTCGCACGTGAGAATGTGAAAAGTGTTCATATGTAGTAAAGACCTGAGAAATCCGTCCGGTTTCGTCATTTGTTATCGAATCGACTTAAAGCCAGATCGTCACATTGGCCGCTCTTCTCTATGAAACAGTTACATTTATCGTCTGCAAAGCTATGTCGCATGCTGCGGTATGCGGATACACTAAAAGCACCATAGTAGAACACAGAAGAAGCTTCTAAGTCGATGTAATAGCCAGTAAGAAGTAGTACAATTCAAGTTTTAGTTGTCGATTATTCACTTTATAGCCGGCTTTGGTGGCTTGGACATGACATATTACCTTAAGATTTTGCATGAAAGGAGGACTAGCAGCAGCGTTGCACGGGAGAATGTGGAAAGGGTTCATATGTAGTAAAAACCTGAGGAATCCGTCCGTTTTCGTCATTTGTTATCGAATCGACTTAAAGCCAGATCGTCACATTGGCAACTTTTCCCTCTGAGACGGTTACATTTATTGTCTCCAAAGCTATGTCGCGTCCTGCGGTATGCAGAGACACTAAAAGCACCATAGTAGAACACAGAAGAAGCTTCTAAGTTGAAGTAATAGCCAGTAAGAAGTAGTACAATTCAAGTTTTTGTTGTCGATTATTCACTTTTTAGCCGGCGTTGGTGGCTTGGACATGACCTAGGACCTTAAGATTTTGCATGAAAGGAGGACTAGCAGCCGCGTTGCACAGGAGAATGTGAAAAGTGTTCATATGTAGTAAAAACCTGAGAATTCCGTCCGTTTTCGTCATTTGTTATCGAATCGACTTAAAGCCAGATCGTCACATTGGCCGCTTTTCTCTCTGAGACGGTTACATTTATCGTCTGCATAGCTATGTCGCGTGCTGCGGTATGCGGAGACACTAAAAGCACCATAGAAGAACACAAAAGTAGCTTCTAAGTCGAAGTAATAGCCGGTAAGAAGTAGTACAATTCAAGTTTTAGTTGTCGATTATTCACATTTCAGCCGGCTTTGGTGGCTTGGACATGACCTAGGTCCTTAAGATTTTGCATAAAAGGAGGACTAGCAGCCGCGTTGCACGGGAGAATGTGAAAAGTGTTCATATGTAGTAAAGACCTGAGAAATCCGTCTTTTTTCGTCATTAGTTATTGAATCGACTTAAAGCCAGATCGTCACATTGGCCGCTTTTCTCTCTGAGACGGTTACATTTATCGTCTGCATAGCTATGTCGCGTGCTGTGGTATGCGGAGACACTAAAAGCACCATAGTAGAACACAGAAGAAGCTTCTAAGTTGAAGTAATAGCCAGTAAGAAATAGTACAATTCAAGTTTTAGTTGTCGATTATTCACATTTCAGCCGGCTTTGGTGGCTTGGACATGACCTAGGTCCTTAAGATTTTGCATAAAAGGAGGACTAGCAGCCGCGTTGCACGGGAGAATGTGAAAAGTGTTCATATGTAGTAAAAACTTGAGAATTCCGTCCGTTTTCGTCATTTGTTATCGAATCGACTTAAAGCCAGATCGTCACATTGGACGCTTTTCTCTCTGACACGGTTACATTTATCGTCTGCATAGCTATGTCGCGTGCTGCGGTATGCGGTGACACTAAAAGCACCATAGTAGAACACAGAAGAAGCTTTCAAGTTGAAGTAATAGCCAGTAAGAAGTAGTACAATTCAAGTTTTAGTTGTCGATTATTCACTTTTTAGCCGGCTGTGGTGGCTTGGACATGACCTAGGACCTTAAGATTTTGCATGAAAGGAGGACTAGCAGCCGCGTTGCACGGGAGAATGTGAAAAGTGTTCACATGTAGTAAAAATCTGAGAAATCCGTCCGTTTTCGTCATTTGTTATCGAATCGACTTAAAGCCAGATCGTCACATTGGCCGCTTTTCTCTCTGAGACGGTTACATTTATCGTCTGCAAACCTATGTCGCGTGGTGCGGTATGCTGAAACACAATAGGAACCATAGTAGAACACAGAAGTAGCTTCTAAGTTGAAGTAATAGCCAGTAAGAAGTAGTACAATTCAAGTTTTAGTTGTCGATTATTCACTTTTTAGCCGGCTTTGGTGGCTTGGACATGACCTAGGACCTTAAGATTTTGCATGAAAGGAGGACTAGCAGACGCGTTGCATGGGTGAATGTGAAAGGTGTTCATATGTAGTAAAAACCTGAGAAATCCGTCCGTTTTCGTCATTTGTTATCGAATCGACTTAAAGCCAGATCGTCACATTGGTCTTTTCTCTCTGAGACGGTTACATTTATCGTCTGCAAACCTATGTCGCGTGTTGCGGTATGCGGAGACACTAAAAGCACCATAGTAGAAAACAGAAGTAGCTTCTAAGTTGAAGAAATAGCCAATAAGAAGTAGTACAATTCAAGTTTTAGTTGTCGATTATTCACTTTTTAGCCGGCTGTGGTGGCTTGAGCATGACCTAGGACCTTAAGATTTTGCATGAAAGGAGGACTAGCAGCCGCGTTGCACGGGTGAATGTGAAAAGTGTTCACATGCAGTAAAAACCTGAGAAATCCCTCCGTTTTCGTCATTTGTTATCGAATCGACTTAAAGCCAGATCGTCACATTGGCCGCTTTTCACTCTGAGACGGTTACATTTATCGTCTGCAAAGCTATGTCGCGTGTTGCGGTATGCTGAAACACTAAAAGCACCATAGTAGAAAACAGAAGTAGCTTCTAAGTTGAAGAAATAGCCAATAAGAAGTAGTACAATTCAACTTTTAGTTGTCGATTATTCACCTTTTAGCCGGCTGTGGTGGCTTGGACATGACCTAGGACCTTAAGATTTTGCATGAAAGGAGGAATAGCATCCGCGTCGCACGTGAGAATGTGAAAAGTGTTCATATGTAGTAAAGACCTGAGAAATCCGTCCGGTTTCGTCATTTGTTATCGAATCGACTTAAAGCCAGATCGTCACATTGGCCGCTCTTCTCTATGAAACAGTTACATTTATCGTCTGCAAAGCTATGTCGCATGCTGCGGTATGCGGATACACTAAAAGCACCATAGTAGAACACAGATGAAGCTTCTAAGTTGAAGTAATAGCCAGTAAGAAGTAGTAGAATTCAAGTTTTAGTTGTCGATTATTCACTTTATAGCCGGCTTTGGTGGCTTGGACATGACATATTACCTTAAGATTTTGCATGAAAGGAGGACTAGCAGCAGCGTTGCACGGGTGAATGTGAAAAGGGTTCATATGTAGTAAAAACCTGAGGAATCCGTCCGTTTTCGTCATTTGTTATCGAATGGACTTAAAGCCAGATCGTCACATTGGCCACTTCTCTCTCTGAGACGGTTACATTTATTGTCTCCAA
Organism: Schistocerca gregaria; assembly: GCF_023897955.1. NCBI lineage: Eukaryota > Metazoa > Arthropoda > Insecta > Orthoptera > Acrididae > Schistocerca > Schistocerca gregaria. The sequence continues at coordinate 695,448 of NW_026061822.1, forward strand.
AGCTATGTCGCGTCCTGCGGTATGCGGAGACACTAAAAGCACCATAGTAGAACACAGAAGAAGCTTCTAAGTTGAAGTAATAGCCAGTAAGAAGTAGTACAAATCAAGTGTTAGTTGTCTATTATTCACTTTTTAGCCGGCTTTGGTGGCTTGGACATGACCTAGAACCTTAAGATTTTGCATGAAAGTAGGACTAGCAGCCGCGTTGCACGGGAGAATGTGAAAAGTGTTCATATGTAGTAAAGACCTGAGAAATCCGTCCGTTTTCGTCTTTTGTTATCGAATCGACTTAAAGCCAGAACGTCACATTGGCCGCTCTTCTCTCTGAAACGGTTACATTTATCGTCTGCAAAGCTATGTCGCGTGCTGCGGTATGCGGTGACACTAAAAGCACCATAGTAGAACACAGAAGAAGCTTCCAAGTTGAAGTAATAGACAGTAAGAAGTAGTACAATTCAAGTTTTAGCTGTCGATTATTCACTTTTTAGCCGGCTTTGGTGGCTTGGACATGACCTAGGACCTTAAGATTTTGCATGAAAGGAGGACTAGCAGCCACGTTGCACGGATGAATGTGAAAAGTGTTCATATGTAGTAAAAACCTGAGAAATCCGTCCGTTTTCGTCTTTTGTTATCGAATCGACTTCAAGCCCGATCGTCACATTGGCCGCTTTTCTCTCTGACACGGTTACATTTATCGTCTGCAAACCTATGTCGCGTGGTGCGGTATGCTGAAACACTATAGGCACCATAGTAGAACACAGAAGTAGCTTCTAAGTTGAAGTAATAGCCAGTAAGAAATAGTACTATTCAAGTTTTAGTTGTCGATTATTCACTTTTTAGCCGGCTGTGGTGGCTTGGACATGACCTAGGACATTAAGATTTTGCATGAAAGGAGGACTAGCAGCCGCGTTGCACGGGTGAATGTGAAAAGTGTTCACATGTAGTAAAAACCTGAGAAATCTGTCCGTTTTCGTCATTTGTTATCGAATCGACTTAAAGTCAGATCGTCACATTGGCCGCTCTTCTCTCTGAGACGGTTACATTTATCGTCTGCAAAGCCATGTCGCATGCTGCGGTATGCGGAGACACTAAAAGCACCATAGTAGAACACAGAAGAAGCTTCCAAGTTGAAGGAATAGACAGTAAGAAGTAGTACAATTCAAGTTTTAGTTGTCGACTATTCACTTTTTAGCCGGCTTTGGTGGCTTGGACATGACCTAGGACCTTAAGATTTTGCATGAAAGGAGGACTAGCATCCGCGTCGCACGGGAGAATGTGAAAAGTGTTCATATGTAGTAAAGACCTGAGAAATCCGTCCGTTTTCGTCATTTGTTATCGAATCGACTTAAAGCCAGATCGTCACATTGGCCGCTCTTCTCTATGAAACAGTTACATTTATCGTCTGCAAAGCTATGTCGCATGCTGCGGTATAAGGATACACTAAAAGCACCATAGTAGAACACAGAATAAGCTTCTAAGTTGAAGTAATAGCCAGTAAGAAGTAGTACAATTTAAGTTTTAGTTGTCGATTATTCACTTTTTAGCCGGCTTTGGTGGCTTGGACATGACCTAGGACCTTAAGATTCTGCATGAAAGTAGGACTAGCAAACGCGTTGCACGGGAGAATGTGAAAAGTGTTCATATGTGGTAAGAACCTGAGAAATCCGTCCGTTTTCTTCATTTGTTATCGAATCGACTTAAAGCCAGATAGTCACATTGGCCGCTCTTCTCTCTGAAACGGTTACATTTATCGTTTGCAAAGCTACGTCGCGTGCTGACTTATGCGGAAACACTAAAAGCATCATAATAGAACACAGAAGTAGCTTCTAAGTTGAAGTAATAGCCAGTAAGAAGTAGTACAATTCAAGTTTTAGTTGTCGATTATTCACTTTTTAGCCGGCTTTGGTGGCTTGGACATGACCTAGGACCTTAAGATTTTGCATGGATGGAAGACAAGCAGACGCGTTGCACGGGAGAATGTGAAAAGTGTTCATATGTAGTAAACACCTGAGATATCCGTCCGTTTTCGTCATTTGTTATCGAATCGACATAAAGCCAGATCGTCACATTGGCCGCTCTTCTCTCTGAAACGGTTGTACTTATCGTCTGCAAAGCTATGTCGCGTGCTCCGGTATGCGGAGACACTAAAAGCACCACAGTAGAACACAGAAGAAGCTTCTAAGTTGAAGTAATAACCAGTAAGAAGTAGAACAATTCATATTTTAGTTGTCGATTATTCACTTTTTAGCCGGCTTTGGTGCCTTGGACATGAGCTAAGAACTTAAGATTTTGCATGGAAGGAGGACTAGCAGCTGCGTTGCACTGGAGAATGTGAAAAGTGTTCATATGAAGTAAACACCTGAGAAATCCGTCCGTTTTCGTCATTTGTTATCGAATCGACTTAAAGCCAGATCGTCACATAGGCCGCTCTTCTCTCTGAAACGGTTGTACTTATCGTCTGCAAAGCTATGTCGCGTGCCCTCGGTATGCGGAGACACCAAAAGCACCATAGTAAAACACACAGAAGAAGCTTCTAAGTTGATGTAATAGCCAGTAAGAAGTAGTACAATTCAAGTTTTAGTTGTCGATTATTCACTTTTTAGCTGGCTTTGGTGCCTTGGACATGAGGTGGAACCTTAAGATTTTGCATGAAAGGATGTGTAGCAGCCACGTTGCATGGGAGAATGTGAAAAGGGTTCATATGTAGTAAAAACCTGATATTTCCGTCCGTTCTCGTCATCTGTTATCGAATCGACTTAAAGGCAGATCGTCACATTGGCCGCTCTTCTCTCTGAAATGGTTGTAAATTATCGTCTGCAAAGCAATGTCGCGTGCTGCGGTATGCGGAGACATTAAAAGCACCATAGCTGATCAGAGATGAAGCTTCTAAGTTGATGTAATAGCCAGTAAGAAGTAGTACAATTCAAGTTTTATGTACCGATTATTGACTTTTTAGCTGGCTTTAGTGCCTTGGACATGAGCTAGGACCTTAAGAATCTGCATGAAAGGAGGACTAGCAGCCGCGTTGCACGGGTGAATGTGAAAAGTGTTCACATGTAGTAAAAACCTGAGAAATCCGTCCGTTTTCGTCATTTGTTATCGAATCGACTTAAAGCCAGATCGTCACATTGGCCGCCCTTCTCTCTGAAACGGTTACATTTATCGTCTGCAAAGCTATGTCGCATGCTGCGGTATGCGGAGACACTAAAAGCCCCATAGGAGAACACAGAAGAAGCTTACAAGTTAAAGGAGTAGACAGTAAGTAGTAGTAAAATTCAAGTTTTAGTTGTCGATTATTCACTTTTTAGCCGGCTTTGGTGGCTTGGACATGACCTAGGACCTTAAGATTTTGCATGAAAGGAGGACTAGCAGCCGCGTTGCACGGGTGAATGTGAAAAGTGTTCATATGTAGTAAAAACCTGAGAAATCCGTCCGTTTTCGTCATTTGTTATCGAATCGACTTAATGCCGGATCGTCACATTGACCGCTTTTCTCTCTGAGACGGTTGTACTTATCGTCTGCAAAGCTATGTCGCGTGTTGCGGTATGCTGAAACACTAAAAGCACCATAGTAGAAAACAGAAGTAGCTTCTAAGTTGAAGAAATAGCCAATAAGAAGTAGTACAATTCAAGTTTTAGTTGTCGATTATTCACTTTTTAGCCGGCTGTGGTTGCTTGGACATGACCTAGGACCTTAAGATTTTGCATGAAAGGAGGACTAGCATCCGCGTCGCACGGGAGAATGTGAAAAGTGTTCATATGTAATAAAGACCTGAGAAATCCGTCCGTTTTCGTCATTTGTTATCGAATCGACTTAAAGCCAGATCGTCACATTGGCCGCTCTTCTCTATGAAACAGTTACATTTATCGTCTGCAAAGCTATGTCGCATGCTGCGGTATGCGGATACACTAAAAGCACCATAGTAGAACACAGAAGAAGCTTCTAAGTTGATGTAATAGCCAGTAAGAAGTAGTACAATTCAAGTTTTAGTTGTCGATTATTCACTTTTTAGCCGACTTTGGAGGCTTGGACATGACCTAGGACCTTACGATTTTGCATGAAAAGAGGACTAGCAGCCGCGTTGCACGGGAGAATGTGAAAAGTGTTCATATGTAGTAAAAACCAGAGAAATCCGTCCGTTTTCGTTATTTGTTATCGAATCGACTTAAAGGCAGATCGTCACATTGGCCGCTCTTCTCTCTGAAATGGTTGTAAATTATCGTCTGCAAAGCTATGTCGCGTGCTGCGGTATGCGGAGACATTAAAAGCACCGTAGTTGATCAGAGATGAAGCATCTAAGTTGATGTAATAGCCAGTAAGAAGCAGTACAATTCAAGTTTTGCTTATCGATTATTGATTTTTAGCCGGCTTTGTTGCCTTGGACATGAGGTGGAACCTTAAGATTTTGCATGAAAGGAGGAGTAGCAGCCGCGTTGCATGGGAGAATGTGAAAAGGGTTCATATGTAGTAAAAACCTGAGATTTCCGTCCGTTCTCGTCATTTGTTATCGAATCGACTTAAAGGCAGATCGTCACATTGGCTGCTCTTCTCTCAGAAACGGTTGTACTTATCGTCTGCAAAGCTAGTATCGTGCTGCGATATGCGGAGACACTAAAAGCACCATAGTAGAACACAGATGAAGCTTCGAAGTTGATGTAATAGCCAGTAAGAAGTAGTACAATTCAAGTTTTATCTATCGATTATTGACTTTTTAGCTGGCTTTAGTGCCTTGGACATGAACTAGGACCTTAAGAATCTGCATGAAAGGAGGACTAGCAGCCGAGTTATACGGGAGAATGTGAAAAGTGTTCATATGTAGTAAAAACCTGAGAAATCCGTCCGTTTTCTTCATTTGTTATGGAATCGACTTAAAGCCAAATTGTCACATTGGCCGCCCTTCTCTCTGAAACGGTTGTACTTATCGTCTGCAAAGCTACGTCGCGTGCTGCGGTATGCGGAGACATTAAAAGCACTATAGTAGAACACAGATGAAGCTTCTAAGTTGATGCAATAGCCTCTATGAAGTAGTACAATTCAAGTTTTGTGTATCGATTATTGACTTTTTAGCTTGCTTTGGTGCCTTGGATATTACCTAGGACCTTAAGATTCTGAATGAAAGGAGGACTAGCAGCCGAGTTGCACGTGAGAATGTGAAAAGTGTTCATATGTACTAAAAACCTGAGAAATTCGTCCGTTTTCTTTATTTGTTATCGAATCGACTTAAAGCCAGATCGTCACATTGGCCGCTCTTCTCTCAGAAACGGTTGTACTTATCGTCTGCAAAGCTAGTATCGTGCTGCGGTATGCGGAGACACTAAAAGCACCATAGTAGAACAGAGATGAAGCTTCGAAATTGATGTAATAGCCAGGAAGAAGTAGTACAATTCAAGTTTTATGTATCGATTATTGACTTTTTAGCTGGCTTTGGTGCCTTGGACATGAGCTAGGACCTTAAGAATCTGCATGAAAGGAGGACTAGCAGCCGAGTTATACGGGAGAATGTGAAAAGTGTTCATATGTAGTAAAAACCTGAGAAATCCGTCCGTTTTCTTCATTTGTTATGGAATCGACTTAAAGCCAGAATGTCACATTGGCCGCCCTTCTCTCTAAAACGGTTGTACTGATCGTCTGCAAAGCTATGTCTCGTGCTGCGGTATGCGGAGACACTAAAAGCACCATAGTAGAACACAGATGTAGCTTCTAAGTTGATGTAATAGCCAGTAAGAGGTAGTACAATTCATGTTTTAGGTATTGATTATTGACTTATTTGGCTGGCTTTGGTGCCTTGGACAGGAGCTAGGACTTTAAGATTCTGCATGAAAGGAGGACTAGCAGCCGAGTGGCACGGGAGAATGTGAAAAGTGTTCATATGTAGTAAAAGCCTGAGAAATCCGTCCGTTTTCGTCATTTGTTATCGAATCGACTTAAAGCCTGATCGTCACATTCGGCTCTCTTCTCTCTGAAACGGTTGTACTTATTGTCTGCAAAGCTATGTCGCGTGCTGCAGTATGCGGAGACACTAAAAGCACCATAGTAGAACACAGATGAAGCTTCTAAGTTGATGTAACAGCCAGTAACAAGTAGTACAATACTAGTTTAGGTATCGATTATTGACTTTTTAGCTGGCTTTGGTGCCTCGGACTTGAACTAGGACCTTAATATTCTGCGTGAAAAGGGGACTAGCAGCCGAGTTGCACGGGAGAATGTGAAAAGTGTTCATATGTAGTAAAAATCTGAGAAATCCGTCCGTTTTCGTAATTTATTATCGAATCGACTTAAAGCCAGATCGTCACATTGGCCGCTTTTCTCTCTGAGACGGTTACATTTATCGTCTGCAAAGCTATGTCGCGTTCTGCGGTATGCGGAGACCCTAAAAGCACTATAGTTGAACACAGAAGAAGCTTCTAAGTTGAAGTAATAGCCAGTAAGAAGTAGTACAATACAAGTTTTAGTTGTCGATTATTCACTTTTTAGCCGGCTGTGGTGGCTTGGACATGACGTAGAACCTTAAGATTTTGCATGAAAGGAGGACTAGCATCCGCGTTGCACGGGAGAATGTGAAAAGTGTTCATATGTAGTAAAGACCTGAGAAATCCGTCCGGTTTCGTCATTTGTTATCGAATCGACTTAAAGCCAGATCGTCACATTGGCCGCTCTTCTCTATGAAACAGTTACATTTATCGTCTGCAAAGCTATGTCGCATGCTGCGGTATGCGGATACACTAAAAGCACCATAGCAGAACACAGAAGAAGCTTCTAAGTTGAAGTAATAGCCAGTAAGAAGTAGTACAATTTAAGTTTTAGTTGTCGATCACTCACTTCTTAGCCGGCTTTGGTGGCTTGGACATGACATATTACCTTAAGATTTTGCATGAAAGGAGGACTAGCAGCAGCGTTGCACGGGTGAATGTGAAAAGGGTTCATATGTAGTAAAAACCTGAGGAATCCGTCTGTTTTCGTCATTTGTTATCGAATCGACTTAAAGCCAGATCGTCACATTGGCCGCTCTTCTCTCTGAAACGGTTACATTTATAGTTTGCAAAGCTATGTCGCGTGCTGACTTATGCGGAAACACTAAGAGCATCATAGTAGAACACAGAAGTAGCTTCTAAGTTGAAGAAATAGCCAGTAAGAAGTAGTACAATTCAAGTTTTAGTTGTCGATTATTCACTTTTTAGCCGGCTTTGGTGGCTTGGACATGACCTAGGACCTTAAGACTTTGCATGGAAGGAAGACAAGCAGCTGCGTTGCACGGGAGAATGTGAAAAGTGTTCATATGTAGTAAACACCTGAGATATCCGTCCGTTTTCGTCATTTGTTATCGAATCGATTTAAAGCCAATTCGTCACATTGACCGCTTTTCTCTCTGAGACGGTTGAACTTATCGTCTGCAAAGCTATGTCGGGTGCTGCGGTATGCGGAGACATTAAAAGCACCATAGTTGATCAGAGATGAAGCTTCTAAGTTGATGTAATAGCCAGTAAGAAGTAGTACAATTCAAGTTTTAGGTATCGATTATTGACTTTTTAGCTTGCTTTGGTGCCTTGGACATTACCTAGGACCTTAAGATTCTGAATGAAAGGAGGACTAGCAGCCGAGTTGCACGGGAGAATGTGAAAAGTGTTCATATGTAGTAAAATCTTGAGAAATCCGTCCGTTTTCGTCATTTGTTATCGAATCGACTTAAAGCCTGATCGTGACATTCGGCCCTCTTCTCTCTGAAACGGTTGTACTTATTGTCTGCAAAGCTATGTCGCGTGCTGGGGTATGCGGAGACACTAAAAGCACCATAGTAGAACACAGATGAAGCTTCTAAGTTGATGTAAAAGCCAGTAAAAAGTAGTACAAATCAAGTTTTAGGTATCGATTATTGACTTTTTAGCTGGCTTTGGTGCCTTGGACTTGAACTAGGACCTTAATATTCTGCGTGAAAGGGGGACTAGCAGCCGAGTTGCACGGGAGAATGTGAAAAGTGTTCATATGTAGTAAAAACCTGAGAAATCCGTCCGTTTTCGTAATTTATTATCGAATCGACTTAAAGCCAGATCGTCACATTGGCCGCTTTTCTCTCTGAGACGGTTACATTTATCGTCTGCAGAGCTATGTCGCGTTCTGCGGTATGCGGAGACCCTATAAGCACTATAGTAGAACACAGAAGAAGCTTCTAAGTTGAAGTAATAGCCAGTAAGAAGTAGTAGAATACAAGTTATAGTTGTCGATTATTCACTTTTTAGCCGGCTGTGGTGGCTTGGACATGACCTAGGACCTTAAGATTTTGCATGAAAGGAGGACTAGCATCCGCGTTGCACGGGGGAATGTGAAAAGTGTTGATCTGTAGTAAAAACCTGAGAAATTCGTCCGTTTTCGTCATTTGTTATCGAATTGACTTAAAACCAGATCGTCACATTGGCCGCTCGTCTCTCTGAAACGGTTACATTTATCGTCTGCAAAGCTATGGCGCGTGCTGCGGTATGCGGAAACACTAAAAGCACCATAGTAGAACACAGAAGTAGCTTCTAAGTTGAAGTAATAGCCAGTAAGAAGTAGTACAATTCAAGTTTTAGCTGTCGATTATTCACTTTTTAGCCGGCTTTGGTGGCTTGGACATGACGTAGGGCCTTAAGATTTTGCATGAAAGGAGGACTAGCAGCAGCGTTGCACGGGAGAATGTGAAAAGGGTTCATATGTAGTAAAAACCTGAGGAATCCGTCCGTTTTCGTCATTTGTTATCGAATCGACTTAAAGCCAGATCGTCACATTGGCCGCTCTTCTCTCTGAAACGGTTGTACTTATCGTCTGCAAAGCTATGTCACGTGCCCTCGGTATGCGGAGACACCAAAAGCACCATAGTAAAACTAACAGAAGAAGCTTCTAAGTTGATGTAATAGCCAGTAAGAAGTAGTACAATTCAAGTTTTAGTTGTCGATTATTCACTTTTTAGCCGACGTTGGTGGCTTGGACATGACCTAGGACCTTACGATTTTGCATGAAAAGAGGACTAGCAGCCGCGTTGCAAAAAAAAAATTGTTCAAATGGCTCTGAGCACTATGGGACTCAACTGCTGTGGTCATTAGTCCCCTAGAACTTAGAACTACTTAAACCTAACTAACCTAAGGACATCACACACAACTATGCCCGAGGCAGGATTCGAACCTGCGACCGTAGCAGTCGCACAGTTCCGGACTGCGCGCCTAGAACCGTGAGACCACCGCGGCCGGCGCCGCGTTGCACGGGAGAATGTGAAAAGTGTTCATATGTAGTAAAAACCTGAGAAATCCGTCCGTTTTCGTCATTTGTTATCAAATCGACTTAAAGGCAGATCGTCACATTGGCTGCTCTTCTCTCTGAAATGGTTGTAAATTATCGTCTGCAAAGCTATGTCGCGTGATGCGGTATGCGGAGATATTAAAAGCACCATAGTTGATCAGAGATGAAGCTTCTAAAATGACGTAATAGCCAGTAAGAAGCAGTACAATTCAAGTTTTGGTTATCGATTATTGATTTTTAGGCGGCTTTGTTGCCTTGGACATGAGGTGGAACCTTAAGATTTTGGATGAAAGGAGGAGTAGCAGCCGCGTTGCATGGGAGAATGTGAAAAGGGTTCATATGTAGTAAAAACCTGAGATTTCCGTCCGTTCTCGTCATTTGTTATCGAATCGACTTAAAGGCAGATCGTCACATTGGCCGCTCTTCTCTCTGAAATGGTTGTAAATTATCGTCTGCAAAGCTATGTCACGTGCTGCGGTATGCGGAGACATTAAAAGCACCATAGTTGATCAGAGATGAAGCTTCTAAGTTGATGTAATAGCCTGTAAGAAGTAGTACAATTCAAGTTTTAGGTATCGATTATTGACTTTTTAGCTTGCTTTGGTGCCTTGGACATTACCTAGGACCTTAAGATTCTGAATGAAAGGAGGACTAGCAGCCGAGTTGCGCGGGAGAATGTGAAAAGTGTTCATATGTACTAAAAACCTGAGAAATCCGTCCGTTTTCGTCATTTGTTATCGAATCGACTTAAAGCCAGATCGTCACATTGGCCGCTCTTCTCTCAGAAACGGTTGTACTTTTCGTCTGCAAAGCTAGTATCGTGCTGCGATATGCGGAGACACTAAAAGCACCGTAGTGGAACACAGATGAAGCTTCGAAGTTGATGTAATAGCCAGTAAGAAGCAGTACAATTCAAGTTTTATGTATCGATTATTGACTTTTTAGCTGGCTTTAGTGCCTTGGACATGAACTAGGACCTTAAGAATCAGCATGAAAGGAGGACTAGCAGCCAAGTTATACGGGAGAATGTGAAAAGTGTTCATATGTAGTAAAAACCTGAGAAATCCGTCCATTTTCTTCATTTGTTATGGAATCGACTTAAAGCCAGATTGTCACATTGGCCGCCCTTCTCTCTGAAACGGTTGTACGTATCGTCTGCAAAGCTACGTCGCGTGTTGCGGTATGCGGAGACATTCAAAGCACCATAGTTGATCAGAGATGAAGCTACTAAGTTGATGCAATAGCCAGTATGAAGTAGTACAATTCAAGTTTTAGGTATCGATTATTGACTTTTTAGCTTGCTTTGGTGCCTTGGACATTACCTAGGACCTTAAGATTCTGAATGAAAGGTGGACTAGCAGCCGAGTTGCACGTGAGAATGTGAAAAGTGTTCATATGTACTAAAAACCTGAGAAATTCGTCCGTTTTCTTTATTTGTTATCGAATCGACTTAAAGCCAGATCGTCACATTGGCCGCTCTTCTCTCAGAAACGGTTGTAGTTATCGTCTGCAAAGCTAGTATCGTGCTGCGGTATGCGGAGACACTAAAAGCACCATAGTAGAACAGAGATGAAGCTTCGAAATTGATGTAATAGCCAGGAAGAAGTAGTACAATTCAAGTCCTA